>NC_090937.1:1093769431-1094139021 GCF_040938575.1 Ambystoma mexicanum | reverse complement strand
CCCAGTATCCTTTAGAATGTACACATATTTACATGAAGTTGCTTTAAATACTTGCGTGAAAGCCAGTAGTGAGATTCTTTTAGACTGGTAAAATTTGTTTGCTTTACCAATTGTATTTGAGCCTCAAAGTCTGGTGATCTCCATTGTGGAAAGCTAGAGACCACCTTTGTTTAAATTAGTATTTAATTCAATAAATACATTTTGAGTTATTAGAAACACGAGGTCTGTTTTTCTTTCCAAGAATTGTTGTGTAGGACTGCATACAGATGGCATGAAATTATCCTGTCAAACTAATGGGAATCTGGAATTTAAACATGCCAAAATAAATATATTTCTCTCAAATAATTGTTTACATGATACCTTATATGGCTCGATCGTGTATACATGTATCTTCTAGTGCACATGCAATGATGCATGGTTCACACCCGCTATCCAAAATATCTTTCCTTGAGACATTCCTTGAGACATCTACAATCACTTTCAAAATCTTACAGTTCCTTCTTGCACATATACATTCTCCTACAGAAATGTTCTTAATTATACTTTTTTATGCCAGCTGTCAACTGATAATATTGAGTTAGGCTCTGTATCTTTTTGGTACGTCAGTGTTCATTTGTACATTTTCAATGCACAAGTCTAAAACATGTATTTCTTGTTGACTGCTTGCCATTGTGAATTTCATATTGAAGTTATCATTCAAAAAGTTGAAACATTCAGTGAGAAGTCCTATGTGGTCAGCCCTTATCATAATTATATCATCAATTTGTCTAACACCACAAAAATATTGATACTTTCCCATTGGTTTAATATAAGTTTCTTGCATTCAGTGCGTAAATAAATTGGGTATAGATAGTCGGGATAATCCCTTGTTCGACCCGGCTGAACAAAACCTAAGTCCAGGGAGGGGACCCTCATCTTGCATATAGCTTCATTTTTAGATAAGACATTACATAAGCTTTTAGAAAGGGAGGAGAAGAATAAGCTCGGGGCAGGATGCCCCAGACCATTGTGGGATTTAATCTAAGGCCCCAACAATCAGAACTGAAGGGCCCACTGGATAAATGACCGGCCAGCCTTGATAAAAAGACCTTCACATGGACAATGGGCCTATTAAAGCAGACTGGGAGGGTTTCTGCAAGTAACACAAGGCAGTGCTATGTGAAAAAGGCCTATGTGTTATTACAAAAGGAAAAGCAGCCTTTTAATTCACAGTGGCAGAAGAAATTCAAAGGCCCCATTCAAATGAAAAGCAGGATTTGCAAAACACTGACACAAAACGGGATTTAGACATGCGTTTTCAGTTTTAAAGCAAGACATGAGAAAAATATTCCCCTGCTAACCTAAAGACTTAATATGGGTTGACAAGATGTAATGTATATGATGCTTTACATGCAAAATACCAGCAACAAGTGAAAAGAAAAGGCCACTTTGTGTCACGCTCACCTGGTCTCCACGGGGGCGTGCTCGTGTGCGTAGGGTGTTGTCTGTCCTGATGCTGCTCTGCTTGGCTGGTGATGCTAGCTGGCGTCCCCCCTTAGTCCCTGCTTCAGGAGATGTTAGCCTGCAAGTCGAAACAAGATATTAGCTACCGAAGGGAGCTGGTCAGTGGTTTAACCTCATTTCGGTCTATCCTTCACTTCTTCTGGCTCACCTCTGTTTTTTAATGGGCGAGCTCTCCGTCCTGCACACTCTGGCAGGGGCGCGGTTCACAGTCTTTCCTGGATCGAGTTACGTCACTGATCCGAAGGAAGTTGCTGAAGTGGAAGGCCCGGGAGTAAGCAGGTAAGTCTCTATTCCAATAACTGCTTGGAATGACTGCCTTTAAGTCTTTCTGTTCAAGATAACTAATGTCCGTTATTGTCTTACAGGTGCAGCGTTTAGCGACCTTCGGATGATGGATGACCCTCCTGACAATGATGCTCAGGATTCCTGCCGGTAAGTATAGTGCTGTGTGGGCACGCGAATGTTCGCCTCTGTAGCTTTCCTTTGCTACGTGCGACTAACCTGTTTTGTCCTTTTCTGTTCAGCAGGTATGGCGCGAGTCCAGGAAGAAGAATAGAAGATCTGTGTGGCGGTGTCGAGCTGTGGCACGCTGCTGAGTGAAGAACTGTCCAATGAAGTTCCTGGAGCGGGCCGATCAGGTGAGTAGCTACCCGAGAGGGTGCTTTTCGTTCTGTTCTGCAGATGTGGCGGTCCATGAGAAAGCAGGAGATGAGATATGGATGTACTGCAGGTAAGGCCTTCGATGCTTAAATAACTCCTGTTATTCTCTGATCGCAGGTGCCAATGGGTGGAATACTCTGGACGGGCGTGGCAGAAGGAAGCAAGAACTGATCTGACACGGTGAGTGTTACGCTGCAGGAGTGCAGAATAATGCAAAGCGTGTTCAGATTGTTGGGTGTGGTTGAAATAGCCTTGCAAGTAGTTCCAAGAAAATAGCCCTCTTCTCCGTTACCCTTCTCTCAGGAAAAGTAGTTCCAGGTCACACCCTGAACTGAATGGCTCAGCCTCTCAGAGCCAAGTTAATGGACCATGTAACTAACACCTCCATGAGCCTGGCGCCAGCGCGCCAGGACTGGGTCCAGGTGAGCCTGGCTGGGGCCTGATAAGCCCCCAAGGGGGCCAAAGTCCGGGATGGCCACACCAGTTTCAGGGTTTTGGGTGCCTGCACCATGACAGCACCCCCCCCAAGACCCCGCTAATGGCTGAACCACTCATTGGTCCTGGTTTGTTTGGGGGATAACGGTGGAACCTTTTCAATTACCGTGGAGCATATACATTCTCGCTAGGTTCCCATGATCTTTCATGCGGTCCGTACCCTTTCCAGTCTATCAAGTAAAAGAGTTTTCATTTGGTGATTTTTGAGTCTCAGAATCTCTTTAACCTCGAACTCGGGTTCTCCGTTCACTGTGACCGGTTTCGGTGGTTTCACAACTCGTGTTCCAGGTTGCACCGGTTTCAAAAGTGAGACGTGGAACACTGGAAGAATTTTCATGTGCGGGGGCAAGTCCAATTTCATAGCCACTGGATTGTTTATGGCCTTGATGGTATACGGACCCAAATATCTGGGATTGAAGGTACGAGGCCCTTTAACGGGTATGTGCTTTGACGCCAACCAGACTTCATCCGCAACCTGATAACTTGGAGCTTCACTTCTATGTGCGTCGGCTGATTTCTTGTACCTTTCCTTAGCCTGCCTTAGATGATCTGTTGCTTGTTTGAAGGCTTGGGAGATGGTAGAGTGCAATCTTTTCACAGCTGGCATTTCCAGAAGTTGTGGCGGGTCAAGGTTCGAAGTTCGTGGGTGTAACCCGTAGATTGCATAGAAGGGACTTTGACCTGTGTTGGAATGGAGTGAGTTGTTATAGGCATACTCGGTGATCCATAAAACATCCTTCCAGCTGCCTTCAGTTTGATGTAACATGCACCTGATATATTGCTCCAAGGTCTGGTTTGTTCTCTCTGTTTGACCATCGGTTTGGGGATGGTGACTGGTGGAAAGTCTTACGTCGATTTGAGCTAACTCGCAACCCTTCTTCCAGAAGCGTGAGATAAAATGGCTGCCACGGTCTGAGATCAGAATGGAAGGGAATCCATGAATTCGGACAATCTGTTCCAGAAATTCTTTAGCCAGAATTGAAGCTGAGGGTAGTCCTTTTAACGGGATGAAGTGGGCCATTTTTTAAAACAAATCCACCACTACTAAAATTGTGTTGAATCCGTTACTCGGAGGAAGGTCTGTTATAAAATCAAGAGATAGTGTATGCCAAGGCGTTGGTGGAATCTCTAATGGCTGAAGCAGGCCTAGTGATTTTTTCTTTTGGGCCTTGTTTTGAGCGCAAACTCCACAGGAGAGCACAAACTGCTTGATGTCCTTACGCCATGTTGGCCACCAAAATTGTCGTTTGACCTTGGCCTCAGTTTTTGTAATTCCAGGATGACCTTCTATTAATGAGTCATGGTAATGTGAGATGACTTTTTCCTGAAATTCTCTGCTGGGTAGATAGAGACGTACTCGAAAATAGGGTAGTTGGTTAGTGACCGAATGGTGAGGACTTTTGGTCGGCCAATCCTTTGGGGTGTTGGAATCCATGAGATGAGAGATACTCTCTTGAACGTCTTCTAATGTTAGAGATGTAGTAATCCCAAGGATATTCTCACCAGGAATGATAGGAACTGGGTCGGGATTGGCGTTTTCCTTGTCTACTCCTATACGAACAGTGCGTCTGCCTTGCCATTTCGACAGCCAGGTCGGTAGGTAATTACAAAGTCAAACTCTGCAAAGAATAATGCCCATTGGAGTTGACTAGATGATTGGGCTTTTGCCACCTTCAAGTACTGTAAATTGCGATGATCGGTAATTACTGTGATGGTGTGTTTAGCTCCGAGGAGGTAATGTCGCCAGGCTTTGAAGGCCGCCTTGATGGCTAACAGTTCCTTGTCCGTAATCGCATAGTTCAGCTCGGGAGCTGTAAAATTCCATGACCAAAAGGCTACCGGGTGCAGTTGACCCGTTTCGGGATCCCTTTGTGAAAGGACTGCGCCCATTGCCAAACTGGAAGCATCTGTTTCGACCATGTACAGTAGATCTGGACGAGGGTGTTTCAAGATCGGGGCTGAGATGAATCTTTGTTTTAGTTCCTGGAAGGTCTTTCTCAGCTTCTTCGGACCATTGAAAACACTTGTTTTTGCCCAACAGAGTGGTGATGGGTTGCACTAGTTGCGAGAATCCTGGAATGAAGCGCCGATAGAGGTTTGCAAATCCGAGCATACTCTGAACTCCTTTAATCGAGGTTGGCGATGGCCAGTTGAGAATGGCATCCACCTTTCGTGAATCCATGCACCCACCATGAGGGGTTAGAACAAATCCGAGGAACTCAACCTCAGTAACATGGAAAAAACATTTCTCCAACTTTGCAAATAGCTTGTGTTGTCGAATTTTGTCCAAAACTGCTCGGACATGTTTCACATGTTCTTGCTCTGAACGGGAGTATACCAGAATGTCGTTGATGTATACTACGACATACACATCAATCATTTCTCGCAAAACATTGTTCATGAAATATTGGAAGGCCGCTGGGGCAAAGGCCAAAAGGCATCACCTGGTATTCAAATAGCCCGTATTTTGTGCGGAAAGCGGTCTTCCATTTGTCCCCTTTCTTGATAAGCACCAGGTGGTAAGCTCCGCGGAGGTCTAACTTGGTGTAAATCCGGGCATCTTTAACTTGATCCAATAAGTCAGGAATCAGAGGCAACTGGTAACGGTTTTTAACAGTGACCCGATTCAATGCACGGTAGTCGATGCAAGTCCTACGGTCACCTTCCTTTTTAGGCACGAAGAATAACGGTGAAGCCGCCAGGGACTTGGATGGGTGGATGAAACCATTAGCCAGATACTGGTCTAAATATTTTCTCAAATGCAGGTTCTCGGGTTCTGTGAGAGCATAGATTCGACCGCACGGAATCGGTGCTCCTGGTACTAGGTCGATCTGGCAGTCATACGACCTGTGAGGGGGCAGTATGTTGGCTTGATCCTTTTGGAATACATCCTGATAGTCTTCATATACCAGAGGTAGCGAGTTGGTTGGTTTCATGATCGTTGTCGCTCCAGTGGCCAAAGGTCCTTTAGTTGGATAACAAGTCTGAACACAGTGGACTGAGAAGGTCAGCCTCTTGGCACGCCAGTCTATACAAGGATTGTGTGATTACAACCATAGCATACACAGAATTATCTGAAATTGTGGGGCCTTGATTATATCAAACACTATGGTTTCCCGATGACCGTCTTGGCACAAAAGAGTCATCTCAGCCGTAGAGTGTGTTACCGGACCCGAAGCTATTTCAGTTCCGTCGACTGTGGTGACTAAGTCTGTTGTTGCCTTTTCGCAAAGGGAAAGGTACATCCTTGAAGCCAATTCTTGATCCATATAATTTCCAATGGCTCCACTGTCGATGTATGCTCTGACTGCATGCATTCGAGACGGTTGCTGGTGGTTTATAAGGACCATGGGCAAAACTAGGTGCGAGGTCTGGGAGTCCTTCTTTTCGCTCGGCAAGCGGACCTCTACGCCTACCGGACGGAGAAGTTTTATGGCTCAGACTCTGTTTCAACCTTGCCAGCGACTCCTACTGCCTTTTTGGGTGGCTTCACTGGGCATTCTCTGAGAAAGTGGTTGGCTGAACCACAATATAAACACAACTGTTGTTGTCTTCTCCTATCCCTTTCGGCCTTGGTTAACGGCCCCCGTACTCTCCCGATTTGCATGGGATCTGACACATCGGTGGTCCTGGAGGCATTTTCCTTGGGGCGCACAAATACTCTAGAATCAATTCTAGCACAATCTGCCTTACAGTTCTACAGTCTGTGATCTAGCTGGACTACCAAGTCTATGTACTCAGCACAGTCCCTGGGCGGGTTCACCACTTGAGCTAAAACGTCCTTTAACTCCCCTCTCAGACCACAGTAAAAAAGTGTTGTTCTCTTGTCGTCCGGCCAATCAGTTTCCACAACCAGTCTGTTGAAGGTCGCGGTGTATGTTAACAAATCCAGATTGCCCTGACGCAAAGACAAGAGCTCATTATCTAATGCCTGACCTTGACAACGCCGGGCAAACAGCTTCTCCATATCCAATTGGAATCTTTACAAATCTTGCAAAATGGGATCATCCCGACTGACCAGCGGTACAGACCAGTCAGCAGCACTGCCGCTAAGATATGAAAGTACAAAAGCCACTTTGGACTGGTCGTTTGGAAAGGCTCCTGGCCTGCATAGAAAATGTAGATGGCACTGGTTCATAAACACTGCGTACCTTTTCGGATCCCCAGCAAATCGTTCTGGGGGTGCCAAGGGTACAGCTCCTGGGAGGACCACCTGAACCGGATTGCTTGAAGTGGGGGGTACCGCTGACCCCACCCCGGTAGCGGCGTCTGCCCTGCCTGTGACTGGAGCAGCAGTCTGGCGAGATCATCGGTGCACTCCTTGGCTACAATCAGTTCTCTTCGTAAGGCATTGGTTTCCTGTCTAGCCAAATGGACCTCGGCCCTGAGTTCCCCCAAAAGCTGAGCTAGCTGATCAGTTTCCGAGGTTTCCATGACGCCCAGGCAGAGAATTTTGTGTAGGCTTCGCGTTCTGTCACGCTCACCTGGTCTCCACTGGGGCGTGCTCGTGTGCGTAGGGTGTTGTCTGTCCTGATGCTGCTCTGCTTGGCTGGTGATGCTAGCATGCGTCTCCCCTTAGCCCTTGCTTCAGGAGATTTTGGCCTGCAAGTCGAAACAAGATATTAGCTACCAAAGGGAGCCTGTCAGTGGTTTCACCTCCTTCCGGTCTATCCTTCACTTCTTCTGGGTCACCTCTGTTTTTTAATGGGCGAGCTCTCCGTCCTGCACACTCTGGCAGGGGCGCGGTTCACAGTCTTTCCTGGATTGAGTTACGTCACTGATCCGAAGGAAATTGCTGAAGTAGAAGGCCCGGGAGTAAGCAGGTAAGTCTCTATTCCAATAACTGCTTGGAATGACTGCCTTTAAGTCTTTCTGTTCAAGATAACTAATGTCCGTTATTGTCTTACAGGTGCGGCGGTTAGCGACCTTCGGATGATGGATGACCCTCCTGACAATGATGCTCAGGATTCCTGCCGGTAAGTATAGCGCTGTGCTGGGCGCGCGAATGTTCGCCTCTGTAGCTTTCCTTTGCTAAGTGCGACTAACCTGTTTGTCCTTTTCTGTTCAGCAGGTATGGCGCGAGTCCAGGAGGAAGAATAGAAGATCTGTGTGGCGGTGTCGAGCTGCGGCACGCTGCTGAGTGAAGAACTGGCCGATGAAGTTCCTGGAGCGGGCCGATCAGGTGAGTAGCTACCTGAGAGGGTGCTTTTCGTTCAGCTCTGCAGATGCGGCCGTCCGTGGGAAAGCAGGAGATGAGATCTGGATGTACTGCAGGTAAGGCCTTCGATGCTTAAATAACTCCTGTTATTCTCTGTTCGCAGGTGCCGAGGGGTGGAAGACTCTGGACGGGCGTGGCAGAAGGAAGCAAGAACTGATCTGACACGATGAGCGTTACGCTGCAGGAGTGCAGAATAACGTGAAGTGTGTTCAGATTGTTGGGTGCGGTTTAAATAGCCTTGCAAGTAGTTCCAAGAAAATAGTCCTCTTCTCCGTATCCCTTCTCTCAGGAAAAGTAGTTCCAGGTCACACCCTGAACTGAATGGCTCAGCCTCTCAGAGCCAAGTTAATGGACCATGTAACTAACACCTCCATGAGCCTGGCGCCAGCGGCGCCAGGACTGAGTCCAGCGGAGCCTGGCTGGGGCCTGATAAGCCCCCAAGGGGGCCAAAGTCCGGGATGGCCCCACCAGTTTCAGGGTTTTGGGTGCCTGCACCATGATACTTTGTTTCCATGGATGATATGAGCATTTTATTTAGGCCCGAGGCAGACGCTTTTGCTTGTTTTTGGGCAGATTTCACAAAGGACTCCCCTACTGGAAGACTGGCTTTTGCATCCCAGCTATTTACAACTGCAATGAAGTTTGGCCTGCTAAGGGTGTTGAAAGCAAACTTTCCCCAGACTGGTTGTCTCTGAAGGCTCATTTTTGTGAATGGCAAATGGCCTACCCAGTGCATGACTGGAATGTGGTAGGAGCCGCAATCAGGAGAAGCTGAACTCTCAAAAACATTTAAGAAAATAGAAGGTTTTTCAGATTGAAATGGTGGTCCACTTAAGTTGCAGGACAGAATGCCAGATGGCAGCAGGGCTTTGTGACATCACAGGGCCAGCATAGCGCATTATCTGCATTGGGAGATCGCTGTGTAACTGATGTCACCCAAGTATTTGCGATTGGCAGCCTAACAACTTCAAACAACAAAGAGGCTAATAATAAGACTGTCCAGGAAGCTCTGGACACATGCTGGCCAGGAATGGCAAATGGCCTGAAGGAAGGCCATAACATGAAGATTTCCTCAGCAACCACAAGCCGTACTACATTGATTTATGTGTCATTTTAAAGATAAATTCCAGGTGATTATGTTGAAATGAAATTCATCCACCTGTGACTTAGGTAATTGTAATGGCAAGCTCAAATGCGTTACTGGCTGCTCTGAACATGTCCCAAATGTAAGAGTTGGTGAACTGGTGGTGGGTAAAATCAGGCACTGTGAGAGTAAATTGCATGTTCATAACTATTATACTTTTATATAAACTGCAGAAAATTGCCACACACCCGTGCAACATGGTGCAAACCGGGCTCTATATATATATATATATATAGAGAGAGAGAGAGAGAGAGAGAGAGAGAGATTAGTGAATTAGGATGTTTTGCCACACAACTACTATTAGCCAAAAAGTTAACATGAAAAAAATGGGATTTCAAATGGGAGTTACCATATTTCTGCTCTATGCTCCTAAACCAATCCTTAGAGAGAGGCTGGACTTGGGAGGAGAGAGAAGGATAACTGTCTAATCCTGGTTACGAGAATTATTGCTGGGCACAGCCCAATACTGAAATCTTGATGGTGTCATCACTGGTATATAAACTGGGTGCACTATGAGAGAAGGGGAGAGCTGCTAATAATAACCATCTGATATATGCAAGGAAACATCAAAGGAGGTTTGCTGAAATTGCATTTGGGTGGAGCTGTATATTGCTCGGGAGGCCTAAAAGCTGACTGGGCCATATGGTGAAGAACTGAGGACCATCCTTGAGAGTGGAGTGACCAGACCCCTGCCCTGTCCTCCAAGAGCGTCCTGAAATGCAGCTGGCTTTCCTCAACTTTAAACAGAGATTTTCCGTGTAAGTAGAATTTAGCCCTTTGAAACCAAAAGGTGGGGAAATTGACTTGACTTAAACCCTTTCCCTTTATAGTGGGGAGGAGGTGGCAAAACTGTGTATATCCTTAGCCTATTTAACAAAATATTAATTTAATGATTTCCCCTTGGCAGAAAACCACAGGGTGATTTTTGTTATAATTCAAAATTAACAACGCTCGTTCCCAGTGTGCGCTGAAAACTATAGACTGTAATGTAATTGGATAATCATTTTGTTTCCCTTGTCTTAGCAAGAGGAGTGTCTTGGCCCCTAAACTAAAACTAAAAAAAATAATTTCCATTTTACCGTCCAACTTCCCCAACACAGACCTTCAAGTGGAGGGGGGGGGGGTGAAATCCAAAATTCCCAATTATTTTCTGTCCAGCTTCCCTAACACAGGCCTTTACGTGGAGGTTGGAAATCCAAAATTCCTAAATCGCCGCCATTTTTCTGTCAAGCTTCCCCAACACAGGCATTTAAGTGGAGGGGGTGGGAGGTCTGAAAAACAAACTGCTAAATCACCCTGTTTTTATTTTAAAGCAAAAGTGTGGGTGAAGTAATAATTGCTGTATGCATTTGTATAAATCTGTAAACCAAACTGCTAGCCTTTTAAGCGCGCAGGAAAATAGAAATTGTACAGCATTGCATATGTAAACTGATTTTGATCATTGACCAGTGTTGATTATTTCTTGAAGTGACATCAGGGATTTGTGTAACATTAAGTTTAACTGTGAGCCCAAATGAAGGTGGTTTGTTTAGTTTAGTGCAATCTCCATTACTTATCATCCGAATAAATACAAATATATTGCCTGTGCACTGGCCTGGTTCTTGGCTCATTGGTGGCTCAGGGGGAGGGATCCAAGGGTTATGAGATGGATCAGAAACAGGGCGGAACAAAGAAGTGACATTAAACAGTTTGTTGTGTGACACCTTTATTGGGGAGGGAAGGAACTCCCTGTGTTGAGGGTCAGCTCTCAATAAACCGTTACACAATCCACAGGGCAAAGTTCTGGCTATGTTTAGTCCATTAACTAAGATTAACTTCAGCAATCACAGATTTCAGAGCCAGAGGTTCCAACGTGGTAGGTGTTGGCCAGTTATTGGCTTCTTTCCAAAGAAAGAATTAGGGAAATTTGACTGTTTTCCCATTTCTGGTTAAGTATAATACGAGAGCCTTGGGTACTTCAAACCATTCAGGGCTCCACGTTTGCCTGTACACAAACCCTTGTCAGGATTTCACTCCTGAACAAATTGTGTTTTCATAGGAAAATTCAAGCCTGGTTCACAGGAGGTTATAGAATTAGAGAAGAAATTGGGCTAATGTACAGATTTCATATAGGACGCCAGGATTTATGAGCAATATTTTTCTAGTATGGAAAAAACTGAAGGGGGCCCAACCAGTCACCAATCTCATGGAATTCCTTAGATTTGTTGAATAAAATAATTTACGAATGGAGGGCATTAACCTTCTGAGAAACACATTGTTGCCCGGGGATTGGATGACAAGATTGGATCTCAATGAAACTAATTTGACCATTCCTATGCACAAACGTGTTCTTCAATTTCTTTGGAACAAGAAATGGACATGTGTAGGTCCCTGTTTGACCTATCAGCTCTGTGGTGCTTCACAAAGGTGATGGAAGCAGTGATGCCAGCTCCAAGGTTTTGGGGCATTCGGTTGATAGTTTATCTGGATGACACGCTGATGTCTTAATCCAGACAGATGGCAGTTCTACACCTTTACATTACAATATCACTGATACAACAGCTGGGCTTCATAATCAACTGAGAAAATGCTATTCTGTCCCTGTGTCAGGACATAGAATTCCAGGGGTTCCAAATAGATACCATGCTGACTTTGCTACAGCTTCTGTTACCCAAGACAAAGTCCAAAAGAAGATGATCATGGCAGGATTAGCATCTTAGATTATTTCATTGAGAACCCTGGTGAAGATTGTGAGATTCCTTTCCTCATCAATTCAGGTGATTTTTCTGTGGGCTCTACATTATTGACCACTACAGACATTGGAGGCTGTTCACCTCAGAAAGAGCCTCAGCTGCTTAGTCAAGGTTAACCTTTCCACGACAAAACTACAGTGACAGACCACAATCAGGCATAGAACAGCAAGGAAATGTTTGTGATGGCTCCACATCTCACTGGGCTGGGTTGCACATTGCGGAAATCTCTGAACATGTTGAAATGGACTCCCATAGAGAGGGAACTGTCTGAAGCTGATCGTGGATTCTTTCACCTTGAAGAGCCTTGTCTGGGATTGAGTGGAATGTTGCATCCTCTTAAGGATGGACAACATCTCAATGGTCCAATACTTCAACAAAGTAAGAGGCTCTGCTCACTTTTTATACCGGTGATAGCAAAGGACGTTTGGCATTTTGGTCTGGACTGACAGTTTGTGCTCTGGGGGGAATATCTGCCGAGTCTCAAGAATACTGTAGCCGACTGGAACTCCACAGATATTCACAACTCCAGCGATTAGTGGTTCCATCCTATCATCGTTTGCAGCACATGTGATCTATGGGATCCTCTAGAGGTGTATCGGTTTGCATCATGTCTCATTGCCCACCAATCTAGGTTTTTCAGTTGGAGACCAGACTGGGAGGCAGTGGCTTGGGATGCCTTCCAGCAGAATTAGGCAAACATCAAGGGTTATGCTTTCCCTCCATTCCTCATGATTCCGAGACTGATTTAGATTTATTTGTAACCTTCCACTCACCACTATTTTGGTTATACTATTTCTTTCTGTTTGAGAGAGTGCGTACCCAGACGTGCATCATTGGGGATCAAGCAGCACCTCACCGATGACTGGACCCTTTTTGTAAAGGCACAGACGGGCTATGAAACGGTGGTGTGGAAGGTTGCCCAGAGCAGTACCAGTGGTTCAGAGTTATTCAAAATCTTCAACCCATCACATGGTGACGGTTATAGTTTGACTCTCTGTGTCAGAGAGGTTTTACCCAGATGTGGGTCTCTTACTAAGCTGCACCTCACTAATGAGGCCCAACATGGCCGAAACATGTCTGGGTTTGCATGTGTTTCCATGCAGAGGGGACCTGGCCTAGGAGTCCAGGCTGTGCTGCTCCCATTGGTGGCAGTACCTGACTGATTTCCATATGGCTGGACCCCTTTTGGAATGGCACAGACGGGCGGAAAACCGGTGGTGTGGAAGGTTACCCAGAGCAGTGCCAGTGGTTCAGATGTATTCAAAATCTTTCCACCAATCACTTTTTCGTTTATATCTTTCTTCAGAGCGAACAATTTCTGAAGTTTCTGGAGGACAATGAAAAAGGGCAGTTCAAGTTATGAGACCGTTTTATAACTGCTTATGGAAGCATCCTTTTTCTTGGAAATTGGGGTCTTCCTGGTTGGTTTGCGTTGCTGAGGCTTTTCAGAAGCAAAGAAGAGGAGCTGCGGATATCATAGAACATTATCGACTGCGACCAGATTTGCAGAACCTGGTGTTATTTCATGCACGCCCTTACTGTTTTTTATTTCCTCTTATTAAGCTAACAGTTTCTCTGATGCTGGCAGTTGTCAGTACAGAAATCAATGCTACACCGTTATGTCTTTATTAAAATTGCAATTGTTATACAGAACTAGCTTAGAAAATTGGTTTTGGCGCCTGTGTCGATATTTCTTGTCTTCATAACAGTTTGTATGCACAACCTGGTCATTTTTGATGGCACAATATTAAACATGAGAATTTTGGCATCCTTAACAATATTAAAAATGTGGTTCTGCTCCGTAACGAAAATCAAAAGTAGGCATTGTGCAATGCTTATTACTTGAAAGTTACCTTGTATGTCTTTTGTCATGGCCCTTTCTCCCTTTTTCTCCCTGATTCACTCTCTTAATCATTGTTAGCCAACGTTCTAAGAGGGTCATTAGAAGTTTTCTGGTGTGGGAAAAGTGCTGGTAAAGGTGCTGATAATTCTGTGAACAGCACTCCCCCCCCCCCCCCCCCCCCGACTGGCAAACTACCAGTTTTCCGGTAGTGGTTCACTGATTTATCTCCAGCCAAGAGCCGGAGGTAAATCAGGCCTCCACCAGCAAAAAAAAAGTTGGTATGCAATACCCTCCATGGTGTCTTCATGGAATAGGGATGTACCGCCCTTTCCTCTGCCTTTAATATCCCGGTAATACCGGGATTTCAGGTGGTACAAATGGTAGCTCAGTTTGCCGGTATCCCACCGAAATGACCGGCAGGGTCCCGACACACTTAGAATGACCCCTTTATGTTATCACTGCCCCTTCCTAGCATTCTTTTGTGGTCCTTTTTCAGCTTATCTTGGGCCTCATTACAAGTTGGGCGGTCTGAGTAAAATGCGGCGGTATTATCGTATAGCACCGCATTACCACATCGTCCAACTGCAAGTTTGGCAGAAAGTTAGAGGATTCACCTCCATCTATGAGCTGGAGGTAAATCTGCCATTTTCCCGCCCAATTTCGGTAGAATTACCACTGCAGTAATTCCACCGAAAACCCCATGGAGTCCAATGGACTCAAATAAATGGGGTCTAACACTGCCTACCGCCACTTGTAATCCGGCCAGACCAAGTGGCGGTAATGGTAAAACCATTTGGTTGCCTGTGGGTGGATTTACTGCCCAGATACCACCAAACTAGTAATGAGGCCCTTTCTCCTCTCCCCTTATCCGCAGTCTCTGCCTCACTTTCTAACAGCCTGGGTGAATAGTTGAAATCAGTGCTTCTTCGTGGTGATTGAGAAGGCCGGGCCCAGACACTGGCAGGCTGGGGTGGGCGGAGGTTGGAAGCGCTCCTCAGAGCCCGTGGACCCCCGACCGCTGAAGCCCCCGAGGCTTTGAAGGCTCAGCCAAAGGGCGGCGAGAGAGGGGCAGCGTTTAGTCACTGTTTCATTAGACACTTTCCGAGCCTTGCAACATGTGCTCATTTCTGGGCCCGGCTCAAAGAGGGGATTAAGGAGGCCATTAGCTCGCGCTTAATTTAACCCGTTCTCTGAACGATTTTTCGATACATTCCTAATTGAGTGAGGAGGCAGGTGAAGTTTCAGTCCCACGCAGGCTCATTCACGTGCGAATAAATGGCCGTTTTTTCAACTCGCACTGCCCACAATATATCACCAGGGCAGAGACATGCAATGAATATGGTGATTTTTTTCTTTTTGCATGATTAATACGATTACGGACGGCCTCGCAGGTGCGAGAGCCGGGGGACACTTAGAGCGGGGGTGAAATACGATTAGCAATGAAATTAGATTTTCATTGGACATCTATGTGATATAAACCTAGATTTAAGATGTCAAAACAATAGCCGCGAACACGGCGCAGAGAATCCATCGGGGACGAGCGCTGTCGTTTCTTATCCAAACAATAATTATGAGATTCCAGGATGCCTGCGTACATTTAGGACACTTCATTAAGATATCACTTTTACCAGCGGAAATGATTGCACAATGTGTATTTATCCGTGGTTAGGCTGAAACATTTAACAGAGAAACTCAAAGCCCATCTTTTTAACTGATGCCTCCCCGATCCTCTGGCTCATTTCATCTGTCTCTGAGCCATATAGCGCATAGATGCCCATGGGCTTTGGGCACTTGCAATCATGGTTACATAAATAAATAAATAACCAAGCGATAGATGGGAGTACGTTTGCTCTGATCTCAGATTTGCCCAAGTAAGGAGTGAGTAGCTTCTGCAGTACGGATTTTTTTTAAATAAAAATGTCACCTGGTGTTTGTAGTTCTCTAGCCCAGTTACTTTCAAAATAGCAAATGCAAACTCGGTGGGCTACACGGGGCCTCTAAACACTAGCTCGGGGTCCCACTGGTTTGTATTGATTACGTTTTATACACTGTTCCTTGTCCTTGGTCTTTGTGCCTCATTTTACATGTCCCCCAAGATCACCGGGCTCACTTTATTCATACTGCCATTGTATCTTGTAAAGGAACTATGCGAAGCCCCTCCCCCACCTGCACTGTATCCTTTCATGTCTGTTGGAAATGACATCCCTGGGTTTAATACATGATATACACACACCACGCTGATAAAGACATGAGATGGCTTGGCATTTTATCAACTGAGATTGACTAAACATTGGTGAAGGAAAAAATCCATTGTTACGTTTGGTTGCAAGTTCCTGTAAACCAGTGATAGAGGGTGTCTGTCCACTAGGTCAGCGTAATCATGGCTTCTGTAGAGAAGATGTCAGTTGTGTCTTGTGTATTGCCTTTTCCTGTTAGTTGGATGTAATCGGGAAAGTTTGCCTCGCCCACCCTCCACTTTCACTTCCCACCCACCGTCTGCACCTAACCAGTTCAATGACCACAAAACACACACGGAGCAACAGCGTCCAGTAAAAGCGACTTGCAACCGATGGCCAGGACGCCATGATGTGTCGGTTTACTTTAAACTGCCTGGGTGACTTGGGCGATTGTAGATTGGGAAGCATTTGACCCAGGCCTAGTACAGCATAAGCAGGCAGTTGCCTCGTGTCAGAAGTACATTTGTCCAGGATGATCGCTCTTTCACACCAGGTTTAGTTAACATCGTAATCTGTGGACGGGGGCAACTGGTGAACTAACACAAACGGGCCCAAAGTTTCTAAGAAAGAACGAAAGTCTCCCCCTTCCCCTTCTGTGGCCATTGCTGGGGGATAGAAGCACATCTGTGTCCCCCCAGCACGCATAAACCGCTGGGAGACGGTGGCTTCTACCTGTGCCTGGCACATGAGGAGGTGAGCTATGCAAATGGCCGTGGTACGCGAGTACATAAACGTTCACCCTCTTCACATGGCCCTTTGTAACGGGCTATAGAAAGGCACCGTATTCTGCATGACAAAGCACAATTAAGCTTCCCTTTCAGACCCTCTGCAGCTGGCAGCCCGTCGGGAAAGTGCGAGCAAATGCGAATATATTAATTGAGAGGAAAAGTTTTTTTTTCTCTTTGCATTTGGGGTGGGTGGGGAGCAGGACAAGCGGTGGGAGGTGGGCTCCCCTCTTTGGCACTCTGCCACCTGAACAATATTGCCTTTTTTCCCACATTTACAGGCCACGCTTGTCATCGATCAAATGCTTGGAAAAAAAACAAGTTCTACGACCCCAATAGATAGAGGAGGCAGGGGGCGGGCAGGACCTCTGGGACGCTGCGCAGGGGGGATGGGTTAAGGGATGCGTGGACGCGTGTCCCGGCCATTCCTCGCGGAATTCACTTCACTGTCAGGGGCTCGGATCAGCACGCACCGCGGTGCCTGGCAGATACATGCAAGATGGGCCTAAGGGGCCCGAAGCACACAATTCCTGACCCTTGATGGGAGGGCGCACCAAAGCTTGACTTCACAATCCTACTATAAGATGGAACTTCCGCCGCAGTCCACATTATTCGCCCGGAATAGTTTCGCAACCGAAGCCACAGTTACAGACGGTCATACTTTGCTCGCTACACAGAAAATAAAAACACCCTGCTTCGTAAATGTACAATTTGTATTGAAACAGCGTTACCTGTTCATACTTAAGTTTCCCACGTAAATGTTTTCATTTGACAAGGTGTAAGTTCTAATGAAACTACAAAAACTATAAGTATAAGAATTGTGTCACCGTTATTTGTATTTAACATCACACCTGCGAGTTGAGTGCACTACACACATTGTTACGGGAAATTCATCGATACAAGGACACTTTGCGGATGTGCTACTGTGGGCATTCGATTAATAGGCAAATTGTGTATGGTTTTGGCGGAGCATTAGGTATAAAATAAAAAAATGACCACCGCAATCAAATGAATATTTCGGAAAAGTGATAATGGTAATATTTTAATTAACGAAAACAATATTCAGAGCAACGGCTTTTTTTGTATAGCGCTTGTTACCGTTTCAGCTTCGTGGCACTATTAAATAACAGTGGTTAAAGGTGTAAGCTCTGCCCATTGTTGTGATGCTCTTTTGAAGTAGGAGGGGGTGGTATTTTCCTGGGCAATTATCCCACGTATGGCCTCTTGAGTAACAATAGGCCGTGTAGACAAAACGCTTTACCAATAGTGCATTCGTTTTATATGCCCTGCTTTTCTTCTGGAGTTCCAAGGGCCGAACACTCGTAAATCAAGGGAAGGCTGTCGCAGTTCTATCTGTTAGTCATACACTTTAGTGGAGTGGGGGTGTGGATAACACCGATGGTAAAAGAAAGGGGCGGCGGACTGGGAGGGGTGACGATTGAGAAACGCCTCCCCACAGTCCATTAAATACGCAGATCTGCACCTCCTCAATACAGGCGGTAAACAAACAGGGCGCGAGCAAGCCGGCTATTGACTCTGGGCCTTTCACGCGCGCTCGAGGGCGCACAATGCCGCCGTCACAGCCCTGCACGCCACGTCCGTGTCGCGCTCACCCCGGCGCTGGCAGCTGCTAATCATTCACCCGCCTGCGTCCCAAATCCGTGCATTTCTAGGAAAATACAATTGCAGACACTCCAATTCTTAAGTGACCAAAGGGTCACACCCGCGCTTAACACCAAAGGCTATTTCGGAGACGACTTTATCTCAAATAAATCAAATGCTCACCGGATTCCTTATTTCATGCCATTTCGACTCTATATAATTTACCCAATTGGTATTTAAGTGTCTTGAACTTTTAATTCTGCAAATACACGGGCCAGCATTAGGTACAAGGAAGAGCAGTTACTTAGTACACGCGCAGAGGTCAGTTTAGAAGCACTTAAATGCCCACATCGTCAGCATCTTAATTTTCGGACAGTGGTTGAAGTGAGCGGGAACTGTCAGGAGGGATGTGCCACTGCTTTTATTGTTTTACTGTTTAACATTCTACTTTTTACCACCATATTCACCATTCTATACAGAGGAATTTTCCATTCATGTCTTTGTGTAAAGTTGTAATAGGAGCCTTAGTTACTACTCACTCAGGCTATTGCAATGCCCCGGCCACAGCACCTTGTCACATGTTACACTATGCTTCTGCCTACCCTCCCCCCTGCCGAGACCACAGTTCCACTACTTTTCTTGGTACACTTCTAACACATTTTTCAGATAAAGCAATGTACTGAGTTATCAGTGTAACTGATCAAAAAGAGTGGGGGGACACACCTCTGCTGTGGTGGTCCTGGATACCCTATTCCTCTAGGGCTCTCTTCAAAATCAGCAAAAGTCTATCCTCAGATACCCTACCTGTCCTCCTCTTCTTCGGCAGAGGAGGAGGGAGATGGAGACTTAGGCTCTCCATGCCTCTTCTTGGCTTCTCCTATCCCTGAGGACATCCTCTTCTCTGTCCGTGTTCAAGAAATCCATCAAAACACACCTGTTTAACCTGATGCCAAGTTGAAAACACAACGAACAGCTGCACTGCAGGGGTTGTTCAGCCCGTGGATTGTGCCCTCCAGCTTTGCTCGAGGAGGGAGGAGCGGAGACTGCCCAAGGAATTACCTGCCACAGGCTGGAACAAAAGAAACTGCTGTGACCAGGGGAGGCGGGCTGGTATGCCCAGGGGTGGGAGGCAGGGCTGAAAAATCATGAAAACAGAAACGGGGTTCCTGTAGGAGGCAAGGCACCTCACTATTTAGTACTGGGACAAGGAAGAGGGACATGGGGGTAATGTGTTAAATAACCTCTGTAGTAGTATCAGAGAGCCTAGGTTGGCCTGTGGAGTGACGTACTGTGCCCCCATCATGGAGGCACATGGCCAGTGATAGCTTGAGTCTAAAGATTTGTAAAGCCCGGCTGCGGTGTCAAGGGCGGCGCGTTCGTGGGACTAGAGCTGTTAGGCTGCTGTTTGGCTCTGGAGGCGAAGGAAGCGGGAAGCCCTCCCTCCGCGCCCCAACCAGGTTTTGACAATAGCGGGCAATCCACCATCATCTCATCAACCCCTGTGAAGGAAGCAGAACTGTATAAGATCACACATTAATCTGGGAGACAGCGTGAACGTCGAAAATACGACTGAAGACCAAAACAGGAGGCTAGCGATTATTGAGCAGTTCGCAGTTCGCTCCAACAAACGATCTAATGAACCCTCCTTTTCTGCTTCAGGCACGATAACTTGAACAATCCACAAGGGCTGTAGTAGCCCATTACTGCACTCTATGCAACTGTAACTGCGGAACTTGATGCCTTGAGCAAGCGTGTCTATACATACAGCATTTAGCTAAACTGTTAGGCTTGACTGTGACTGCAGGGTTTTACCCTTTGAGCAGTCGAGCCAATTGGTGTGCCTGGGCATTCAGCCGACACACACACAGCGTCCAGCTAGATTGTTAGGCTTGATTGTGACTGCAGGGTTTTACCCTTTGAGCAGTCGAGCCAATTGGTGTGCCTGGGCATTCAGCCGACACACACACAGCGTCCAGCTAGATTGTTAGGCTTGTCTGTGACTGCAGGGTTTTACCCTTTGAGCAGTCGAGCCAATTGGTGTGCCTTGGACATCTGAGACGGCACATGTGTGAATTTTGTAAGACCCTCCATTGACTCCATTCATTTGAATTCCTTCTAAAAAACGTTGTGACATTTGCTGATTTACACTTGCCATCTGCTTTTGAGCATTACCTGTGGCAGGCAATTCTCGGAGAAGATAATCTGTTGAACTGTTGGGAGACCTAAAGACCAAGACATCATAGTGGATTGGCTTAATAATCTGACTCATCCTTGATATTGGGGAAAAAAAGTGCATCATGGCATACAAATTAACGACAAGTATGCCCCAGAACATACTGCACTTAGCACTAGTGAGGAAGCCTTCGAATCCAGGTGATTCAGAACTCATTCAGCAGCATTTCTTCTCAGCCACTTCAATCACACCAACGCGAACATCATCCATTTCAAAATCAAAATTCACTTTTGCGAATCAAATGAATGATTCTATTGTTTCAATCTCTTCCATGTCAGCCTCCCATTTAGTTGACTATAACAAGTCTAGTGGATCTGATATAAATAACTTGCCACCCCCAGTGAAGACACCATGTGTGAAGTTCAATCCACATCCGCTATCTGATCACACAATGCTTGTATCCACGAACCATATACCAAGACACTCCTCATCCCGTATTATCACTTCTCCTATAAAGTTTCCCTCTTTATGTAATGATCATACTTATCTGTCCATCCATGCAAGCCAATGTGAATCCCCAGTATTATGGAGCCATAAGAATTGTTATGATGAGGTTGTTCATACGTAAGAGGAGGCTTCCATCCAGGTAGACTCACTAGAACAAACTAGCAACTCGATGCTCCAATCATTTGCACTTCCTACACCTAGAACCACTAAAGTCATTTCAGCTGATCTCTTTCACCAGCATACAACCATGATTCAACCGGCTCTTATTGCTATTAATATCACTGTCATGAGTTTATGCAAATTATTTGAGTCATTGGATACCAAAGTTTCACACCAGTCAAAACCATTTGATGACTTAACAAAGTGGTTGGTGACATATTTTTCCACTGTTCAGTCGAAAAGTATGTTGGTGCATAATGATTTAGGAACAGCGATTAATTTAAGTGAATGTGTTGATGCAAATGTTGATAGTATTGAGCACAATCAGATCAAGATTAGCGAACAGTTAGACACTGCTAATCAAAATGTGCCAAGCGGAGTTTGTATATTGCCTCTGATACCTGGAATAATACGTTCAAACATGAGTCCATGTCCTGTGCCAAGTGAGGAAGCCCACTCCTATACCCCAAAAATGTGCACCTGTTGAACCGCAGACTAATATGGTGTTACCACCTGAACGACCAGTAGGTCAAGGTTTAAGCCACTTGGAGGCTTTGAAAGTGAGAAATCCAAAAGCAATAAAAAAAAAACGCTCTCTGTATTAAAAAAAAACGAAGAACATGGTGAATGTTAAACACACTAAAAAAACACTCAATTCCTTTTTCAAGGCCTTGAACAAAACGTCTGCTTCCCAAACAAGAGAACATGTGATAAGTGAAACAGTTCCTATGGCCACCTCAGTACCAGAAGTGCCCCCGCTCTCATCTTTAGCACCTATAAGCACAGAGAAACCAGGTAATAAAGCTGAGCAGAGTGGCTCAATATCCCCTTTGACACAACTTGTACTGTCGATAGCCCGTAATAATGAAGCTGATAAACAACTCGCTACGTTAAAGAAACTCAACAATGAGTTGTTTGGTCTGACTAAAATCAAGTCTGTTGACGAGGATTCAAAGCATTCAGCAAGTGATCCATCCACCATGTTCAACAAATTGTTCAGTGCACAAACATGTGAACCAACCACTCTGCCTGTTGTTTCCAATGCTAATGCTTCGTCTTGAAAATTACGTGTACCGTTAACAGATGGTTTGATAACACAACATGTGTTTGAGAATTTTAAGCAGAAGGTAGATGAATACCTAGCTGTGAATATTGCAAGGGTGCAAAACATCACCGCTGCGGTGGTGGCGACTGTAAATGAACATAATCCACAACGTTTCAGTCACAAAGAACAACAAGTGCAGGAGGAAACACATAATGATCATCGTCATACAAACACTGACAATATGAAATTAACATGGAAACCACCAACTCACAATCTCCATTCAGTGTCACGCCATATACACCCACGTAGGGCACACTTCCACACCTTCATCTTGAAATGTAGAGATGGGAATTTCCCATCCTATGACTTAAATCGTCAAAGTGTGTTGAACATCTTTGGGGACATCCCTGATCTATGCAATGTATCAACACAAGATATTGAACAAATTGAATTCATTTCTGAGATATCTCTCAGAATATCTGGGAGCTATGGCTCCCGTCTGGTGTGGTGCGTGACTCCATTTGGAAATGCAGAAAGCAACTGTTTGAAATGGGTTTTCTTCTAGCAGAAGATCCTTCTGAGGTACACCCTAAAGTTCAAAATGACTATGTGAAACCAAACATTTATCGTGGAGTAAATCAATATAATGTAGCTGTTCAAAGTGGTGTGACTCACGATTATTAACCACCAATAAGTGTAGCCCCTTTTAAAATAGCAAGTTGGAATACAAGGGGAAATTCCCACTTGCAGTCTTCCATTTCCAAATTTGTTAATCTTTGCCAGGTGTTAGCTTTACAAGAAATCTGGCTCATTGATTGCCCACTGTGGGACGGATATGAGATTACGCTGCTTCCCGCGTTGCCAAGTGGAGGTAGACCGTCCTCTGGTCTTCTTGTCGCAGTGCACATTGAAAGTGGGCTGCATGTCAAGCCTTGGCCATCTGCTGGGGCGCAAATACAACTAGTGCAAGTTGGTAGTCACACGCAAATGATAGCGCTTATTAACATCTATAGAAATACCAGCGTTATGTCCGATGACATCTTTTATGATGGTCTATCTGGGATTTTAGACCTAATAGCGATGCATAATAACATCTCAGATACTATCATTGTGGGTGATCTCAACCTGGACTGTTTGAAAATCACAAATATCTCTCAGAATGCCCAGCGCTGGAATAACTTTATGCAAGACCGTAATTTTCATATGCTTAATGGGGTGATTGCTGGAGATATTCCTTCTCAACACACTTGGCAGCGTGGGTCTAGCAAAAGCACAATTGATTATATCTATATGAGTGCTCGTCTATTCAAAAACGTAACTAAACTTGATATCTGTGACCACGCACATAGCGATAATAGGTTGTTAACTGTACACTCTACTTGGAATGTGATACCAATCAGAGACAAACTAACCCCGTATGCACAGGTAACTGTTAATGCTGCTAGAAATCGGCTCCGATGGAATTTTAACACTCTTTCCAGTTTTCAAAATAGTGTGGAACAAAATGCTTTGCAAACTGAAACCAAGGAATACTCGGATCTTCTCAGTTCATTCAGGAAGACCATCACAATCCCTCGGTATAACACAATAAGACACTCACATATTTTCAATGCAGATATACACCGCATTAAATCAGAATACAAAAATCTCCCCAAAAAATTAGCGGCATCTTTGGATCCATTACGGTGGCAACACCTAAAAACAGCCAAATGCCGCTATAAAAAGTGGCTGAAGAGTAGAAAGGCAGCTCTATTCCAACGAGACAGCGAGACCATGTGAAAAGCCATGTCAAATACAAATTCTGCCAATATGTGGCATTTATTGAATGACCACAAATGTCATCTGCAAGGCGACGCACAAATTAATGGCATTAAGGAAGTGGACTGGATTTCCCACTTTTCTTCCTTATATGCAGACTCTGCATTTTCAAAAATTGACTACTCACCTTCTTCTCCCTCTATGTGGCAATTAGAAATTTCCATAGATAGAATACGTGCCATCATTATGCAAGCAAGTTCCTCCAGGGCGATGGGTCCAGATGGACTTTCGAAACTCTATGTTCAAAACCCATCCTGATGAATGGGCAGATATTCTATATTCCATCTTTAAAGGAATCCTGTCCACTCAAACCACCCCCCTCTCTTGAGAACCGTCCATTATTGTTCACATTTTTAAAAAGGGCGATCGAAGTACCTGCCAACTACCGGCCGATCGCCCTATTAGATGCGCCAGGAAAAATATTCACTAAATTAGTCCTCTGTGAATTTAATGCCTGGACTCTGCACCATCATTTACGAGACCCACACCAAACAGGTTTCGTTACAGGCATGGGAACCGCTATAAATTTGTTTGCTCTCAATTCTATCAAATCACAATGCCAGAAGTTTAAACAACAAGTCTTCTTTGCATTTGTAGATCTAAATGCAGCCTTTGATTCAGTTAGCCGGGTTCTCCTGCTGACTAAATTGTGTAGAGACAATTGTCCAGCGACACTATATGACATCATACACTCATTACACTCCCAAACCTCTATTAGAGTCCGACTAACCCTAGATGGCTTGCTGTCTGAACAGATCAGTACATTTTGGGGTCTGAAGCAAGGCTGTTTCCTAGCTTCAGCAATATTTAACTATTTTATTCATGACGTCCGAACAGCTCTGATAAAGGTAACGTCGGACTCTCCTAGACTCCAAAACCAATCCATTCAATCGCTGATGTACGCAGACTACCTAGTTCTAATATCTAAAACCCAAGTAGGTCTGCAGCGTCTTCTAGAGGCGTTCTTCAGTTATACTCAAGACAATGAACTGAAAATCAATTTAAGCAAAACTCAAATTGTAGCTTATTCACCCAAGCGGCGAGGTGCATTATCGTATGTATGGACATTTGATCAGCTTCCCATACAAATGGTTCCCCAGTACACTTAATTAGGAATAATTTTTGAAGGCCAGTACAATGCAAAAGCTCACATAGCACAAGTGGAGACAAAACTTACATCATTTGTCTCCCAAGCCAAAATAATAATGTTTAAATATGGCAAATTTTCTATAAAACCACCATTGGTGTTATGGAATATGAAAGCTATTCCAGCTCTTTTGTACGGCCTTGAAACCCTAAATTTTAATTTAAAGCTTCCATTTGATAAATGGGAGGCTAAATATTGGCGCCATATTTTACATCTACCAAATTGCGTACCAATAACCTGGATTAGATATGAACTAGGGTTGATTTCTATGAATGCAATACATCAATGGCGTCTATGTGCTTTTTTCAGGAAATGTTTGATTTCAACTACAATGAATGTCCTATTGAAAACCTTGACAGATTACATATTTACCACCAGTCAACCACACATTAAACAATGGCTTACAAGGGTCTCCCACATATTAAATGCAGCAGATGTGTCATTAGAGCTATTAATCCAGAATCCCGATAAGGCCAAATCTAAATTGTTTAATCTTGACTGGATAACTACCAGAACCTTATGTTTCTCATATTATAAAGTAGAGTTATCCCGATTTCCTCATAAAAAAGCGTGAACCTTGCCACCCTACTTGATTCGGTGTCCCTCTCATAGAATTCGTAATGATATTCTAAGACTACGTTTCAACATATGGAACACCAGAGATGTGCAAGCAAAGAGGAAACAAATAGCCACAATTGACAACTACTGCCGTTTTTGTTTGATGGGAGACGTTTGCGAGACTCTGGAGCACATCATTTCAGAATGTGGTGCCCTTCGAGCTTTGCGTGAAATACACTACACAAGACATTGTAAATATTTGTGTCTTACACATCAAGAACTGTGTTGGTCTTTAATTCTGAGGGTTGGCATCCTACCCTTACAAATCGCAACCATCAACTTCTTAAAATGTTTAAAGTTGGAGACCATTGACAATCATAATTGACATTGGACAGGGCACACCATGATCACTTATGTGGTCTTATGTGTTCAATTAATTCACTTTGATGCTTTGATATTTTCTTCTCACTTTAAACATCCTCTCCTTTTCTTTTAGCAATTACCATCTTTGTGTTGATTTTACTACACACTGATTGTGTGATTATGCACTCTTTGCCCATGCATAGCTTAGTGATTTTGCAGAAAGTAAGATAAATGTAATGCAAGAGACTAATATATATTCTTTGATTCGAAATTGATATGTAAAGTTGCAAAATGTAAACATTTACTTTTGTAACCGATATTTGAAAGGTTGATTTAATTCAGCTGATAAAAATAAAAATAAAAATAAAAAAAGATATATTTTGATTAATAGGTTAATTTGGGTTGTTCATTAAGTGGACACCTTGATTTCATACTCCTTCATGAGCAGTCCCATCCCACAATTGTGGCCAAGAAACAGTTTGCGCAAAACTCACATTTATTTAAAGAAAGAATTCTGAGGTGAATTCACAGTAAAGGTAGTCTCCCGATTTATGCCTGGGGAAGTCAACACAATGCTAGAAAATGACAAACATCTGGTCTGCTAAAACAAAAGTGACCTGCCTGCATTTATATTTATCTCAATATTTCTTACACATTTCAATCTCTCTCTCTCTCTCTCTCTCTCTCTCTATCTCTCTCTATCTCTCTATCTCTCTTTCTCTTTCTCTTTCTCTTTCTCTTTCTCTTTCTCTTTCTCTTTCTCTTTCTCTTTCTCTCTCTCTCGCTCTCTCTCTATACATATATATATACATATAGTTGTGTCAGTCATGTGGGGTGCATTTAAAGGCAACAGAAGTCCCTTTCACATGAACAGCAGCCATTTAAACACTGCAACCAAAAACGGCCTGTCTTGCTGTTTTTTCACATGAGTGGGCAAGAATTTAAACACTGCAGCCAAAAACGGCCTGGCTTATTCTTTTTGTTCAGGTAAAATTTAAAAACCACGGGGAAAGGGGCCTACCTTTCATTATCAATGGACCAGAGGCAATGTAATTCACCCAAGAAGGAGTAATCAAAGAATCCTGTGACATGGAAAACAGGAGTTTAAGCATTAACAAAACGGTCTGTACATGTATTTGCAAATAAACACTTCAAAAGAGCCCACACTGACTTCAAAGGGACTCATAAAAAAAACTCTGTTCACAGGCGAGCCCAGACAGACAGATATGATATGGCATTTTTAACGCGCCTATACACAAGTGTTTCAAGGCACGACGAGGCAAGGGAGGGGAACAAAGGGAGGACGAAGAGCAATCCTACTAGACCAGGTTTCATGCAGATCGCACAAGTTTGTGGGAAGGGGGCAGGGATAGTGCAGTACATGGGAATAGTTAATAACAATAAGTAAAGTGACGGCCAGCATCTGGCAAGTGCATGAGTAAGTGCAGACATGCAGTGTCAAGAGCTGGTAGGGGGACTGTAGGGATACAGAAACAGTCCCCAAGTGCGTGGGTTGCCAGGTGGGCAGTACAGGTGTGACGCTGGTGGTGTAGGGACCTGGGCCCGCAATCAGAGGGTGTCCATGTAGCCAGTGCAGTTCCAGTTACAGCCAGAAGATCAGCAGAGGAGAGGAGGCGAAAAGGCAGAAGCAAAGAGAAAGGTTTTGAGGTACTTCCGGAACCGGAGATGGTTCTCCTCAATGGCTGTGGGGGATGACAGAGCCCTCCCATATGGTGATCAGACACTCCCAATTAATATTAAAAGACTATTTTCATTTTAGGCCTTTTGCGCAGCCATCAGACTGAGGTTTGATTTCAGTTTTATGCCATTTCTCATGTAATTTCCAGATAGTTTTGGGGATATAAATTGTATTTACCTGTGACTCTGGGAACATAATGGCCAGTTAGACTAGGTTTCTGGATGACCTGAACATGTGACAAGTATGAGAATGGGTGAAAAGATGGAAATTGAAATTAGGAACATGCTTGATAACTTACACATTCATAACTGTTGAACATTTTATGAAAATGACAAAAATGTGACACGTGGCCATGCTACATCATACGGATTTGGCGGTCAGCTTATCTAATTCCCCATGATCATCTAAAACTTAAGATATGTTTTATATGGCAGTGGCCTGTACAATTATGAAGTTATGATACATAACTCGTTTTGCCAAAAAGTTGTAAGGAGAAAAAAAGGATGATGACAAATGGAAAAAGACAGATGGTGCTGTCTTCCGCTGAACCAATCCTGACTGGGGGTGGAGAGAGGAATGTTAACTGTCCAATCCTAGTGGCAGGGATATTACAGGGTACTCCCCCTAGATTGTAAAATTAGTGATGTAATCTCTGCTATATAAGGGGGACTGTACTATGACTCAGGACACACACACAAAACGGGGAAACAGAAAAGGAGGACGGAGAGAAGGCTGCTGGACCTTACCATCTTTGAGAGTGGAGTGAACAGACCCCCTTCCCTTTCTTTCCAGAGTGTCCTGAGATGCAGCTGGCTATCCTGAAACCTTAAACAAAGGCTTGCTGTGTAGGTAGCAATAACCCCAGTCCTAAATTGCATTAGCCCTTCATTTTTGTAGCAGTGCATCCAATATTTACCCATTGAAAACCCCAATTTCCTGTGTAATTCAGTCATCTTCCATAGAAGAATCTCTTGTTTGCCTGTATATGTTAGCATACCCCCATTAAGAAAATCCTGCGTTTGTCTGTGTAAATCTTTAGTATTTTTGTAAGTAAATCAATTAATTCCCCCATTGAATTTCACAGATCGGGATTGTTGAAATTCAAAACCAAAAATCTTGTTCCTCGTGTTTTTATTTAAATGTTATCGTCATTAGAGTGTTGCCCCAAAATAATTATTCCCCTTGTGAGCTGAAAATCGAATTTGTCCATGTATTGTGTGCATTACCAAACAAATTCCTATTTGCATCTGTCAGTTTAAACCCCAACTGGTGTCATTGGTGTGAGCAATCCCTTTTGCCTAGAAGTCTACCTGTTATGTGTCTCAGTCCTTGTCACTGAAAACAGATTTTCCTGTTGTAAGCTAAACCCCTTCCCCGAGTTGCCTGTTATTGTAAGTCTCAATGTAAACACATTTCCCCTTGCCACTGTATTTACCTTTGTATTTGCTTTCTCCCAAAAAACAATTTTCCTAATTAATTTCTATTTTGCCCTGTTGTGCTGATTAGTATGCTCTAAACCTTTGCCTATCTCCTAAGTGTAAGCAATACACATTTTCTTCTATTCTGTCCCCTAGCAGTTGTGAGAAATAATCAAAATCCAATTCTTCAATTTTACTCCAAAAACAGGTTTTTCCTTTCTTTACTGGCTTCCCATCCTGTGGTGGGCTTCACCCCACATCCGATTTCCCCCTATATTCCTACGCCTTGCCACTGCCTTCCATTCAAAGGAATCAAGTTTAATTGAGGTTTTAGGGTGAGTGTTGCAGGGGGGAGTGCTAAACTGTAGGTGCTATCACTTTGTGGTAAATGTTTTTTTTCTGTTCTGTCATAAAAAAAAACAGAATTAACTCTAATGGTTTATCTTAACCTGGTTGTTTTGTAGAGATGATTGCATTTTGTGTTACCACAACATTGGTGGCTGTACAATTGGTTGATTTTCCTTTTTCATTAAATAATACATTAATAAATATCTTATTGATACACATCGGCCTGGTTCCTGGTCTATTGGGACAAAGGGTGCTGGTGGAGGTTGGGTGTGAGACGGGTTAGAGGCCTCCTTAAAAGAATTTGGTTGTAATAATAAAAAGTGTTATCTTGTGCGCCACCTTCATTGTAAGGGGAGAGATCCTTGACTTGCTGGTGCTGCATAAAATATCATGACAGCTTGGGGGCTCCAGTCTGGGATTAAGGAAAAGTCATCACCCATGACAGTATAGCACAACAGACTAGCCCATTGAAGGTATTGTAACATTTAGTGGATGGTAAGCTGTGTTACACTGTGAACGTGCCAGCCAAACTTGTACCCTAGGTATCAGAGCTGTGTGGCCAAACAAAATAGCTTAAGCATAAACTAGGAAGGAGCAGGGTGGAGATTTGCACTTGCATAAATAACCCAGCAGGTACAGAACACTCTTCACAAGGAGCACCATGGAAATTAACATGGCTAGAAAGCACCTTCTGTACAAATTGTTCATTAAAGGGGAATGGGCAGAACAGGGACATGGAGCCTGTCAATCTAGTATGATGCAACAGGTGACCTCTATAAATTTGGATTTGTGGCAGGACAGTTGCCTGTTACATCAAGCCCTGACCAATTTGTACATGACGCAGACCACTAAAGATGAGCAAACTACAATGGTCCAACTCACTGCATACATGCACTTCCACATGATAATCATGGAAGAAAGGTACCAGGAGAGTTTAGCCTCTGGGCAGAATCAATCTGAGTTATTGGACCAAGTAAAAGGGGAGTTAAGGCAGGTAGAGGAGAAAGCGCGAAAGCCAACATTCTGAGTTAGAATTAGGAAACATCATTCAGAAGCTAAAGGAGGAGTTGGCAGTACAGCAACAAACTAATTCAGAGCAGGTGTCCCAAATATCTGCACTGAAGAGGAGTTCCAAGAGAGGGTTGATTCCCTAGAAGAGAGTCAACTAAAATTGAACTAACAAGTGACATACAAAAGACCCTGCTTAGAGGACATGTGTGCATATCAAAAGCAGATTCAGCAAATGAAAGAGGAGAATAATCAGTGGGTTATAAAGGAGGTCCATTCCCAGGCAGATTTTGACCGGAAGCGCCAGAAATTGGCCGCTATGAAACAGCAGAGAGATCCCCTCAGTGAACAGAATAGTAGACTGTGTCAGGAAAAAGATGCCCTGGGCCAGCAAGTGTGCCAGTTGAAGGCAGACCTGGAGAAAGGAGAGGTATGACTTCAGGAATTGACTGACATAAAAGTAGATTATGAAAAATTAATGGGACATATGAGGCAAATAGAATTTGACCTAGAGCAGTCAACACAGATGAAAACTGCACAGAGTGAGGAGATTAGTCTCCTGCAATAGAAATGGTCTGAGTATTCCCAGACAATGCAAGGCGCACAGAAAGAAAACAAGGCCCTTTGTGAGGAGAATAGGGGACACCAGGGCCAAATAGTGGCCCAAGGTAATGTCATAGAAGACAGTCAGGCCCTGGTAGCAGAATACAAAGCTCAGGCCTCTGCATACTAAAAAGAAATAGGGGCTGAGAAAGATAAAATAGATAGATTTGAAAAAGAATGGGCAAGATTTAATCAGGCCTTGAGGAACCCGGAACAGTTAGGGAATGGAAGGGCGACCCCTGATTATGGTGTGATGCCCCCTGTACCAAGGACCTCACGCCAGTTCACCACATTGCATGCGCAAGGTGCGGCTTGCCTCTTACCTATGAATCAACAAGAACCAGGAAATATGAGTCAGCTGTACCCAAGCAGGCCTTGCATGACGCCCCCATCTGAGATGAATGGATGTGCCTCATTGCTTAGGTTTAAAAATATTTTGGCAAATATATCTGAGCAGGCGGACTCCTATAAAGAGAAGATCAGGGAGTTCAAATGGCAGAGACATCATCTACAAAGGGACCACCTGGTCCACTTTTCAGATAAGGAAGAGTCTGAGTTTAGGCCCCAAAAGAGCATCCAGAAAACCTCCACCCATTCAGGGAGGTGGGTTGAGTTCTCCACCAACCCCGGAAGAAGGGAGGAGTCATATGAGTACTCCCCTGTGGGAAAGAGGGAGTCCAAGGGAAGTGACCCAGAGAGCCCACAATACAACAGGGGAGAAGAGACTAGACCCCGTTATTCTGGGAGAGACTCCCAGTCTCAAAGAACCAGGGAGCACCTACAAGACAGGAATGGGACCTCAAATAGCAGCAGCTCTGAGTCGTCTGAGGGTGAATGGACTAAGGTGCAGTGGAAAAAGAAGGCTGCCAAACAAAAGAGACCTCTGGCAAAAGACCCCATTAGACAAATAAAAGCCATTAGAAACTTCATGACCCTTTATTATAAAAATGCAAAATATTCAGTCTGGGAGCATCTGGAGCCATATGGCCAGATGATGACGTCGTTTGGTATCAAAAATGACCAAAATTCTATGAGGTTTGCCAAATGGACAGTCTCCCCAGAATACTCCAGCTTCTTTGCTGGGCTGGTGGATCAGAATCATTAAAGGTGGTCTACCTACAAAACGGCCATCTTGAAGCACTTCTCTCTGCAACGGAACCCCCACAATGCTTGCAAGGCAGCCTACAATCTGCAGTGTGGAGAAGATCAGGCACCGAGAGAATTTGTCCAAGAATTGAAGCAGGCATTTGCCCAAACCGCTAGACGGGTGCGGACAAACAGTAGGGAGTTCATTAACAGAGTGTACAAGTACAGAGCTAGAAGGTCCTCTTTTTAGGGGGCTGTGTGGAGGAGGGCCCAAAATACAACAGTATAAAATGAAGGTTCCACAATGCAGCTACCCTCCTTCACAAATGCCAGGTTTGAAAGTCCACCCTTAACACTGATCAAGAGCTGCCATTTTTCAATTTGGACAGACAAAATCCTCAAAAATTAACATATTTTAATCTTCATACATCAAATGTATACAAAAAACATGAACATCTTTTAAAAATGCATGATATGACATTTCCAACGCGCATCACTTATTTCATAAAGCAAAAACAAGAGAGATGTCTGTATTCAAATTACACATTTTAGCCAATATGTGAGGTTAGTAAGGACATGAGGGATATATTTAATGGAAAGAAAAACCCTCAATGTTGTTTATCCTTAAATTGGTCGACACATATTTGTGTTTCTAGGTCTCAAAACTAAACAACGTGATTGATTTAATCACATTTTCGTGATCTGTTGAGCCAGTATTCAGGACACTGTGTAAAGGTACAGGCTAGCACAATTCACTAGCGCTATACACACCTGCATGGTTCCTGGTCTATTGGGACACATGGTGCTGGTGGAGGATTCGTGTGAGATGGGTTGGAGTCCTCCTTAAAAGTATTTGGTTGTAATGATAAAAAGCGTTATCTTGTGCACCACCTTCATTGCAAGGGAAGAAATCCTTGACTTTCTGGTGCTGCATAATATACTGTGACAGTGTATCAAAATCATTGACTTCACTTTAAAACATTTCCAAATTATACATAAAGTCACATTTGCACATGAATCAAAAGCTTTTCTTTCCCCAATGACACTAATACATACTAGGATCAAAGAACCATTTCAGGTTTCATACTTCTCACATAAATGTGATTGTGTGGGCTACTAACACATGTCTGCAGTTTAAACTATGCTTACAATAACAATGGATCTGCCAATTTGGGTTGGGGAAGTCAAGTTTTTAATTCAGAAAGCACAGACTATTTTGACCCAACCAACCTGAGAAAATGGTTTACAGATGGCTTTGAATGCATATAAATACCCCTCCATTTTCATAACACCTATGAATCTCACTGTACAATTTCAGAATGAGGGGCAGTACGGGAGTTACATTCACACTATTTTTATGGGAGTATAAATGACTCCTTTAAACTTGCTTTCATTATTGAATTTAGTTTAAGTAACTACGGCCTTCACAGAACATACATTATAAAACTGGTCCTCATTAGGCTATGCTATGGAAGTCAGCATATCACAACCCAATGTAAATAATTCTGTGCGAACACTTTGGGTACAATTTAATGAGATTATGATTTTAAAGAGCAGCACACCGCAACACACAGAAATGCTATATAGATATACCATTGCATGCACTACTCAGAAAGATATTTTAAGTTGGATTGCATTGACATCTCACTTAATTTTACATGCAGTGAGATTGCACTATTTTTTTCCCATTTAAATTAATGTATTTTGATAACACATTTCCAAACAACCCCTTCCCTTCAGCAGCCCTTAAATTGGTCTCCTGCTTTAATCCATCCAGTAGGAGCAGATGGGGTTCTACCTTGCAGTTCTTCCCAGTGTCAGAATCCCTCTCGTCTGTACTCACAGTTTTTACATTCTCCATAATTCCTACCTTATATCATAATTATGCCACAGCGTGTGATTTTCCAAATTACCTTCATTGATAGTCCTATTGAATATACACCCCCAGTCCTCATTGATTGATTATTTGTATACTTGTGATAACAAAAATGGTAGGGCCAAAATTACTCCAAATACTTTTGACAGCAATTTTGTTGTTTTCTTCCTTACTTCATGACCCTCATATGCAGAGTTAATAAAAGAAAAAGATTACTGGACTCGGATTTCACAGACGCACATGTGGACATGCGATGCAACTGGCAAAATGCTTCAAAACATTATATATTTTTCATTTTATTAATTATTTAAAATTGTAGACCTGTCGAATTTGGTGTCAAATCGAAGAGGAGTAATTGAAATTTAAAATGCATGTGGTTTCATGTTTTTAGATCTTATTATTCAAATGTTATGATACACGTGTGCTGCTTTAAAATCAAGAGAAATATACATGCCAAAACCTGCCCTGTAATCCTCCTTGGCGCCTCATGCTCAGTACATGAGAACATCTCTTGGTGAGACCTTGATTAATCATTAATGTGCATCAGTTGACAGGGTTCTTTTGTTCTCACTGATCAGGGTCAACAGGTTGCAAACAAATGCACTATTTTGCCTTTGAGGCTGGCCATGAATGGCATAGGTTCCAACCATCTGGTATTTCCAGACCTCAATCCTGTGTGAAGCCAATAGACATTTTATTCTGGGAAGTGTAAGGTGTTTTTCTAACATCCACTCCTAGAACACTTCCAAAGGTGGAAGAGATTTTGCCACACATTTAAATGCAGGTCAACTTAAAGTCAGCACAATGTTGGATGAATTGAAACCATTGTTATCCAAACCAATTAAACTATTGCTTCCTAATTTTCATCATTTTTAATTTTATCATTTTTTGTTCATCATTATTTCACATGATTTGAAGGACTTACAATGCATGATAAAATCCACTTTTCAAATAGTTGTGCTCCATTTGGAAGCAAATAAGAAGTCAGTATAGATAATCACAGTGGAAGACATTGGCTAGTGCATTGTTTGATTTAAATATTTCCACAGTGCAGGCTGGGTTTATTTCTTTTCTGATTTAAATGTGCATACTTGAGCCTTAGTATTTTAGGATATACAGTTCCATTTCAGCAGACACAGTTCTCCATTGATCTTTTGTTTTGTATTGTTAATGCTATTGTTTACAATGTAACTTTTTTGCATAAAATAAAAAATGTAAACAACACATTAAGAGAAGCATATGAAAAAGCATAAAATGAAAAATTCGATACATAGGTTTCAAGTTTTTCCGATTTTAGTTAGCTACTTCCAGTTCATTTCCAAGATAAAACACTTGTGAAAACACAGTTACCACTCACTTGTTTTTTTAATAATAAAAGTGTTTCAACCTATCGCCATACGTTAAAGGTAGCCTGGCTAAGAACCCGAGATGACATAATAAATATATGCAACCAACATTGATCACCACTGAGAGCCTCAGTTGAAGACACAAAGGACCTATACCCATAAGAAGATCTTCTCCAAATTGCATAAGTATATGTTTTATTGACTGCCGTTCTGTGCCACACACTCTACAAATGGGCTCAGACCTGGGAATTTTATCCTGACACCATATGATCGCAGTAGGGGTAGGAGGTTAAATCTTAATTTTAGACCAAAATACTTAAGCATTTTGTCATTGAGCAATACCAAATAAGTAGCAGGTGATAGGTACGGGAAAGGTTGCTTAACATACATTTGAAAAGATATCTTCCCCTCCAAGTACTCAATACTATCCCACCCATACATTTCTTTTTTAGGGATTGCTCTACTATTGTTACATTTTCGAACGGGTCCATTTTCCAGTCAATTCTGCCATGTAACACACTGCATGCCTGAATCAATTTTTTCATAACCTGGTTGAGTGAATAGGGGGATTAAACATCTCCCCATACCAACTCAGCTGTGTTTTTTCCTAGGTCAGTAAGAATCAGAATTTGCTTCACCTTTATGGAGGTAGCCAGGGAGACCAAGCCCAATTCCACCTGGATAGCTTCCACCCGTAAAGACTGCAGGATACCTAATGTTCAATGCCACAACTTGCCTTCCAGAGTTTTCAACCATTTTAATTCACTGTCTGTATAAACTTTAAGACCGTACAGTATACTGGGCACAATGCAAAAGTTATATACTTGGCGCTTGCCTTTCACTGAGTAATGCCCACTTGAGCACACAAAAACACTTTATCATGCCCAGTTTAGACAACGTTACCATTTCAGCTGATCTGCTGAACTAGCACAATTCAACAAAGCCCACAAATACACATAGTTAGAAAACACCTCAATGTCTTTGCTTTGAATTTTCCATTTGAAGGTCCCATGCCTCTGGTTGTTCCCCACTATCATAATTTTTGTTTTCATCTTATACATCTCAAGCCCATTATGCATTGAATATGTATACAGTGCTGCTAACAAATGTTGCAAGCCAATCAGTGTTCAGTCTAGCAGCACAGTATCATCAGAGTACATTAGCCAAGAGCCCCCTCCAACTTCCTGAGGGTCAGTCGCTTTTCCAAGTAACGAGTTGGGGGCAGATCTCTCTCTTCGGCTAGTACCTCCCTCTGGAACAGCCTCCCTGACTCTCTGAAACTTGAGTAAAAACATCTCTGGTTCCGGAAGCAGCTCAAGACTTTCCTCGTTGCTTCTGCCTTCTCTCTTCTGCTACCTTGCTGATCTGTCTGATACTGCACTGGTTACCTGCCTACCCTCTGAACCACGGGACCAGGTTCCTGCCCTCCCAGTTGCACACCCGCACTGCCCTCTGGCAACACTGCACTTGGGGCTGTATCTGCATCTCTACAACGCCCCCCCCTTACTTGCACTTATATATCACCTGTTTTTCTGCACTTAACCCTGCACTGCCACCTGCACTTCTTGTTTTTGAATGTTTGATCCTATGTCCTGCACTTCTCCCCTTCCCTCTCCCCTGCACTTGAGTGGTCTCAATGTCACTGAGCCTAGTAAGATCATTGTCTTGTTCCCCTTGGTCCCCTCCCTTGCCTCGTTGCACCTTCAAATACTTGTGTATAGGAGCTCTATAAATAATAAATATCATATCATAACCCTAGGGTGGCGAGGAGGACGTTATTTTGGATGATTTGGAGTTTGCACACAGTTTGTTCTAAGGTGCCTGCTAAGAGAGCAATGCAATAGTCGAGTTTTGATCCAATGAGGGCTCTGGTTATAGTGGGGTGATTGTCCATGGAGAGGAAGGGCCTACTGGCTTTTAAGAGTTTGGTAGTGTAGACGGCAGAGGAGGCGATAGCATTTACTTGGCGTGGCATGTCAAGAGTGGCATCTAGATAATGCCCAGAATTTTGACAGTGTCTGAAGCAGGGATAGAGTTCGTGTCAATAATGAAGGCTTTGTAAGCTGGATCAAGTCTGCGGATAGTGGCACATGTGCCGACAAGGAAGATTTCTGTCTTGTCATCATTGAGGCAGAGGAGATGGGAGGCCATCCATTCTTCTATGATTATGTAAGTGAAATGAATGGTTGTGACATCTTGTTGGCAGTTGCCTGAGAGTGGGAGGAGGATTTGGGTGTCATCTGTGTATGATATACTAAGAGCATCAAGGTGGTTGAAGAGGGAATTTGTGTACATGTTCTAGAGTGTGAGTGATATGCAGGACCCTAGTGGGATACCAAAAGTTTCAAGCATGGTTGCTGCATGGGTGGCAGCATGGTTGTTGTTGAAGACACGGGTGGTTCATTCAGCAAGGAAGGAGGTGAACCAATTAGTGGCAGCTGGGGAATCGTTGGCAGTTGTGGCAAGGTGTTGAAGAGGATTTGGTGGTTGACGAGGTTGAAGGCCACAGAGAGATCCAGCATGAGAGGAGAGATAATTTACTGGTGTTTCTAATGTCATCTAACTGGTTATTTAGTTCAAGCAGGGCGGTTTCTGTTCCGTGTCTTTGTTGAAAGCCTGATTGCCGGATTTCAAGGAGTGGGTTTTCTTCTAAATAGTGTTGTATCTAGAGGTAGGCAGCTCTGTCTAGGATTTTTAGGATGAATGGGATGGTGGTGATGGGGTGGTAGTTGGTTGGAGTGACTGCGTCCAACTAGGGTTTCTTGAGCTGGCCGGGACTTGACTTGTGGAGAAAGAGGCATTGATGGTTGCCGTGATGAAGAGCGCGAGTGCTCAAGCGCAGTCTTTGATAATAGGCGCGGGCCAGGCATCTCCTTTGCAGCATGAGGGGTTTAGACATTTTAATATGCTGGTTACTTCCTGCACAGTTAGGGGGTGGAAGTTGAATGGAGGAAAGGGTGAGATGGAGGTTCTGGTGGCGTGGGGGTGGTGTGCTTAGGTTTGGAGAGAATGGTGACCTGCTTGACATGGATTCTATCTTGTAGTGTTTTGATTTTTCCACTTTAGGCTTCTTGTACCTTAGAGCACCAAGTGTCATCTTTTGAGAAGTTGGCAGGGGGTGAGGATGGGGATTTGAGTTCTAGGGGGGATTGAGAAAAGTTCCTGTGTATCAGATTTGGCGTAGGCTATTTTTGAATTGTATGTGGTGGCTTTGGCTGCATGTATTGCCTTTCTGTTGTCTTTGGCCCAGGTTGCAAAGAGTTGTTTGTTGGTGTTTGATATGAGGCGGCTCATACAGAAGGGGCGAGGGGGCATGGACACACCAGTTGAGGTCGGCTAGCCAATATTGTACTATTGCTGTTTGGGTTGCTATTGTTATCATCTCACACCCGTCCTGAAGGTAAAGCCTGCCCGCAGCGTGTGCTACTACAAAAGGCAAAGGCGGTATTCATAACGGCCTGTGTCTGTTTCACATTTATGATTGTGATCACTGCTGGTTTAGTAGTAGTTTGGGGCTCAGTAGGCGGTTTAGCCACTACTCATCCCTGTACTCCTGAAGTAGTCATTTTGTCACACTGACCCTTCCCCTCACCACAATCAGGATGCCACTTTGACTTATGATGTCTGCCTGTAATGCTGTGGCTACAAAGACTCCTCTATCCCCACATGTTGACATATTGAAAATTAAAAAATACAAATATGTTGGCATAACTAAATCCTGCTGGTGTATACTAATCAATTGCAGAATGTTAAATGACACATAATGTAATATGTCAATAATCACGCGCTCGGTGGGCTTCACCGGCCTGTAATGGCACGAGACCCAAGTTACAGGCCTGAACGAAGCGAGGGCCTTAACACCGAGCCCTGGTGCTGTTACCGGCTTTACCAGCCCACTGAACTTGTTATTATTGACATTAGCTCCCCAAGGCAAACCCTTGAGGTGCTGAAAGCAATAAAATGTAAAAAAAACCTGGCTGCGCTGCTTTTTTGCCCGCAGCCAAGGAGTGGTTGTCATGGAAATGGAAGTGGGGCTGAAGAAGGAAGAAGCTGAGTGGTGCGGGCCTGGCTGAGGCTGCATTTAGGTAAGAAGAGGAGGTGGCCAGGCGGGGGTATTGAGGGACTTAAGTTGACGTGTGGGAGGCAGAATAGGACGGGGTACAGGTGGCGCCAGGCAGAGCATGGGTGCGCCAAGCAATCAGGTTGATCCGAACCCAGACTTGGATCGTTAGATTCAGCCCAGGTTTGGAGCAACCTGCTTAGCTGACGCACCTGCCAACGGTGTTTATAGACATGACGCACCTGCCAAGGGTGTTTATAGACAATCTACACAACCAATTACTACAAACAGGCCCTTAAGGGATGTATTTAAAATATGTATCAGTGCACCTACATGCAAAATGGACAAAAAAAACACAAATGAAAACGAGTACAACCCCCAATACAACTGGATCGACCTCGTCAACATGACAATTGCAACAAAAAAATACCTTCTTCAGCCAGGCTTGAATTTTGTTCAGGCACCACTGAGTTCTTGGAAAGGCTACATCTCTGACTCAAATGAAAAGTTACGGTTTGTACCTTCTACCTAATGACGGGACTCATTGTTTCGCTGTCTTTTGCCAGTGTAAGTCATTCTGGAGTGCCCCTGCTCAATTGACCCCTTTCCATTTCCTAAGGCAGTGGAACAGCAAAGAGGCCTTTGTTGCATGCGATCAATTGGTGTTATTGGAAGAACAATTATTAACTCATTGTCTCATTAGAAACAGCCTTAGCACTTACCCGAGGACAATGGCTCCACTGTTCAGGGTATTTCTTAATGCTGCTCAGCAGCTGAATATGAGAAAACAAGGGCAGTTCAGTGATTAGTAAATAAGCAGTCAGCTATTTTACAGCAAAATCATTGCATTTCTAAACTCAACAATGACTAATTCATTCTATAGTAACCACGTGTTAGAGTGAAAATTAGTTTATTTGCTGTGATTTTTTAAATGGCAAAAGTTATACGATTAGGTTTAGAGTGGCAAACAGTTCGGTATTGTTGGTTGCAGTTAGTTTTTTTCGTAAAAATTAAACACGCGGTTAGCCATTTTGAAGCGATGATATTGAAACACATTCTTTCAAGAAATCAAGGCAAAATAAGTCCCTTTTTTGTATGTTTCCTTGTATTTTTATATGTTTTGTATGTTTTTCATATAATCTAAAAACGATGTAGCCGTCTTTTCTGAATATTTTTGTAAAAATTTAAAAATCCTCTTTGTCTATTCAGTATGCACACATGTACATGCGGCTGCTGTGAGAGAAGGATGGTGATGTTGACTTGTGCCCTCTTATTATGATGCAAATAAAGTATTGAGTGTCTTAGTCTGAGCAGTGCCGGATTACCAAATAGGGAAAGTAGGCACCTGCCTGTGGTCCCCACTCCTTTAAGGGCCCCAGAGACTACGGATCAAAATAATATTGGGCCTCATTACGAGTAGCCTGGTAAAAGCGGCTTCATTACCGGCATGCCGCAATGAGCGGGTCCGTGCTCGTATGAACCCACTAATAGCGGGTGATTACGAGTTCGCAAGCACGCGCGTTCCCCCATGCCGGTAATGGCAATACCGCTATGCCGCTAAAGGGCCTCTAACTCCCCTATGCCGGCTTTGCAGGACCCGCCCATAGCGGTACCGCCTCATACCAACCCCTAAATACCGGCACAGTAATACCACCATGTTAATACCGTTTTCACAAAAAACGGACCTGGAAATTAAGTCATCGCGCAGGAACGGGAAATGGGGCGGCGGCCATCTTTAAAAACACAATCCATTGCCATTCTCCCCAACCACCAGTCCATTTGTGTTGTGCTGTGGCAGAAAATAACCAGGATGTCCAAGGCAACCAGGAAGATGACCCCCAGGAAGCGCAAACAGCATTTTTCAGACGCTGAGCTTAATATGCTCGCTGACACCCTGGCCCAGCATGCAGACATCATCAGGTGTACTGACATGAAGCATGCGGCCCAGATCAAAAAGAAGGAAGTATGGCAGGAGGTCGCCCAGAGGGTGTCGGCAGTGGGAACCACCCCAAGGACTGTGCGCGACTGTCGCAAGCGGTGAGGTGACCTCCGCTACAGGGTGAGGAACATTCTGGCAGACAACAGGAGGGCCGCCATGGCGACAGGCAGGGGGCCACACTCACCAGTGAAGCTGATGCCATGGGAGGAGACAGCCAGTACCTTCATAGATCCCGAGTCCATAGAGGGATTCGGAGAGCAGGAGGTGGGCGCCGCATCATCCCCAGAAGAAGGTGAGTGACCCATCACATCCCTGTAGGGTAAACCATGATGTGGTACAAGTGATGTGGAAGTGAGACTAGGCAAGGCAATGCATGTCCCAGGCCCACATCAACATATCCAGTCAAGAATGTGTGCCACACCCTGCCACACACAAATGTATGCTGAGTGCCAATCCCAATCCCAACACATGTGCAACATGACTCGACCATGCCCATGTAACTCACCACACAGACACCATACCAATGCCATGCCACCAGCCATGCATTGATTGCCCACATGCCCCCTCAGAACACCAAATGCCACACCCCTGTAATAATTGGATGCATGAATGTATGAACATATCACAGCGCAATAGATTATCGCTGCCATGTGACACCATCACTGATGACCTGCATCTCTTCTATCCCCCAGGCACCGATGAGGAAGATGGCAGGCAGGACAGGGGTGCAAGTGCATCTACTTCACGGCAAGGGACCAGGGCCACCGCCACCCTCCAGCCCCAGAAACTGCCCAGACCAACAGGCAGTGTGCCACATCGGGCAGAAACCCAGCAGGAAACACCTGCACCCAGAGTCCAGCAGCAGCCACCCACAACAGTGGGAGGCGTTTCTGTTCCCGCTCCACAACCACCGCGGACGTTGCAGATGCTGATGTGGAGAAGGAGGGTGACACATTCGTGTCCACCACACCCACCCCAAGCCCCATCACCAGCCTCCCTCCCCCTACAGAGGCCGAGAGCAGCGACGATCCATGCCTCCATGACTCGGACCTCGGGGAGTCTGACATATGCCTCTTTGAGAAGGACCGTTCCCTGGATGTGGGCCCCACGCAAGTGCCATCCACCACCCTGGCTACCACCACCCTGGCTACCACCACGCTGGCTGCCACCACCCCGGCCACCAGCACTCCTGCTGCCAACGACTCCTTTGAGGCTCGCCTGTCGAGGGTTGAGGCATGACAGGAGTCGATGCTTGAACTAATGCGGCAACAAATTGCCGATGGTAATGACTCCATGAGGGCCATCGCTACAGCCATCGCTGCAAACACTGCTGCAGTTGAGGCATCCACAACTGCCATGAGGGAGTGTCTGGGGGCACTTACGCAAGCCCTGATGTCAAACCTGCCTCAAATGCAGCGCCCACACCTTGGGGTAGGCATGGGACCGGCCACTGACACCTCCACTGCCAAAACCCCTTCGACCTCAGCCCAATCAAGCCCTGTGTGGATGACGCGGAGGAGTGCACGGCGCTTGGACATGGCACCCCCGGATCCCAAAATAGCGAAGAAGTAGAGTGGGCAGACAATGCCGTTGGACAAATGGATGTTGGTCAGAGGACCAGTGTTTGGTGTACATTTGGGGACATTTGGGGTTTGTAGGGTGGGTGAGGGAGTTCACTGGGGTATTTTTGGGGTTTGTAGGGTGGGTGAGGGAGTTCACTGGGGGTTGTGAGGGGAATGTTTACATTATTACGTGTCTGAAAAATACACCAGTTGTTTGCAAGAAAATCAATGGCTGGACATACTTCATTTTGTGCATGTGCATTTAATGTGTGATGGTGTACAGTGGCGAACTTCTGACTGAACAAGTGTGCATGTCCACATGCAGCCAGTGTGTCACTGGCACATTACTTTCATGGTACGTGCGTTTCAGAAGTATTCGTGGATTAGTGCTTGGCGTACAGCATGGCCATCCCGTGCATCACGTACTGGCTGGGGGGCTCCTTCGCCTCCATCTCCATCCCCTTCATCCTCACCCGGCCCATGCATGTCAATGTCAGGTGGCGGTGGTACATTCCTCCGGACGCACATGTTGTGCAACATGACACAGGCCATGGTGACCTTTGTCACCTTCTCAGGCCTATATAGGAGTGCCCCACCAGACCTGCTTAGGCAACGGAACCGCGCCTTCAACAGGCCTAAGGTCTGCTCAATCACAACACGGGTACGAGTGTGCACACGATTGTACTCCTCTTCATGGCTGTTCTACGGGTTCCGCACAGGGGTAAGTAGCCACAGCCTCAAGGGATATCCTCCATCACCTGCAAGCAGATACAAATAGGTGTGTGTCACTCTGAACTGCCACCTTCAGGGAGCACAATCATGGCGGCAGCTATTTGGTGTGGGCATGCACATGTCCCTGTACGTATACAAAATAGTCACCTAGATGCAATGTATACTGTAATGAGGTGTGGTGCACTGGATGGGGTTAAATAGATGATGCAGGGTGTAATCATGCATGCTGAGGCAGATGTGCTGTGGTAGTGCAACAGTGTTTCGCCTCCAATTCATGCTGTATATTCTTCACAATGCATGGTCACACTAGCTACATTGCCACAGTTGCCATCCTATTCAGTCATGCATTGCTTGCCATCACCGTGGTGGCCTGGTTGTGCCTCTTACTTGTTGTCATCCATATGCATTATTTGTGATGTGTGCCCCAGTGATGTGTCATGTTCCGTTTGACTGGTTCAGGTGAGGAGTGTTTAGCAGTGCATGCATTCTGCACTCACTGGCTATTGCCACCCAGGTGCACTATTCCCCCCCTTTCCCACTCAGGTGTACTATTCCCACCCCATTTCCCACCCAGGTGCACTATTCCCACCCCTTTCCCACCCAGATGCACTATCCCCCCCTTTCCCACCCAGGTGCACTATTCCCCCCCCTTCTGCATCCGCACACATCAGTACCCCACAGCACAGCCATGGGACAGTTGTGCAACTCACCAAGCAGCCAGGCACGTGGTCCAGCATGTCGCTCCATGTGATGGGGTAGCGTGGAGTTGTGCAGTACCATGGCATCATGTGTGGATCCAGGAAATCGGGCGCAGCAATGGGTGATGATCTTGCTGAAGGCACATACCATTTGCACATTGATGGAGTGGTATAGCTTGCGATTGCGGTATACCGCCTCTATGGCATGGGGGACTACCAATTCCACATGGGTGCAGTCAAGGGCACCAACACAACTGGGCATGCCTGCCAGTGCATGGAAGCCTACTTTGGTTTCGCCTATCTCCTGGGCAGTCAGTGGTAGGGATATGTGGGTGCTTGCATTCTTCAGGAGGGCATCCAGCACTTGGTTCAGCATGCGTGAAAATAGTGGTTGTGAAATGCCATGCAGCTGTCCCACTGTGTGTTGGTAGGTGCCTGTGGCCAGGAAGTGTAGAACAGACACCACCTTTAGTAGCGGGGGGATGGCAGTGCGTATTTCTATGAGGCTGGCAATGTCGTTCTGTATCATGTCCACTATGGTGGTGATGGTGTCACGGTCCAACCGGTACAGGGTGTGGATCTGCTCAGGGGTTAGGTTAAATGGGCTGGGTCTGGTGCGAGGGATTGGTGGCTGCCTACGAGGCACTGGTGGCTGCGCTGGTGGTAATTGCTGGGCCTGTCTCACCCTCCTTCTCCTCCTGCGTCTCCTCTGTGCTGCCTGTTGTTGCTGCTGTAGTTGTTGTTGTTGTTGCTGTTGTTGCTGTTGTTGCTGTAGTTGTAGCAGTATGGGCATGTCCTCCAGCGCCATGATTGCAACAGCTAATGGTAGCATTTTGGTGTTGGAAGGGGTGTGGTGTGTGTGTGTGCTCATTTTATACTGGCCCTGCCTTCATTGACTACACCTGTGGGAATTGTGTGCACCTGTGGCAGTTGCCTTGTATCCTGATTGCTGTTTGCGGGTGGTCCGCGATGCCTGTATGGCCGGCATCGTGCAGCCCGTGATTACCGGCTTCGCGATGCCGGTATTTACATGTCTGCGTGGGTTGGAATTTCCACCTGTTACCGGCATGCCAGTATTTGCTCCCTGAAGGGGAGCGTGTACACGTCTATGCCGCTATTAGCGGCACCGTTATTTAGGGTGCCGCTAATACCGGGTTTGCGGGTCGGAATACGACAGAGCGGTAAAACGAAGCCGGTATTGCCATACCGGCATCGCTTTTGCCTTACCGCCAACCTCGTAATGAGGTCCCTTGATTGATCTTGAAAAGAAATTAGAATCAAGCTTTCTTAAATTGTTTCCATAAGATTTTAAAAAATTAAATGAAGGCTTCGGTGAATTGATGTATGTTTGTGCTGAGCTGCTGCAAGCAGCATTCCAACATTTTTGTCTGAGAATTAAGAATTCTTTCTTTTTCTTGAAAAAGTATAAATATTGTTTGTCATCGCTCTTTTGTAGACCAATAGGGCCCTATTTATGGACTCTAGTGCAGAAATGGCGCAAGGGTTGAGCGCCGAGAAGGACACTGCATGAGCCGTGATGCCGAAATTCTTTTACGCGCCATGCATGTTCATGGATGGAAAGACGCATTACTAGCCGTCGCGCAAGTACAATTAAGCTGCGCAAGGAATGCCGACAACAGGCCCCCAAGCACACTAAAATGCAAGCAAAAGAACAAACATACAAACCTCCGCACCACCCCTGGCCCACCATCCAGTACCCCTGTGAGAAGGCGTGCCTCACCTCGCAAGCCCAGGCTGCACCACAGTGAAAACGGGTGCCCTCCCTCGCAAAGCCAGACTGCACCCCAGCAGAATTGCATGCCCTCCCTCGCAAAGCCAGGCTGCACCCGAGCAAAATCCCACTCCGCACCTCGCAAGCCCAGGCTGCACCCAAGCGAAACCGCGTGCCCTCCCTTGCAAAGCCAGACTGCACCCAAGCGAAAAAGCGTGCCCTCCCTCGCAAAGCCATCCTGCACCCCAGCGAAAACGCAGGTCCTCCCTCGCAAGCCCAGACTGCAGCCCAGCGAAATCACACGCCTCACCTCGCAAGCACAATCTGCACCCCAGTGAAAACGTGGGTCCTCCCTCGCAAGCACAGGCTGCACCCTCCAGACTGGAACAGCCACCACAGGCAGCCCACTCCAGACTGAACACCACCCACAAGCAGCCCACTCCAGATTGGACAGCCACCACAGGGAGCCCAGTCCAGACTGGACACCTGCCACAGGCAGGCCCCCCCAAACTGAGCACCAACCCCCTCACCTGTTACACCCCCCCATAGGCAGCCCACTCCAGACTCGGTGCCACCCTGGACCCCCCTCACCTGTGATACCCCCCAAAGCAGCCCACTCGAGACTTGACACCCCCCACAGGCAGCCGACTCGAGACTGGACACCCCCCAGGCAGCTGACTCCAGACTGGACACCCCACAAAGGCAGGCCACTTCAGACTGGGCATCAGACCCCCTCACCTGCATTACCCCCAGGCAGCCCTCTCCAGACTGGACACCCCCCACAGGCAGCCCCTTCACACTGGACACCTCCCCACAGGCAGCCCACTCCAGACTGGACACCACCCCAGCCCCCTTGACCTGTGACACCCACCCATGCAGCCCACTCCAGACTGGACACCCCCCATGGGCAGGCCCCTCCAGACTGGACACCAACCCCCACACCTGTGACACCCCCCCAGGTGACCCACTCCAGATGGACCCCCCTCCCCACAGGCAGCCCACTCCAGACTGTGCACCTCCCACAGGCAGCCCACTCCAGACTGAACACCCCCCATAGGAAGTCCACTCCAGACTGGGTGCCACCCCGGACCCCCTTCACCTGTGACACCCCCCAAAGCAGCCGACTCCAGACTTGACACCCCCCACAGGCAGCTGACTCCCGACTGGACAACCCCCAGGCAGCCGACTCCAGACTGGACACCCCCCAAAGGCTGGCCACTCCAGACTGGGCATCAGACACCTCACCTGTGACACCCCCCAGGCAGCCCACTCCAGAATGGACACCCCCCACAGGCAGCCCCCTTCACACTGGACACCCCCCACAGGCAGCCCACTCCAGACTGGACACCACCCCAGCCTCCCTCACGTGTGACACCCACCCAGGCGGCCCACTCCAGACTGGACACTCCCCACGGGCAGGGCCCTCCAGACTGGGCACCAACTCCCACACATGTGACACCCCCCAAGGCTACCCACTCCAGACTGGACACCCCCCCACAGGCAGCCCACTCCAGACTGGACACTAACCACAGGCAGCTGACTCCAGACTGGACACCCCACCAAGGCAGCCCATTCCAGGCTAGACACCCCCAACTGGCAGGCCCCTCCAGACTGAGCACCAGCCCCCCTTACCTGTGACACCCCCAGGCTGCCCACTCCAGACTGAACACCCCCCCAGGCAGCCTACTCCAAACTGGACACTTCCCTAACCCCCAGGCAGCCCACTCCAGACTGGACATCCCCCACAGGCAGCCCACTACAGAGTGAACACCCCCAGACAGCCCACTCCAGACTGGACACCCCCCACAGGCAACCGACTCCACACTGCATACCCCACACATGCATCCCAATCCCGACTGGACACCTCCTCCCAGCCCCCTCACCTGTGACAATCCCCAAGGCAGGCCACTGCAGACTGGATACCCCCCACGGGCAGCCCACTCCAAACTGGAACCCCCCCCAGGCAGCCCACTCTAGACTGGACACACCCCACAGGCAGCTCCCTCCAGACTGGGCACCACCCACAGCCCCCCTCACCTGTGACAAACCCCCACAGGCAGGTGCCTCCAGACTGGGTACCAGCCCCCTTCACCTGTGACACCCCCCAGGCAACCCACTCCAGACGGGACACCCTCCTACAGGCAGCCCTCCCCACACTGGACACCCCCTAGAGGCAGCCCACTCCAGACTGGACACCCCCACTGGCAGCCCTGTCCTGACTTGACACCACCCACTAGCCCTGACACCTGTGCCACACCCCCACCCAGGCAGCCCACTCCAGACTGGACACCCCCCACAGGCAGCCCCCTGACAGTCTCCCACACTACCAGTGCAATGCATATCTGCAGCTCACCTGAACGTCCGTGGTCTGACAGCACCATGAAGTGCAACACTAACATGTCATTTGCAAATATGTCCAACCGGAAGCACCGGACGTCCATCCATGAGTGTAGCATCTGCTCACACACCCTTCCAGGCCTTAATCAGCCACCTCGATACACAAGTGACAAGTGAATGCACGTCCATGTGCATGTTGTAACTGAATGTGTGCAAACGACAGAAGCAAACCTATAAAAACATGTTGCAAGATACACAAACAATGGCCAGGCGTGTCACAGCCTGGGCATCAGCGACCTGGGTGGAATGGGTTGCAAAATACATGTCAGGGAACAATTACATGACAGGGCCATGCATGGAGGATGGTAGGGCAGCCAGAGAGAACATGAGTCACAGACAGTGGAGAATTGTGCAGTGGTAGAGGTTGAGAGAAGATAGTGTCAGACTGCACATGCTGGTGGGTGTGTCTGCACGACATGGGTTTCAGACAGTAATGACAAACAAATGTGCTATTAACGTGACCATGGAACTCTTTCACAGGGAGCCCACCTCCCTCCACCCTAACCACACTGATGCCAAGCACACAGTGATGCTGCACAGGTAAATGCAAATTAAAACATACAGTGCAAACCAGTCATCTGATGGGCCCACCCCCACATGCCAGGCACATGTGCATCCTACCATCCGCAACCATCCCAGCAACAACACACAATCATGCATGCCACAAGACACATGACTTGCAATGGAGAGATGCACTGGCTGAAAATAGAACTATCAAAGAGGCAATTTTTCCTGTACACCTAAAACATGAGTGGAAAGGCACCAAGAGGGAAAGGGGGCAGACGTGGCCGGGGTAAGGGACATCCTGAGGAAGTAGCTAACCAAGCCCCAAGGGTTCAGGGACATGCTGCAGAAGCAGCATCCCTAGCCCAAACAGGTAAGGGAAGTACTGTGGAAGCAGCTGCCCCAGCCCAAAAGGGTAAGGGACGTGCTGCAGAAGCAGCTGCACCAGCCCCACGGGGTAATGCCATGCCCCAGGCCACTTGTGGTCTGACATTTGGACTCCAGAGTGGTCCCAGCCACGCAGGGGTGGCAACAAAACCTGGTGGCTAGAAGGCAAAGCCTGCACAGCAGGAACAGACAGCCCCATGACATGGCACAGGACACTGGCACTTTGAGGAAAAACTTCCCTGATGAAGAACTCAAGATCCTCATGGACTATGTGGCAATTCACCAACGTGACATGTGCCACCAACCGGGGAGAATACATACACCTACTCATCGCATGGTGGATTGGCAGCATGTCACGATTGAGATCAACGCCTTAGGGTTTGAGAAGCACACTGCTGCACATGTAGTGAAGCACTGGAATGATCTCACCGGTCGCACCAAGTCCATGCTGGGTGCCAACCTAGCCTCTGCACTGACAACTGAAGGGGGGGGTCACCAGTGGAGGAGGAGCCGACTTATTGAGCTGACTTATTTTTGGAAGCTTTTGAACATGTTGATGTATAATTAAATGAATTTCATAATTTGAAATTAATGGTTATTGATTCATGGTGTATGCACCCCCTTAATATGATACATCTTTAAATAATGTTCAAATAATGTTGGTTAATTAATATGACCTAAAAAGTGAAATAACTGTATTATTTTTCCAGCCTGTGATACTTTAGGCTTGTACTAGGCCTTCTGGCAGTTGTCTGCTGCAGTGGACGAGTATGAGAAGAATACAGACACCTCTGGCAAATCAAGCTCAAGTAGAGGATCTGGTACTTGTGTGGTCAATGAATTATTGGTATCATGAATGGGCATACCCTTGAGTTGTGCTGCAGGAGAGCCCGTTGTTGAATAAATAGATGATGTGCTTGAGGGTAGGGCCAGTGCAAAGGTTTGTCCTGCAAAGACAACGTGCAATGACCACCTCCACCACCGCACCCATGCCCAGAATTGCGGCTTTTAGGTCCACCCTGCCGCTAAGTAGCAGCCCCTCTCTTCTTGGTACCCTAGTCAGCTTCAGCCATATAGAAGCGCTGTGCTTCCGGTATACCTGACGGTGATCCAAAACATAAACCACAGGCAAGTGCTCCCCAAATGCAGTGACCACAAACTGGAAATAGAGACTAGCGAACAAGGCTCAAAACATCAAGCATAGAGAGCAAAAACTGCCAACAGTGTGATCTGAGAAAACATGGGACGAGAGACACTTCCTCCCAGACGGTACCAAATGCAAAGGGGGCCCCGGGGGGAACGCGAAGCGTTTCCCCCCGGCGAGGTTTTTGGCGCTGCACACGGCCAGCGAGTGGCCGTGGGGGGCAGAGCGCCTCCCTAGGGTATTTAAAGGGCCAGGGAAGCTTCGGGAGGCAGGCGACAGTTGGACTTGGTGATTGTTCAGTCCTGTCGCCTGCTCCCGAGCCTTCCCTGATTTGGGCCTACGAGGGGGTTTTTGTGGAGGTGAGGAGTGGGGCAGTGTAGCAGCAGCACTTTTGGGTAGGCAGTTTAGTTTATTAAAAAAAAATAAAAAAATAAAAAAATAAAAAAATACATATATTTATTTTATAACTTATAATAGTAGCGGAGGTATCGTAAATAAGTTACCTCCTCATTTACTGGTCCGGGCGCCGTTGGCTGGCAGCTTAATGGGGTTTCTGTGTGGCCCGTGTGCTTTTCAGTGCCCCGCTTCGGTGTTGCCTGGGGTGGGGGCAGAGCGTTTTGCCTTATATCTCTGGGGGGGTGGAGAGTAGTTTTCTGGGGTCGCAGGGGTTCCTGGAGTGGATGATTAGGTTGGGACAGCTGCCTGGGGGGCCCTCTCTGTTTGCTGCGGAGTCCCGTGTGTGTGCACGGTAGCATTCTCCGGCCTAAGAGGGCACTGCAGTTCCCTTAAAGGGACCGTGCTTCATTTCCTGTGATAGTGCAGTGAGGCCTGCAAGCCGCCAGGGGGCAGTGTAGGAATTTCTTTTTTGGGCCCCAATTCTTCGTGAGCTTCTGGTTTTTGGGGGTATTTTCTTCGCTGGGGCAGCTCAGGAGCAAAAGGTTTTTTTTGTTTAAGGCAGGGTTATTATTGAAAGGGGGGTTTAAAAATAAATAAATAAATAAATAAAAAATAAACATTCTGTTAGGTCCACAATTATTTAATATATTTTATACATTGGAATTACATAATTTAATTTATTTTATTAAGTATATTTGCTTTATAGCCCAACATTGTTTAGTGGGTTTCCCAATTTTTGGGGTTTGTCCACGGGTGAGTAGAAAGGGGCATATGTTTTAGTGCACATTCAGAGTATTAGTGCACAATGGTGGGCCAGGGAGCTAGCAAGATGGGTTTGGTGGATGCTAGGGCTCTGAGGGAGGCCCTGGAAATTATCAGCAGGGCATCTAAGGCACAGCTGGAAGGGGCGGTGGTGGAGGTCTCGGCGAGGTGGAGTTAGGTGGTGGTAGGCCGCAGCGTAGAGCAGCGGCAGATGGGGCTCTCGCGGCAGTGGTGGCGTGCACCCCCGTGGTGGGGAGAGGGGAGGTTTGGGAATCCAGGGGCAGGAAGATGAGGAGGGAGATCGACAGGAGAGCGTCCAGGGGTGAAATGATTTCGGGGGGAGCCAGTTAGGGATGGAGCTAATAATGACCAAGGGGAATTAGGGGAGGTGAGGAGTGCTCGGAAAGGGGTGAGTCAGGGGAGCCACGGTGGGGGGGCTGAGGGGGTGCAGAAAGAGGCGATTGGTAGAGGGGGAAATGGGGTAAATACCTGCGGAAGAGTGCAGGTGGGAGAAGGAGAGAGAGGACCCCATTAATTGAGGAGGTTAAGGAGGGGCGCGGAACGGCCCCCCCGGTTAAGAGGAGTGGGGGCGGAGGGCACTGCGCAGCCCCCGCTGTTCAAGAGGATGGAGAGGGTTTAGGAACGGCCCCTCCGCGGTCCACGCGAGGAGAGTCTAGAGGGTGCTGTACGGCCCCTAGCGAGGAGGATTACAGGGTGGAGGACTGCACGCCTCGCCCCCAGGCAGGGGTTTCTGCGGCCCCGCCGAGAAGACGTCAGATGAGTGGCGGGGCGGACACCCCGGGCTCGCAGGAAGAAGATCGACTCAACTCGAGCATGAGCTTGCAGCCACAATGGTATTTAAGGGGTGATGAAGTTGGTTTGGAGGTTTATGTGGGGCAGTGGGAGGAAGAAGGTTATAGGGCTGTAAGGGAAAGGGGGGAGGAGAGAAGAAGTTTGAGGGGGAGTGGGAAAGACAGGTGCAGGGCGGTCGAAGGGCTAGAGGTCGGGGGAGCAACTGGCTGGGTGAGTCTGCTGACATGTTTTGTCCCCGCAGTAGGAGCCCTGTAAGAAAAGAGATGAGGGGCATCGGTGTGGACGCCAGACTGCAGACGGGCTGTGTTGAAAGAGGTGAGCGGGAAAGGGAATGGTCATCTGCATGGCAGAGAGGGGACACGAGAATGGGGATGGGAAAGGAAGGGTCTTGTCTGCAAGGGGCAAGGAAATAAGTTGGGGTACAGGCCATTGGTGCCTTGGGGGATGAAAAGGGCATTTGCTCAGTGGAGGTTCAAACTGACAGGGTGGTGGAGCTATTGGCGCTCGAGGTACAGGGTGCAAAAGAAAAGGAGGTTGAAGTGAAAGACAAGGAGAAAAAACTGCCGTACATAGGTATCACAAAACCTTTGGGGGTGCACTTGATGGCAGCGACCAGGGAGAAGATTCAGGCGGGGGAATTTGTAGATGTTTTTAAGTTGCTCCATAGGGAAGTGAGAGCAAAGGAGGGGTCTAAAGAAGAAGAGAGGGAACTGGCTTCGCGCCCAAGGGTCCCGGTGACTATTGAGAATTGGACGTCGGCATTTATCATTTATGCCAGTGTATATTGTGAAAAATTCCCAGAGCGTTGCGTGGCCCTGCTTAAATATATGGACGTAATTAGGAGGGCGTTCACAAGTTTTGGGGGTTTTGCCTGGGTACGCTATGATGAGGAATTCAGAGCGAGAATGGCGGAGGACAGTCAGGCGGTCTGGGGGGAGATAGACATGGATCTTTGGCTGCAATGGATGGCTCCAACGAGGCCTGCCCCGACATTGCACACAGCAAGTGGGCTGCCTGTGCCTTACCGGCCCTTTCTTGGTCGCCCCGCCCATGAGGGGGCGGCGGGAGGAGGCGGAGGACAGCCCTCGACAGCATGTTGGGCGTTCAATAAAGAAGGCTGCACGAGGTGGATGTGCAAATTTAAACACGAGTGCAGCAGGTGTGCGGGTCGGCATCCGGTTACGGATTGTTTTCAGGCAGGGGACAGTGGGTCAGGGCGAGGAGCGGGGCAAGGAGGTGGGGGGGAAGGACCGCATGCCAGGTAAATTGAGGTGTGCTGGTAGGTCGGGCTCAGTTTATCGTAAAAGGAGGGGGGGCACAAGGTTTGATGAAAGGTTTTGGGGGCGATTTAAAGGGGGTAGGAGAGAGGTGAGGAGGAAGAATCGTAAGTATGGGAGGGCCGCAGGGGGGTGTAACTGTGGAAATTGTTAAGGGGTGGTGGCCGTCGTTTGGAGGGCATGGTTGACGGTGGCGAAGCCCTCACGCTTGCCGCACGACAGGGTGAGTAAGCTTCAGGCTGCATGGACGGAGGTGCGGGAGCGCCTCTGGTGCAGCAGGGGGAAGTGATGAGATGGGTCTGCATGGACGGAGGTGCTCTAGGGCCCCTGGTGCAGCTGGGGGAAAAAAGTGGAGCAACGAAGCAAGGTGCTGGAAGAGGAATTTATGTGGAATGGTTTGCATGGACGGGGGTGCAGGTTTGGCCCCTGGTGCAGTGGTGGAGAGGAGTAAGGCAGAAAAGGGGCCTGCATGGACGGGGGTGCACTAGGGCCCCTGGTGCAGGTGGGAAACAGGTGGTAATGGACGCATGGAGCTTGAAGATTAGTTATATGGAAGGGACTGCATGGACAGGGGTGCAGGTTTGGCCCTTGGTGCAGTGGCGAGAGGAGTAATAAAGTAAAGGGCCTGCATGGACGGGGGTGCACGTGGGCCCCCGGTGCAGGGGGGCAACGCAGGGCCAAATTAATAAGATGATAGAAGGTGGGGGCGCAAGGGTGAGCAGGAGGGTAATAGTTTAGGGGAAAAAGGGGGGGCTAAGTGGGTTTAGGTGTATTGTTTAAAGGTTAGGTGAAAGGGGCGGAATATAGGGGGACAGGTAGGAGAGGACCTTGGGTGTTTCCGGAGAGGGTTAAGGAGATGGCCAGAAAGGATAGGGTACTGAGGAAGGTGTTACTAGTGGTGTGGGAAAGGTTAGGAGGTTGGAACTCATTCACTTAGGAGGGCTGCAGCATCTGAAGGTAGCAGGATGGGCTATTCAGAGGAGTAGGTGAATAGGTTGGGATGCTGGGAGTAAGGGAGCTACAAAAGGGTATGCCAGGGACCGGGTCAAACGGAATGTCGTTATAACATTTTTTCAGTAGGTAGCAGGAGTGTTGCATTTATTAGGATGTTGTTGATTTGTAAGTGATTTTGTAATTTCAGATGCTGCTAGGAGGTGCGGTCAGATGTCAAAAATCTGGTTTTTAGGACATTCTAGGGTTAAGTGGGTGGGGAAAGAAGCTGAGGAAAGGGTTGTTGGCAGGCAACTGGGGTGCAACTATAAAGATGTTGTGGTAAAATGGTCCGGGTTTGGGGGGCTGGGCTGGGATCAGTTGCTTCCTATGTTGGCTGGGTTGAGGGAAAACGATGGGCCTCCAGTTGGGGGGGGATTAGTCTTGGTGGGGAAAATTATCTGGTAAGGGATACGGGTGTGGCTCTTTTTAGGAAAATAAAAAAGGTTTTTTGTTATGGGTCCGACAAGTGTGGCCTCAAGCAACTGTAGGGGGGACTAAGTGTTTGCCACAGAGAGTTGGGAGGGGAGCGAGAAATGAGGGTCCGATAGAGCGGGCAAGGAAGGGGATAAACAGAGAGATGGTAGAATTTTGTACATCGGTGTCAGTACAGGTTTTGGACCGTAAGGAGATGGTTTAGAAAGGATTGATGAGATTTAGAGAGGATGGGTAATCATTCCGGTTTGGGGAACAATCATTATCTGGCGGACTTGAGCTCTTGGCTGGGAGATTGGTTGAGGAGTTGGAGGTAGGAAAATTGGTGGGGGGGTTGGGGCAGAAAGAACACCTCGGGGGAGGGTTCTTCTGGTGCCGGGGGCATGGTCCCTTTTGATGTGAGGGGAGGGAAGCACAATGGGGGAATGACACGGGAAAGGATGGGGTGGCGCTGTTTGCACGAGCGGGCCACCACGGGGGAACAGGTATTGAGCCTGGAGGGGCATGGCCCCGGGGAGAAAGCGGGACGCCTGGAAAAGGGGTAAGGAGACGGTAGGGTCCAAGGGATAGTTAGGGAGGAAATGGCTTTATTTAATTATTTAATGGTTGGGTAAAAAATGAGAATGTTTAATATTTAATTGGTTGTTTAAAATATGTCTTTAGTTTGTAAGGCCATGGAGCCAGGTAAGCGTTTAATGGTAAGCTTTGGCCTGTCACATTAAAACGACCTTTTCCACTTTTAAATGAGTCTGGGTTTTTATGCAGTAAGCCAAAAGGCTATTTCCCCAACTTCTTGGGAGCAAAGAGGAAAACAATTCTGCCTCATTATTGGGGAACTGTAAGAAACTGCACAGGGGACAGTGAAGTATACCTTTACATAGCATTAGCTTATAGTGTATCTTGTTACAGTCGGCATGGCGAGGAGAGGCGAGGAGAAATGGGCCTAGTGTGACTGGAGGGGATGTGCCATAATTGAGGGCGGCTGGGATAATGGAACGAAGAGAATACGAGGAGGGGACAAAGAGAGCATGTAAGCGAAACAGTTCAACTAACGGGGATCCATGCAAAGGGGCGAATCCCCCGGGTGGGGCGACCCTGGCAGCTAGCCCTATACGTAGACGTGGTGCAAGTGCTCCCTCTAGTGGTGGCCTTATTGCACGCGCGGCAAACATAAATGACGCTCAGAACCAGAGGCATGTTGCTGCGCTTTGAGAGAAAATCAATGAGTGGCGAATGCAAACAACCTCGCAGGGGAGCGATTACACGCCAGAAATTACACCTCCTTTAGGCGGGTGATAAATGTGCCCTCTTCGGTTTCGCACCCTTCTTCACCCATCCCACCCGCAGCCCTCATAGAGTGTTTTTTCTCCCAGATATCTGAGGGGCATACAGCCAATTGCGTTACTTTATTCAAACAAAATCGTGGACTGACTAATTCACGTGAAACTTTGGCATTCAAAGACACAATTCTCTTAGAAATGTACATTCACCACGGAAACATTTCGCCATGTTTCGGGAGGATAGCTCAGGGGGCAACGCACTCGCTTTGGGAAGCTAGACAGACAACATGGAGCACAGGTTCGCTCCCCGGGTCCGCCTTTAGATAGGTATTAATCGCGTTATAAATAACCTATCATGTTTTGAGTTTGCCAATGGGACACGGTTGGGGTTTTTTACACCAATGCGTCGCATACTAGCTATTCACCCAAAATGAATTGATGATATAATAATTATAAAATAATGTATAGCGTGTAAGCGGAAGACGTTGATAGCGCTGCTTGGTAGAAGGCACGGCCCGTGTAGGTTTGTGAATGAGAGGGTGTTGATAACGATGCTTCTCTGGGCGGCCCTCAAACGTCCCAGGACGTTTAGAAAGCACCGCGCTTGCTGCCAGCCACCACTGGTTGGTAAACAGACACAGTCCTTAGGTGAATGCCTGCGGTGTGCAACACACTGTAGACTCAGTGGAAGGCAATGCATTGTGGACACGCGCTGATGAAGGACACCTGCGCCACACCTTCCTTTACCAATCGGGCTCAGACAGAGAGTCACATGGGTACCGTCCCCTCAGGTGTGAACGCTCATTTCTTATCAGTGGGCCAAACGCACCTGGAGGCATCTTGTGACAGGATCTTCTTCTAATGCGGCTGCCAACCATGGAGGACGCGGAGGGCTACTTTGAAACTGTCTATGGGGCCTGTGGGCACGAGCTGGATTACTTCCTGCAGAGCCCGCCTGCCTGCTTGTACGCCCGGGCACAACCAGGCTGTGGCAGGGGAGAGTACCTGGGTGCAGCCTGCTGGAGAGGGTCCAGTGTGTCAGGGGACTCTGGGGTGCTGCCAGCCCGCGAGGAGACCGGGGTCTCGCTGGGCCCGGCTGGAGCCTGCGAGGCTGCCCCTGGCGGCCATTCTGCGCACGCGCTGCCGTACCCCTGGATGAAGAGTACCAAGGCCCACCATAACCCTCGAAGAGCCCAGTGGACAGGTGAGGCTCCGGCACACCCATTGCGGCTGCGTACATGGCACAAGCTCAAACCAGGCCCATTTGAAGAACAGATTGAACATTTTGAGCCTTTCTGTTTCAAAGCTTTAATTTCTAAAATATGTCTTTCGGTATTTTAAATTTAAAATGCCATACAATACGAATACAAAAAAGGTCTTCTGACTAAAATGGAGGGATTATATTTGTAAATATTGTTTGGTATATTTTTACATATTTTTGGTTCAATCGTATTTTCCCCAAGTTCGTCCCCATTTACCACTACTAAAAATAAATAATCACTTTTTTATTGCTTATTCATAAACCTGCAAACAGGACTTCCCAGGAGAGCGCAGAGCCCTGTTTTCCAGGAACGTAGTGTCTTGTTTTCCAGGGACGCACCCCCGTGCTTATGGTGCAGCCAAGGGGGTAAGCCGCAACTCTCTTGCATATCAGTCCAGCAGCACTAATTATTCGTGCCAGTGAGATATTTGCGTATCCGCGAGAGAGTTTACATAGCGCGACATGTATTCTCACGCTCGCTTCATGTAATAGCGTTACATAGAGCGACATGCATTCTCACGCTCGCTTCATGTAATAGCGTTACATAGAGCGACATGCATTCTCACGCTCGCTTCATGTAATAGCGTTACATAGAGCGACATGTATTCTCACGCTCGCTTCATGTAATAGCGTTACATAGAGCGACATGTATTCTCACGCTCGCTTCATGTGATAGAGTTGACTTTGCGAGTGAATGGTCTAGTGTTTTGGGAATTATATTGAATTTGTCTGTGGTTAGAAACTAACACATCATAGCAAACGTTCCTATGTAGAATGAAACGGGCAAATGTTGCACCGTACTTTTTAATTCTGCGTGAAAACTGCCAAGACCTCAAGTAAATTCAGCAACACCCATATACAAGCTGCATTTTATTTTGATAACACAGAGAGCCAGTACAGTTTTTGTTTACTGACATTTTCCGAATTAATGGCTTGCCCCTGAAAGCGTATAATTTGAGCTCTATTTGTTCTGGCAAAATACATCATGTGGGCTGTTGCATTTTATCGGAAAATCCTAAACACTGTATGGCGTTGTTGCCCTGTATATAAACTCTCGTGTCAGCAAGTTGATGGCTGGTCACAGCACAGGGAATGTATGTGCTTTAGTCCCCTAGGTACTGTAGCTCTGTTGTATGTAGCCAGAGCGGTGTTTGTCCTCCGTGCAGGGCACCATGTATTTGGCAGACACCTTCACAACCATTGCCGGTATGAGCACTGATTAGACGTTTGACAGCTATTTTGGCCTTAATTGGAGCCTGGCCACAGCAGACCTATTCCCAGAAAGCAAAACATCCAACGGTATATATATATATATATAGCAGCCATTCAGAATTTAAAATAAGTACGTTCATGGATTAAACCATTTTTTGTGGACATGAGTCAGGTGAAAACACCTTTTCTACAGGGTGAGACTTTTCACTAAGCTGAAAGCTCACAGAACTAAGTTGGCAAGAAATAAAATGATAGGAAAAAAACAAGGAAACAGCATTGGTGGCCGAGTGCACAGAGAAGCAACCTTTATTTTTTATTTGGTGGACCTACATTGTTTGTGCCAACCTAGCCACACTGAATAACAGAGTGATTTATACAGCACAGGGAACTGGGAGTGGGGCGTGGGTGCCTGGGAGGAGGGTGTGGAGGTCGAAAATTTCAAACATGGTACCATAGATCAAGGGGTGGTGTAGAATGTAACCAAGTTTTGTGGTGGCTATGATTAATGAGAGAAAGGCAAGTTGATATCACGTTGTTTGGCATGCAGAGCAGATCGCCTTGTGGCATGGAAGGATAAAGCTGTTAAGTTTCCCTGGCATATGGCTTACATACAGTCTGCGACCTTGGGTGAGGAGGTGTTACAGGGACAGAGGTTCTTGGGTAAAAGAGCGGGGGTGAGACTTTGAGCTAGAGGAAGACCATTTTAGAATCTGTAAGTGTGGCTGGAGAGTGTGTGTCTCCTAGTTCTCATGGCTGGAGAATGCGGATCTCCTAGTTCTCGTGGCTGGAGAATGCGTGCCTCCTAGTTCTCGTGGCTGGAGAGTGCAGATCTCCTAGTTCTCGTGGCTGGAGAGTGTGTGTCTCCTAGTTCTTATGGCTGGAGAATGCGGATCTCCTAGTTCTCGTGGCTGGAGAATGCGTGCCTCCTAGTTCTCGTGGCTGGAGAGTGCAGATCTCCTAGTTCTCGTGGCTGGAGAGTGTGTGTCGCCTAGTTCTCGTGGCTGGAGAATGTGTGTCTCCTAGTTTTCGTGGTGGGAGAATGCGTGTCTCCTACTTCTCGTCTCCAGTCACGTAATGGTGTAGCTACATCATGACTTTGACGACATGGCTTTTTGGGGCGTATTACTTTGTAAAATATTAATTTCTACTTGGTGACCTTGGTGTTTCAATGCGTTATTTTGGTGACCCAACATTCTGCTCTCTTTCTGTCTTTCTTTTGCCGCTGCCCTAATATTCCGTCCCGCTCTCATTCTATTTCCTTTTCTTTCTTTTTATGTATGGGTGAATCTCAACGATCTAAGTTTTTGGGATCAAGATTCTTCTGTTTCCGAAACCCAAACCAATGCAGTCATTGCTGCTGTTCTAATTGTGATTAATTTTGTCTCTTTGCTTGCTCCGTACCCCATACTTTAGTAATTCTAAGATCCTGATCAATAGCAAAACTCCCACCCCAATTCCTTTGATGCAACTTAGAGCCGCCTTCCCCTGCCTGCTATTGAGAACCTGGCTTTATCGCAAGCCAACGTTCAATGTTCTTGTGGAAGATAAAGATTATTAAAAAGTTTGTACTTCCTCTTTTTTCTTTTATTTGTCACACACTACACATTCACACACTACAAATGAAAGCATAGTTTTCACCGCGGAAATATGTGTTCTTTAACCCTCTGCTACCAAAAGGGAAACAGGGCGTAGACAGATGACATTGGAAAACACCTGTCCATCACTTCAAAACAGTTGCTACACCATAACTAGAGAACTGAATTGTGTTGTAGTGCCTTCTTACTTCTCTCCCAAGCCCACGGGTCAGTGTCATTGTTGGGGACAAACAGAAGCAAAAGCGTGGAGTTGAAGAAAGGGTCCAAAGCAAGCCTAGGAAAAGGATTCTCCCACACCAGGTTCTACTGAAATCTGCAAGGCCTAGGCCTGGTATCACCTCCAGTACAATGGCAGCCAAATATGTTCCCTAGTTGCCATGGTGATGGGGTATGCTGGAATTGAAGCTTGTTATTGGGCCTCCACTTTCTTTTAGCGTTCTTATTTCCTTAATTAGCGCTGTTCACCCAGTATCGTGGGTGGGTCCAGAGAGGATTTCAATTACTTACGAAAAGAGACTTAGGAAGAATCATAGAGTTCTAACACACACTAAAAAACAATGTGGTGTTAACACCTGATTCGGCGGGCAGGATTGGGAGTTAAGGCCGTTAGCAACCCAGGTTACGAAAGCGGCAACCCAGAGTGCTAAAAAAAAAAGGGGTTTCCTTCCTACAACAGGATGCACGCAGCGTCCTGTTGTAGGATGGAAAACCTTTACCAACATGGCCGCCATGGAAAGGGAAGGCGGCACTCTGTACAGAGCCCCTCTTCCCTTTCCATGGCAGCCATTGTGAGAAGAGAGGAAGGTGCAACTGTGGCGGCACTCACCACCGCAATAAGGTACATTTGGGGGTGGGAGGGTTAAAAATAAAAAAGGGGGATGGGGTGGGGGAAAGATGGCAGCGGTGTGAGCTGGCCGCCAGGTGGCTTGAAACGCAGGCTTACAACGGCGGTTCAAGCCCACGTTCCTAGCCACCTGATTGGCTGGCTCCCCCCTGCCGGGTGCTAATAGGAGATTTTGCCCTGGATTAACAGGTATGACAAGACAATGTAATTAGGCCCTCATTATGAGTTGAACTGTGACGATAAAAGCAGGCAGCATTAAAAATGATTGTTGCTTTTTCAGACAGAATGTTTAGCCCCGAATTATAATTTTGAAAAAACTAGAAAACAGCCTAAATACCTCCAAAATGTTAATCCATCAAAAAAGGTGTCAGAATTATCTGCCACATGATCAGATGACAATATCCGTGCTAAAATTGAGGGTTTTTACAAATCCATCGCAGGAAAATGATGCAGTCATCATCACAAACACATTATCAATACTCTCATATGCCGGTAACCCAATATATTGCACAGAAACACATATACCAAGCACTGGTAGGGCAATGGACACAGAGGCTACTATTAACACCTGCCAATTGCTGGCAGGGGTCACCAACCTGGTGTCAGTAGAAGAGTATCACTCAAGAAAGAACATAAAATCACAAAATGCTAGAGCCAAGGAAGCACGCCATGGAACAACAGGTGCATGATGGATTCTGATGGATCAGTGGTGGACCTGAGGAGACAGGCGACACTTGCCCACACCTCCCTCTCCAGAAGACAAGCTGAAATGATCAAACAAAGCCAGCTTCTTTTCCATCACTGGATTTCCACATGTGCTGGGGGCCCTGGATTTCTCCAATTATTCGTTGGTGCTCCCCCAAAACAGGGAGTGCATGATCTGTCACCAGACATAAAAGCACAACTTTAATGTCCAGATGACTTGCATGTCTTATGCCATGTTGTTGCGTCTTCTCTAGATCGACCCATGACTTCCTGGTCCTGCTGAAATGCAGCCTGCCCAGGTTCAGAGACTCAAACAGCTGCTCTTGTATATGGCAGCTTGGTACATGATAGATGTAACTGACTTACTCACACTCCCTGCACTTACTCCTCCCTTCTACATTCCCATGGTCCGTTCCATCTCCACACTCTCTCCCCTTGCTATTGTGTGAAATTAAGATAGCAGCACCATGCGTATGCACTTGGATGAGTAGAAGGCATCCCCGAGGCCCGGGTAAAGTTCAGATGTCTGTGTATGGAATCACCCTGATCATATGCACTTTAACCACATAAGTGATGCTGCATGTGCTCTCTTCTCACAATGAAGACTCACAACCACGCACTTATTTGGACGTGTCTCCCCAAGAAGTTGATATTTGAGCTCCTGAAGGCCTGGTTGTGGTGCCCAAACCCTACAGGCATTGCACCACAGTGAAGCCTCGAGAAGGCTGGCAAGATTGTCATCTTGTGTTGAATGTTGCCCACATATCGATCAGGTGCCTGGCACCAATGCATTACCCAGAGAAACGGCATCCAGGCAGGGACCAAGAGAATACGAAGGGGTGGGGCGCGGTGGGGGGACTGGGTATCATTATGCATTCAGTGGGGGAACTGTGTGTCAGAACCTGAGGGAATGTGGTGGAACAATATCGGTAACATCCATAGATTAGAACATTGTATTGCATCCTCTCCTGATCTATTATGTAGACACCAATTGAAATGGCAACACTTTCTTGACTTCTTATCCAATGCTGATTCTTATGAATGTTAAATTTGCATCTTTTGCCATGATTACCATGTACCCCCTTATCCCATCCCTCCTTCCCTCCCGTATGGGTTATGTCCTGTTTGTCATGTCTGTTATTTGTTATTTGTTTGTATGTCATTGTATTGTCACCCACCCCTCATACTTTAAAACAAAATTCTTCTAGTTAACTTCATCCAATTACTTATGCATACCTGGCCCCAACATACATTGAATATCTGCTCTCAAATTATTCTGTTTCTACCTTCTGTATACATTTGTCATATATTTCATATACTCTTAATGTTTATTCCCTACAATAAAAATTCTTAAAGCAAAAAAAAAAGAACTTGAGGGAATGTTTTTGAAGACTACTTTGGAGATTTCCACACATGCCTCTAGTTTATACGTTGTTTAATACCACTCCAATGCAATCCTTGTGGTAATGTGCCAACGGACAACCAGGAGAGTGTGTCACGGAATGTAATTGTGATTACAATGTGCATACCCGCCCTTCACTCACTAAACCTCAACATACACCTCATCCATCACTAATCCCCAAATAGGCCCACCCCAGACATGCAACTCGGTGCAGTGTTGAGGTTGAACATGTGATTTCATGAAACACACGTTTGCTGTAACACTACCTGAGGGAGCCGTATGATGGTGGTCCATTACAAGATGAATGCCATCACCCGTCCAGCATTGCCAAAGAGCTGGGGTTTGGAAGATATGGTCCAGTTTTCATACAGGTTTGCCTTACCTCTTTGATTCGAGTTTGGTCAATCGTAAAACATATGGTGACATACTCATGATGCTTGTCAGGACTGGCCCCTCTATGCTTCCATATGTGGGGGTTGAGGGACTTATAGCCATTATGTCCATGGTTAATTTAGGATATGACACATCCTAAAATGCAATGGGTCCTTATGTTCAACTCAGCTGGGTGAGACATGTTTATTCAGCTTAGTTCTGAGCTTGTCATAACTGCAATTCTCTCTCAAAATGTCCTGGAGCTGGATCCGGACTGGTGCATTATCGGAGCAAGTGTGTGAACAGCATATTGGAGTTTGAAATGTAGTCAACATTGGCTGCAGATGTTCTTGCTTGAACTTTCTGGCTGACTTGCCCGTAAATGCCTGACATCACCCAGGACCAGTGCATCCCTCGCCTCACATGGACATAGGACAAGCCTTCGAGAGAGGCCGCTTGCATTGTTCAGACTCTAGGCAATGTTAGGCCACAAGCGTCAAGGCAAACTACTTGAGTTCTTTTCCGCCACTTCTTGGTTTCTTTGATGTTACATGGGTGGGTGGAGACGGCCACAACTTTATCCCAAATGCCTTTTGTGATGAATCCTGAGGTATCGTCACTGCTTCAGATGGGGGAGCCCCTTTCCATGAGGCCAGGGAGGTGAGGTTGCTAGCTGATAGTCCCCTTGGGGGTGGTATTCAGCGGGAGAATCTCATGGGGAGTGAGGACCCCATTGAGAGTAGTGACTATCCCAGGAGGACGTGGTGTCACTTTGACTTTGCTACCCGCCCTCAAAACCTCTCCAGTCCCATAGTCCAATGTCCCCATGTATTTCTGTAGCATGTCTCGGGCAAGAACTACTGGGACGAGGAAGAGGACGTGAGTAATGCAGATCACTGACACGAGCGAATGCATGCGATCTAGCCTTTCAAGTAATCCTATTGGTCAGCGGTTATTCAAAGACGGCATGGGAACAGAACAATGGTGTTGTTGGCTCAGCAGGAGCCGGTGCAGTGTCCAGGTGCCCCCAGGACCGCAGTGCAGAGAGGCAGACCATGTCCAGGAGGGAAGCAAATTCACACAGGTCCCGTGACGCAGAAAGCAGACCAGAGGAGAGGGAAAACACCTGGCAGTAACTGAAGGTGCTGCAGTGCCTCCAAACTGCTAGCAAGCTGCAGGCGAGATGCACAGAAGACCAGGGAAGGCCCCGGTGAGCCAGGAAAGCTGCAGAAGCTCCTAGAAGACACATGAACAACCGAAAGTAGATGGCCAAGACCCTACAGGTACCAGGGTGGCTAGTGCCAGGGTTGGGGTGATCCATAGGGGGCTTGAAGACCACAGTGAAGGACAGAAAGAATACCCACGAGTGCAGAGTGACCTAGTGAAAGGGGTCTGCAACCCATACCATGAAATCCTTCCCTAACCAATAATAACGGGGAACACACACTTTGCATACACAGATGATACTCTCAGACCTTGGCAGGGGAGTAAACCAAGTCTAAAGAAAAATCAGCTAAAGAGAACTGGAAGAGTAACCAAGTAATGGGGGTCTGGGTCCCATGCTGGGGAAACACCCCACACAGAAATCAAGAGGAATACAGACTTTACATACACAAGTGGTACTCACAGACCTTGGCCGGAGAGTAAACCAAGCAGGTGGGGCGAAGTGAGATCTGAGAGAGAGAATTATGAGAGTAAGCAACTGATGATAATGGTTATGAGCTTGGGGCCCTTTACGGGTAGCGTGTCATGCAGTAGATGGGATGCAGAATAACTCTTTACACCAAATAATCATACTAACTCAGGAAGATGGCAAAGTTTGTTTACTGTTTTAATATCAATTGTCTGAAACAGGGAGTTACAACAGACATCAACGGACATTGCACAGCATTTTCTCTCGAAGCATTTCATAAAAAACAATACTTTTATAGTAAAAAAAAGGGGACATCTAAGTATACTTTCTATTAGGGATCGGGTTGTGATTGTGTCTCTACAGTCAGGTGGACAACTCATGCTCACCCCTAGTGCAAGTAATCTTCAACAGTTATTAGCTACGCGGCACTTCATTGGCTATCAAACTATAAGGCCCTTCGTTATATGGCCCTCTACAATTAGTTGGCACTTTCATGCCCTTCTGGAACATTCGGCTCACTAGCAGCATCACTAACTGGTATCTCAGGTGTCAGTGGGTGGACTTGACCGTGTCTCCCCATCCAAATAGCCCATCATCTCTCATCACCCATGCCTTCTGCCATGAAGATTGTTTTTGAACTTGGCCTTGCAAAGTATCCTTGCTCCTGAGAATATATGGGAGTGTGAGCATGCGCTTATCTTAGTTCTGGACTGCATGCCCAACTACTATTTCCATCCCTGGCTCATGTGACAGGAGACCCCGATTCGGCCCATTTTGCAGCAATTAATTGTATTAAATGAATAAACTTGGCACTCATGGTGTTCTTTCTTTGCACCATAAAAAGAGATGATTCAGCATCTCACGTTCACTGTTTTTCAAGGATAGATAACCAGTCTTTGGCAGCTCCCAGTCTTGACACCAGGCCAGACAGCCCTTCTCAATTCTTTCACACTCCCAGCAACTTATTTTCTGCAACACATCTTCAGCCTCCTTCTTCATGGACGTGAACTCATTAAAGTTGTGACACTGAATTCCAGCTTCTATATAATGGCAGCTACGCCTGATAGGGTTTTCTTAGTGGATACCTTTTCTCGAAGATTCAACGTGGAATAGTCACAATCGCTGGTGTCAAACATGGCACTATTTCAGGCTTCCAGCATATCGGTGGGAGGAGTGAGGTTCCTGCAGGGGCACTTGGCTGCTCCTCTACAGTTAATGTCCCGAATTTGCGGGAGGGTAGTTATGAGAATCAAGACATGGTGGTGAATAAAGTCATCAGTTGGATGCGCACTAGGAGAGGGTGCACCTCAGTGATACGAGAAGATATAGTGTACTGTAAGCGAGGCAGCCACCCAGGGGGGCGGGGATGGGATTACATCCAGGTTTACCTGAGGGATGATCAGCTAGTACAGGGATTATTTGGCATTGAAATTAGATCATACCCTCCAGTGGGCTGCAGAATTTCATTGAAGGCTGCTATACCCTCTGATTTGAGAAAGACAGGGCAGGGCACAAGTGGAGCTGCAGCATGGGGATCCCAGGGACTTAGGTACCCAATGGATCCCTCATCTCAGGGCCCCAGGGGTAGATTGATGGAAGCGGGCCCAGAACTAGAGGAGGTAGATTGACTGCCAAGGACTGCAGATCTTCACAGTAACCCATGGTCGATTTGAATAAAGTTATATTCCTGGATCATAGCAGGTCTTTCTAAACACCTTATCGACAATGAATGGGTGGGGTCATTGGATTTGTTTGACATTATAATGTTCCAGGAGACATGGGCCACAGAGGAAATAATGATGCAGGGGTATGAGCTTTTTGAGATGAAACCCAAGCAGGGCACTAGAGGAAGACCGGCAGGGGGACATCTTACAAAATTGTGTGGCTAAACAGATAAATACAGGGTCCTTGGATCTGCTGTCCTTGGATGTCACCATTTTCACGACTTGTAGACTCAATGTTTATAATAGACCTAATATTAAGGCCAGGACTAATGCAGTCTGTGCACTCTGTGATATTTTAGAACGGCGAGTGCCAGACGCGGAGGTAAGAATTGTGTTATTGCAATAGGGGATTTTAACATCCAGTTAGAACAACCTAAATTGCTGGAAGGTCTTTGGGAGGACCAGGATGAGGCTTGCAGTGGATAGGGCAGCTCCCGTGACGGTTCATGGTAATGCCAGACACACTTTGAAGTGGGTGAGCATGAACCTGGGTGATCTTGCTCTGCTTTTGTACAATACATTTATAGTGCAGCTTGAGTGCATTTGTGGTGCAGGTACCTCTCTTGAAAGAAAATATGTGAGTTATCTCACTTAAACAGAGTCGGTAGGAAAATCCCTGACTGTGCCGGTGAGGCGACCAAGACAGGAGGGTAAAAAATCAAGGTATGTAGAGAAGCAAAGCGGGCCATGGTCACATGCCTGAGGGCACTGGTCAGGTAGATAAAACTCATGTACAGCAATTACGGAGGTTATATAAGGAGATCAGAGCCAGGAAAAAGTCTCAATACTTACATGGTAGGTGGGCAACCCAAACTGAATGTGCACAGAGTGGGGATAAAGTTGGGTACTGGTGGCTTATTATGGATATGAACATAAAGGGTGATGCAACCGACCCCGAAAGTAGAAGCCTGACCAGGTTGCATGCCCACTTTGCACGTTTGTACTCACCTCAATCTGAGGGAGAGGGAGCATGTATGAGCCCCAAACTGGATCGGGGGTACTGGACCCAAGAATGGCAAACTTGGTAAGCTAACATTCACAGTGTTAGAAGTGGAGAGGGCTATAAGAGCACCGAAGGCGGGAAAGCGCTGAGACTCATTGGATGCTGGTGGACCTCTATAAAAGCGAGCTTGCAGTCGGGGCCTCAGTACTAACCATGGTATTTAACACTGTAATGCAGAGTGATTGGGTGCCTCAAACATGGAATTCACCAGTAATAGTCCCCTTGAATAAAAAGGGTGACTGGGCAGACCCAGGAAATTATAGACCGATATCTCTGCTGGATGCCACAGGAAAGACATTTGCCAAGGATCTGCTGCAACATCTAGTGGCTTGGGTGTATGACACCAACCAATTGAGTCACCTTCAGGCCAGGTTCCAAGCAGGAAAAACATGCTTGATCAGTGCTTCCTGTTCTACTTAGTGATCCAAAAACAACTGAGAATCACAAACACCAATTTATATGGTGTATTTGTGGATCTTAGGGAAGTGTTTGACAGCGTCCCTAGAGATACCCTGTGTGCAGTCTTGTGTGCCAAAAATATCCCCAGTGAACTTTTTCCCAAGCAACCAGCTGGTGTATAAGGATAACACAGCAACTGTCTGCTGTGGGAGAAGAGGAGAAATCACAGAATCTTTCAGAGTGGACCGAGGGGTCAGACAGGGATGAGTCCTTGCCCCGGTATTATTTTGTTTGTATATTAATTCCATGACTGAGAGACTGTTAACAGCAAGCAAGGATCCACCAAGGTTGGGGAGGGACCGCATCCTAGTCTTGTTTTTTGCAGACCACGCAGTCTTACTGTCCACTACCCCAAGGGGACTGCGTCTTGCTCTGTCCACCCTTGCGGACGAATGTGGTAAATTGGGGCTGGAGACAAATGCCTCAAAAACTAAAGTTATGGTTTTCACATTAAAATCATTGGGAAATAAACCACTGAAACTGGAGGTGGGGAGGGTAAATTCTAGAAGAGGTGGGCTGGTGCAACTATTTGGGGATTTGGTTCTCAAGCGGGGGCCATTGGGTCGATCAGGTTGCCAAAGCCAACACTCTATTGCAAAAAAAAAGTGGGGCCCTGAAAGGCTTCCATGCTAAGCATGGAAGGGGTACAATAAGCCTGGCCCTTAAGCTATACAAAGCAGAGGTTCCGACGGCAACACTAAATGGTGCTGAAGTCTGGGGCTCCACCCCCCTAACAATTACAGAGAACACATTTCTGAAAGCGATTTTGTTGCTTCCCCAAAGCACTCCAACTACTACAGTCTGCATGGAGTGTGATCTCTCTCCCATTGACGAAGAAATAAGTATCAGACTGTTTACTTACTGGCTCTGGGTTTGAAGAAACCCGGAGCTAGTAATAAATACTGGGAAGCATTAGAGCATGTATTGTCATTGGGGGGATGGCATATGATTCAATAGTTGCTCCACGTAAAAAAATGACTTGCTCTCTTGTGTTTATTTTCATATTAGCAAAACCTGCAGACTTTGGAGGACGACACGAAAGGGAGAGTCAAGATGGCCTTTCTTAGATACAAACTACCAAGAGCACGGATGATCTCACCAGCCCTGGCAACTGGCCCAAACCACCTAGGGCTTAAGGTTTTGCAGGGTATGGAGCTATACCTGAATACACTGGAGCCAGCTTATGACTGTGCCTTATAAATGAGGCTACCCCTAGGTCACTTGCCCATGTGGAAAAACACGAGTAAGTGGGACGGGAAGGGTAACTCTGAGTGCCCAATGTGTGGTAAATGTGTAAAAACAATGGCCCTTTTTATGCTAGTAAAATCAAATGGGTATGTCCCAATGTTTTGTTTTAGAGGGGTTGGACTTCAGAGGTAGAGAGAGCAAAAAGTCTAAGACCAACTACCCCTTTCTCAGTCCGCCTGTATATGTGGCAGACTTTCACAATCGTACTGTTTGCTAATTTTAGTTACAGTACATTTATCATGTCAATGCAGGGATACTACTAAATTTCTGACAAATTCTATTCCAAAAACACTAATTTCACAAGTAAAAACCAATGTAAGACCTTATGTGCACTTTCCACAAGTCACATGCACATAAAACAGATTAGTCAACAACATTTGCAATCCAATATTTTACCAGACCGTGGGGTTAGTACGTGACATAACAATATGTGTACACAGTTTTGACAATTTTTGTATTTGAACTGGATTTTGTATATTTTGTCAAGCTTAGGTTGTTATTATACATAAGTAAATTGAGAGTCAGCTGTTATCTTCTCTCATGTATTAGGATTTCTATTACTATCCATTGTATTGTCTACATAGGTATCGGCTCTGACAAAAACACTTGGCACTATCCCTAGTGTCTCTTCCTTCTTGTTTTGGCCGTCTTCAGGACAAATTTTGATTCTTATTGTTAGCAAAGTATACACAGGAACCCCAAAGGTGAAGTAACTGCTTTATACCCTTAGTCGGATTGGCGGCTTCTTCTTTATCTTGAACAAAGGAGGATATCCCTTTTTGTGTGTTAGAAGGTTGCCAAATTCATTTTTGCACATTGATTTCCTTCTACATTTAGAGTTTCTGTCATTTCTTCTTATCTGTGAAGTTTTGTAAAACGTTTAATGACCTGAATGTGGTTTTCTTTGTTACTAAGACAAGCCGGTCAAGTGGCACAGCGAGTGCAGAGCTTGCTAACGCAGGTTCGAATCCCGGCGGGGCCAAACTCAGCCTTTCATCCTTCCGAGGTCGATAAATGAGCACCACACACCGTGGGTAATAATAAGCAGCGCTCAGATACCTGAGGGTTCATAGCACTATGTAAATGCCAAATGATTATTATTATTATTATCCATAGTGCTTGGCTGAGGAGCAAAAAGTATTGCGCAGTGTTGTTCTGTCTCCCATTGATAGGAGTCGGTTAAGTGTTCTGTGATAGTCTTGGCTTGGAATTTTAAATATCATGTATTATAGTATTGTGTTTTATTTTTAGATTTGTTCATATTGTATTATATGTATTATATTGTATGATGTACTTAAATGGCACTCTGATGAAATAAAGGTTGTACAAAGTAAGCAACTGAAGGGGATCTGGGATCCACACTGGGGAGACACACCCCAAAGAGTGATACAACGTAATACAAACTGTACATATATCTGTGGTACTCACAGACCTTGGCAGGAGAGTAAACCAAGGCTGTGGGTCAAAGAGAGATTAGACAAAGAGGACGTGTTGAAGAACCAGATGAAGGGGGTCTGGGACCCATGTGGGAGAAGGGCACCCCAAAGTACAATCAAGGGGAACACAAAGCCTGTGGGTACAAGTGACAATCGGAGACCTTGGCAGGAGAGTACACAGAGGCTGTGGGTGGACGTGGACAGAGAGGGAGAACTTAACTTTAAATCCAAGAACATTGAGTACCCTACTAGGCAGGCGAGCAAGCTGCGAGGACGCATACTGACAAAGGGATGGCGACCCTCATCACAGCTTGGGAGAGAGTATTGGGCTGTTTCTTCCTTGTCGCAGTACCTGAGAGGGGTATTGAGAAGAAAATCAGAGCACAGTTTGGGAGAGAGAACCAGGCTATCCTTTAAGTTTGCAGTCTCTTGGATCGGGTCTGCCCACCCAGGGCCTGGGACCCTCAAGACAGCTTGGAAAAGGTGCCCAGGCCACTCCTCCTTGTTGCAGGGCCTCAGAGTCAGGCCTAATAAGTAAAGATAAAGACTCATCCTAACTATAAAAGACAAAGAGACATTCTTGGATAAAGTGTCCTGTGGAACTTTTGTTTGCTTTTCTGCACCTTTTTGTAACTTTTGTTTTGACCTACAAGATTGGACTGCAGGTCGGCAGAGAGACATTTCCCTTTTCACCCTTTGTTTAGTTAGCTTGTGGGGGATAGATTAGAATTTGGACACAGGAGGGCAAACTTTACTTTCGACATTCTGACACAGACAGTTTTATTAAATAGTTTTGTTTATACAGGGAAAACCCTCTTGGAGGAAGGGCTAGTTAGGATTTACTCCAACCCCCCTTGTTTTGTTATTTATAAAAGTATATGCCAATCAACTTACCACCCATGTTTTTGAGTCTTTCTCCTACACCCTCACACTCCCCAGATGCAGATGCTCCTGTGAGCATGGGCTTGGCTAAGGAGGAGGCCAACCATCCAGCATGTCATCTTTGCCACTCATCTGCAATGATCTCAAGCTGTTATTCAGAGAATTAAAGTGTTTATTGTCTCCGTGCACACACAGCAGCTTCGCCATCCTCTGAAGTATCGACATGGACCTGGTTTTGAATGGATTTTGTTTTCCAAAATGGCCACCTCACTGAACACTTCCTGCTCTGCATACATGAAGTGAATGTTTTTTGCAAGTAGTGTTTTTCCCATTATCGCATGTGGATTTCTGATATTGTCAAAATGCAGAAATAACAGCTACAGCACCTTGAACGGTGGAGGCAATATTGAATGAGGACCATCAGATCTCCTTATGCAATAATTGGGGTTACTGCATGCAGAATTCTTCTTCAAAAACACAAATCATGCAATATCAACTAGACAGCGCAAAACGAGATGAGTATTCTGTCGGAATGCTGAAGTAGGGAATTTATAGTTTCCCTTGCGCAGAATCGCTGGCTATTGGCGGCCCCTGAGAATGTCACTCCGACATAACATTCAATGGCTTATTTTACAAGACATTTTCTGGTGAGCGTGGAGATCAAACCCTTAAATCTAGAAATAACAACATTTCTTCACCTGATCAAAAAATGGGGATTTGTGTGCCATTCTGCCCGCAAATCCCCATTTGTTAAACAGGGATATGCGGGCAGAATGGTGCACAAATCCCCGTTTTTCGGGGCACAAATTCCATGAATCAGCCCCTTTGTGACTTCAGCATCTTTTTACATGAGATTTCAGAGGATTATCAGGCCTTGAAATGTATCCTTGAAGGATTACTTAAGTAAGAACCTGGATTTGATGGGCGCCTATCCAGAGTATTTGTGCTCTGTCTCTTCCTGAGTAGAGATCTGTGGGAGTAATGTCAGCGCACCTATTGTGGGACCACTCACTAATACGTCTTCATAGATTAAATTGAGTACTCTTACTGGAGGCACCATGGAAGTGGATAACCTATAGACACGTATCATAACGATTATAGAAGTGTTTCTTCTAAGCTGGGCCAGACAGGCTCTTCAATGTTTGCTTCATTTATGAATAGGATTTAGGGATGATTAGTTGGTACATTGCAGAAAGGTACAGTGGAATGTTAATTCCTAAGAATTAACCCAAAGATTAAGCTCCCAAAGATTGCAACCAGTCTAGCAGTACAATTTAAGCTTCAATTCATAAACCAGGTATATGATTTTTTTTTCTTGGTGCAATCAAATTTGCAGCCTCCTTTTGAATCTCGGGCAAAATGACTTGGATCGCAGAAGACAGCCCCACAACAGGCAGAGAAAAGCTATATGCCTTTTTTTAACGCTGCGTGCCATTTTCCAATGAATTTCTTAGGCATTGTGGGGACATGAAGCATAACATCTAAACTGCATGATTCCCCGCTTCACGCACTGAACCCGCCAGTGCCCTCTGATTGTATCAACCTTTGATGCAGGCAGAAAGGCTTGAGTCCCCATGGATGCTGCATGCTTTTTGCACCTTTAACAAGACGGTAGAATCCATAGGTGTTCATTGTGATGCGGACGGCCAGGCATGTACATGGCGGCCAGCATTACCACCTCTTGTCTGGCCCGAGTCAAATCTGGGACCACTCTGAGGAGTAAGTTGGGGGGCCTTGTCTTTAAGGCTCAGATGAACCGGGTCAATCGGAGGTCTTTTGGCTGTGTTATCGGTTGGCATGGCGGTTCTTGTTCTAGGTTTCATTTTCTGATTATTGGAGGGGTGATGTTGCCTGATGAGAAGTTTAGTTCATTTATGTATATAGCGCTACAAGGCCAGAGGCATCAGAGCGCCGACAAACCTAAACAAACAATATGAATCATGAAATAATACAGATTCAAGAAAAGCAAAAAAATCCGACCCTGTTCATGCAAAATGTAGACCAACAAACCCAAAACAAGTGAAAAGAACATATAACGAGACCCAAAAACATTTTTTTTAAAAAACAGATATGACAACTAAAACAGCCAAGCCTGAGGTACAAAACATAAAAAAGCTAACTAATCAGACATGGCAAGAAACAAATAAGTGTAACTATCAACACAAGCTAGTTTAAAATGATTACAAAATGAGTCCAGCACAATTCTTAGATTAGAATCATATTGTTTCTCAAGCTCATGCACATGCTCAAAAACGCAGGAAAGTTACTTTTGCCACAGTCCACAATAATACAGTCCCTGTTATTCATAGCAAAACCAAAGGGGTGATAGCTGGAAGGTTTAGAATGAATCTTAACCTCTGGCATTGCTTTGGGCAACCCCCCAGAACCCATCGTTCTTCGCCTGCCAATTCATTACAGAAGGGGAAAGACCATATGCAAATCAGGCTTGGTTCCACTCCAAAAGGGCCAGTCCAGCCCACACTGTTAGGTCACATCCCTTCTACAGGAGACCACAAGCATCCCCAAACATGTTTAGGGCTTATTTGGCCTCATCAGTGAGGAGTAGCTTAGGTCTCTAGGCCCAGCAGGCACGGGACACACGTCTGGGCATACCCGTCCCACTCGGGGTGACACAGCAAAAGCAAAGAGGTGATGGCTGGAAGGTTAAAATGCATCTTAACGTCTGGCATTGCTCTGGGCAACCCTCCAGACCATTGTTCTTCGCCTGACAAGCCATTACAGAAGGGGAAAGATCATATGCAAATCAGGCTTCGCCCCATCCCAAAAGGGACAGTCCAGCCTGAACTGCTAGGTGACATCCTTCTGCACGAGACCGCAAGTGTTATTCAAAAGACACTATTCATCAATTTGAATATTTCAAGTCAACTGACCTTATTGCCCCATTTCCAGCTTTAGAGTGTAGCCAGGCGAAGCCTTCACTTCTAAGGGTTTCCCTCCTAATGGGCTTCTCTCCATTCATAATGACAAAGTTCCTTTTCATCCTGAATCAAAAGACGAATTTTAAAATGAACTATCAGTGGTATTTGCTTCTTCTTTAGACAACAATCTCTTGATATCGCTTTTGACATAACAAGACTCTACTTCAAACTACCATTTTTTCTGGCTCGTAAACCAAACTGTACATGGCCAGAAGAGTTTGGGGTGACTGATCCCACTGAAACTTATCCCAAGGGTAATCTTCAATCAAATGTTGTTCACATGTGCCTTTGCACTTGCTTGTGAGACTGACCCAAGCGGCTCTCATCCTGTGTGTTCTTGTTTGTGGGGTTGGTGCTTTGGTGAATTCCTGTTTAGTATTTGGAGCTCGACTGACCATTGCAGTCTCAGGCTGCCTTCCTGAGTGATCTCTTAGCTTAAGATTTGCATGGATATTTGTCTACTAGGCTATCAATCTGCCCACATGTGTAGTGTAGGTGTTTGGGGTGTATGAGCTTGACCAACACTGTTGTTTCAGTCTGCCATATTACGGCGTCCTATTTGGAGTTTATGGTCTCAACCGACCATTGTAGTTTCAATCTGCTATCCTGTTAAGTCCCGCTGTTATTTCAACCCTGCTTGTTTGGCCTTTGAGGGTGCTAGTCTGTGTTTTACTCACTCACTTTGCTTTCGGGTGTAGCAGACCTACGTGACTCATAGGTTTTCCATTATAGGTTTTAGCTGGCATACTAACACTGTCCTGTATGAATTGTTCTCGCCTTAACCCTGATCCTTGTTACCCAGGTTGAAGCTAACCCAAGAGATAGATTTTAGGAATCCTACCAGAGAAGGCCACACCCCGTGTAGAGAGATGGGGGAGAGGGTTGCCATATTCATTTGGATATGTTCCCCAGAACCACGACTTGTGTATACCACCTACTATTCTATCTTTTTTTTTGTACATCTCCTTTTTATATCAATACCTGAACTTATTTCAACTAAGAATAAAGCTGTAGCACCCAACTGATAGGTGTGTTGAGTGCTCACTTTCCCCTTCATTGTCAGAATGGGCAACAAAATATCTTTGCAAGCACTGCAAAAACACACAAGTTTGCTATGTGCCACAGATGGGCTCAAGAATACACCAACTCTTGAAGATGGTTTAAGGGTTTTTATAAAGGGTTTTTAATAGGGTCCCACCAAGAGCTGTCCTTCTCTCTCTCCTGTCTTGCCCGAGTCCCCCTCTACCCTTGCCTACACTTCCCCAAATCCCAAGGTGATTCCTGGAGATAATTAACCCCTACTGGCTGCCTAGTGGCGAGGGTCTATAGGCAACACCTTATTTATTTATTTATTTATTTGTTTGTTTGTTTGTTTGTGAATTGGTTTAAACATTAAACTGTATACAAAAGATATAGGCATAATACACTAAATCACATAAAATTAATCAACAACCACCTTTTTATTTCTTACTCCTTCTGGGGTCTTCTAAGTGTATCCTTACCTGGGCTCCCACAAGAAGAATTATGTCAAAAAGAGGTCCCTTCCAATTGCCCAGGTTTCACTCAATCTTTACCCCTCACACTCTCCTTCCCCTCACCCTGAAGTTTTCTCCTCCTTTCTCTTCCTCACACTCTACTCTTTTCCTCCCTGTCTGTTCCTCACTTTGTCTTTCTGATCTTCTCCCGTCCCAGGTCTACTGCTACTCTTCTGCTCCCTCTCTATACTGTTCACTCCCCTCCCACTACTCTCTACAACACCCTCCTCCCTCCTCCCACTACTCTCTGCAACACACTCCTCCCATTGAACTCTCATCCCACTCTACACTACACTAAACCCCTTCAGTCTCTCCAGAAGCAATAATATTCCAGAAAGGCGTATTACTTAATGATCCCCTTGATGGCTGGTGACAAACATCATATGCACTTTTGAAGGGCGGACACCTGGGAGGAAGAATACCTATGGAAGACCTTTGATCAAAGCTACGTCTGAAATTCTGGATCTTAACGATTTCTTTTTCAGGATGTTCACAACCTGCCGAATGTTATCAGATTGCATGTTCTGTGGGTGCTGTTTTTGGCTGGCTGATAGCTATATAAAGCAATGCATGTTTAACTGTCAAGAGGCGTTTGCTATGAATGGTATTATAGTAAAGCCAGAGGCAAAATCTAATATTCGCCCTTTGCACGATCGCTGGACAGAAGCCGGTGCAGCTCAGCATGCACGGAGAGTCGCAGGCGGTGCCACAGCACCCGTCCTATCTAAGTTCTATGGTTGCAACCAGAGTGGGATAACGCCGAGCACCTTACCCGCTCAGGCCAGGCAGTATACCCAAGCTATTTCAATGCAGGCAAAGGAAGATGTTTACCACAGTGTTTTCTGAACCCCCAATTATATGTGTAGCAGCACTCTGGTGGCAGGTAGCATCCTAACGCCAGAAAAGTCTAGCGATGGCCCAGCTCTAAAGATAGTGAGCTGGAATATCATCGGCTTGAAGAATATGTTAATAGACGCTGACTGGATCCAACGGCTGAGTGCGCACGATGTGGTATGCTTGCGGGAGACATGGAGTCATGATGATATATATTTGGGAAAATAATTTCCCTAAGTATAGCATGTTCATGGTTAAAGCGGTGCCCCCAAGGTTGGCCCAGAGCAATTGCCAGTGGTTTAGATTCATTCGAAACCTTCCACCCATCAGTTTTGTGGTCAGTTTGTTTCTCCTTGTGAGAGTGGGTATGCCCAGACGTGGGTCCCTTGCTCGCTGCGCCACAGGGAACCAGGCTGCACCTCACTGAGGAGGTCCAACAAGGCCGAAACATGTCTGGGGTTGCTTGGTTTTCTGTGCAGAGGGGACCTGGCCTAGCAGTTCGGGCTGGGCTGCTACCTTTGGTGGCGGCAGCTGCTGACTGATTTGCATATGGCTGGTCCCCTTTTGCAATGGCGCAGACGGGCTAAAAACGGTGGTGTGGAAGGTTGGCCCAGAGCAATTGCCAGTGGTTTAGATTCATTCGAAACCTTCCACCCATCACTTTTGTGGTCAGTGCCCCCAAGGTCTGGCAGATGGCATAGAGGTGTGGTGACGTGTGTGAGAAAGGGCTATAATACCTTGGTCATAAGTGAATATTCAGATAACATGGCATCTCTAGCGGTGACCCTTCATAAAAAATGCCCTACTTCTCCCTCGAAATCTAGTGATTGTGAATGTTTATGCCCCCCGCGCCCCCAAGCTTAAGCAAATTGGTACACTTGGAGGAGAATCTTTCTTGCCAACGGGTCGGTTGATTTCCAAAGAGGATGATGCAACAATGGTGGGTGCTTTTAAGGTCAAGCTGGGTCAGAATAAGAGGACTCTGCAAGAAAAACCGTTGGTAGAAGAACTTTGTGGTGTCCCCAAGAGCGGCATAACTGGCGGCTTATCGGCAAAAGGACGCTTCATGGACTCACTTATGAATAAATATTTATTCGTGGAATTAAACTGCAGGTGTAGGGAGGATATAACACCAAAACCCTCTTTTAAAGCCGGCCAGAGGAGAAGCCTGACGGATTACTGCTTGGCTGGCGGCTTCACATTTTATAAGGTAAAGGTATTTGAGATTCATGAACGCCCAGAAGGTGATCAAAGACCGCTGCTTTTGAAGGGGCAGCTGGGGGCACCCCTTCTATATGAGTGCACCCCCCTCTGCGTCTTGAACTCAGCTCTCCCCACTGTCAAGAACTGAGCATTCTGAGATGATACTTCTGTTACAAAACCAGGAATCTCGAACCCTGCGTAGTAACCTTTTGAGGGCCCAGTGTCACTCTGAAGTAGCGACGTGTTTTGCCCTTCTTCATTCGCATATATGTACTATTGCCCATCGTGGTCTAAAAGACCATGGCATGACCCAATATTAATAGGGTGAATGCCCCATTGTTTGACAGTGAATATAGAAGGGCAGAAATGACAATAAAGGGACCTTCACTGGGACTCCTGCTAAAGTGCTCTTCTATTGTACAGCTTCGGCTTCTTAAAAGAGTGTATACAAAATGGTTGTATAGTTTTAAAAAATATCTATTGCATATACCTTCTGGATAGGTCTGTATATGAAAACCACCCAAAATGATTCTGGCCAGTGGTGAAAAAGGGATTTGTTGGAGCAAATGAAGAAGTGGATTATGTCGCATTTTCAGGAGATCTTCTGGGTCACAGAAGTGCAAGTGCAAGTCAGGCTTTTGTCTAATGTGGAGGTACACTTTGGGGTATTCTTTAACCAGAGTGAAATTGAGGTACAATTCAGATGTTTAAAGATAGGCAAAGCTGCAGGCGTAGACAGACTGAGAACCAAAGTGTTTAGTGCGTTGGTGGACTTGTGGGCACCGGTCCTGCTCCATCTACCACAATCATGGAGACCGAGTCTAATTGTCCCACTGTTTAAAAAGGGTAACATATTGGACCCGCTCTGCTACCACCCAATAGCTTTGTTGGATATTTCAATTACGTTATTTGCAGGGTGCTTGGCCCACTGCTTGGAAGAGTGGGTACAGGACAATTCGATTATCCCAGATACACAAACAGGTTTCTGTAGAGGTTTCTCAACAATTGACCAATGTTTTATACTAAACACGTTGCAGGAGAAATATATTGGTAGAAGGAAGGGTGATCTTTATATCGACTTTCTGGATCTTACAAAGGCTTTCGACTTGGTAGACTGCCATTTTCTGTGGATGAAGCTCAACAGGATTAGTGTGCTCCCATCCTTCTCCAGTTATTGATGTTGCTTTATGGAAAAACATCAGCAAGGGACAGGTGTGCGGCAAACCATAATTACTCTCAGAGAGGCACAGCTTCACCTCACTTATGAGGCCCAACAAGGCTGAAATACGTGTGTGGGGTTGCTATTGGTACTCTTGTTCAGAGAGGAATTCCCATAGCATATTAGTGTTGGACTGCCCATGTGGACGGGACAAAGACTGATATGCAAATAGATATTTCCCATCTGTGAAAGGTACAGTGAGCAAAAAGCGTGTGCTGCAAACTCTCATCTCAGAACAGGTTATCATGCCATGTTCTTTCTGGAGAGGAGCGCCTGCTACCTTTTTTGAAATATTTGCAAGGAACTTGGGGTTGGTCACCCTGAGTTACCTGGGGGCAACCAGACGTGGACTCCCTGCTCACTGTGCTCAGAGAGGCACAGCTTCACCTCACTGATGAGGCCCAACAAGGCTGAAACACGTGTATGGGGTTGCTGTTGGTACTCTTGTTCAGAGAGGAATTGCCATAGCATTTCGGTGCTGGACTGCCTATGTGGGCAGGACAAAGACTGATATGCAAATGGCTATTTCCCATCTGTGAAAGGTACAGTGAGCAAAAAGCATGTGCTGCAAACTCTCATCTCAGAACAGGTTATCATGCCATGTTCTTTCTGGAGAGGAGCGCCTGCTACCTTTTTTGACATAATTACTCTGAGTTTGTAACTAACATAGAGGTAAAGCAAGGCTGTAGTTTGCTCTCTTTCTCCATGATTGTAACCCTCATGCAGCAACCCAGGATCTCATACCCCCTTTTCTAAATGGTGTGAAAATAAGTGCCCTATTGTACGCAGAAGATACGGTTTTGATAGACCTTACTCCAGGCAGTCTACTGCGGAATTTGGAATATGCATATACATCTTTTTCGGGTCTCGGTTTGAATTTGTCTAAAACCAACATACTTCTATTCGATAAAGGGAAGCCAATATTTAAATGGATGCTGAACAACAAACCCTTAGGGGTGGTGAATGAATAGAAATATTTGGGTATTTCTTCAACAAAAGCTGAGGATGCAGTAATCATATAAAGGTGGTGTGTAAGCGTGCCTCTATGGGCTTAAAGGGACTTCTGTGCTTTTATTATAAATTTGGTGGGAAACGTCTGGACAAGTGCCTGCAGGTCCTCGGGTTCAAAATGAATGCAGCATTTGTTTATGGAGCAGAGATTTGGGGTTCTGCTCCATGTGGGTGCTTAGATACAATGTTGAATTGCAGAGGATTACAAGCCTGCCAACCGGAACTCCAGTGACGCTTTGAGAAGCAAATTAGATATAGTCAGCTTATCTTTACAAATCCAGAGGAGGTTTTTAGGATTTTTTATGAATGTTCAAGTAAATGGCCCACAAACCTCTAATGTAACGCATGCTCAGTGTGACTCCATGGTCCACTCTATTAAAGATTCGAAGAGCTGGTGTAACCAGAGAATCCGCTTAATGAGTGTGTGGAAGCTGCGGGATGTTGGTGCTCTGGACAATTTATCACGCAGTCAGCCTAGATTTCTACTCAAAGAGAGAGCTGTAGAATTAGAATGTTATGTTCTCTATGAGAGAAGTGTAAATTGAAGCTCGCTGAGACCTTATTCTCCATCAGTCTGACGAGTGGGTGTAGTCTCCGCTGTGCTTAACATCAAGATCCCTGAATCCCGAAAACTTATTTTATTGGCCTGGTTACATGTACTTCCTTTGAGATGAAGGACCCCATGACTGGCCTGGGAAAAGATCTGCCCCTGTGGCTTGGGGCAAAGATTTACTGCATTTTTTATTGGACTGTGCACTTCTGACCATACTAAGGAAGCAGTGGCTAAGGCCCGCCCGTATCAAAAATCAATTATGGACACAAAGGGATGCTACAGATTTTATCATAAACTGTGATGATGTGAAGTTTTTAACTGAAACAGCCCATTTTATTTCTGAATATGTTGGAGGCAGTTAATAGAGATAGGTGAAGGTGTGTAATTTTTTTGTCAGATGGTTTTAACATTTTGTATTATCTTATGCTGCATTTTATTATCTGTTGAGACAGATACGAAGAAATGTGATTTTATGTTGTATTTTTAATGGATTGTATTTCCCCTCCAAAAATGTCTCTCGTCACTCTCTCACTGACCTTTCCCACATGCTCTCACCCACCCCCTACTCTTGCACTTAACCCCACTCACTCTCTTTTCTCACCATGCATGCACATTCAAGTATTACTTTATTTCACCAGCCGAAACTCTACATTGCACACACTCCCTGTGATTCTCTTCCACACCACTGTCCTTCCTCCGACTGGTCTCCCAGTACACCTTCTCCTCCCTTGACCTCACCAAAACAACACACACTACCTCATCCTTGCTGTCCACTTTTATTCTCCTCCACACCCTTGCGTTGGCTCTCTGCCTCAACTGGTGCCCGGGGCCGATCTCTGCATTGCTCTCCCTCTGGAGCTGGGTTACAGAGATGGTAAAGCATAAAGCACCACTTAAGGCCCACCCCTTCACAAATGTAGGTCAGCCAGTGTCCTGCAATGGCAGCCCACAGAAAACAAAGTCCGTTTTACAGTTTGCATTCCTTGTTGGATGAGCGCATTGAGTTGCATTCTATAGTGCGCAAAGTTCCATTTGTTTAATGTTCACCGCTGCCTCTCTCTGGTGAGTTGTATGTCCCGTCCTCTGCTACAGTAATCCTGTTCTCGCTGTCCTGAAAGTCAAGAGAGAAAACACTGGCCAGTTTGGGGTACTGCAGGTAGGGGGCGGTCAAAAGTGGTACTTTGCCTTTGCATCTGTGCACATGTAGAAGGGACAGAAACTGTGGCCCTTCGAAGTCCCCCACCCCACCTCTCGGTCAGGAGTGACTCTGGGAAACACCTCTGTAGGCCTCCTACCCCAGGTTGAGAGCGGTCGTCATGTCCCCATTGACAGGGTCAGATGGTCAGGTCCCTGATCCTGTCACATTTTGTGAAAACATATGCAGCGGTAAAGAATCCATAGTGAGAACACTTGTGCTAACAATGTAGTGCAAACCATGAACTTTCACAGAATCACACTATATCCAAGTGTCCAAAGTGCAAAAGGAATTATCACCAAATTTAGCACTACTCACCTTATAGAGTGGAGCTTAAATAATGTAAATTACATCATGGGCTTATCAGGAAAATGTCACTAAACATACTGATTAAGTAGGTTTCTAAACCATGGAGGTAAACATCTATTTTATGTTTTTCTGTATCTCAGGAGACTTCTATGCTTTGGACCCTGAGGACTGCAAAAGGACTCGTACTGCGTATAGCCGAGCTCAGCTTCTGGAGCTGGAGAAGGAGTTCCACTTCAACCGCTACATTGCGCGCCCGCGCAGAGTGGAACTTGCCGCGGTGCTGAACCTCACAGAGAGGCACGTGAAAATCTGGTTCCAGAACCGAAGGATGAAGTGGAAGAAAGATGAGATTACGCGAGAGAGAAAGCAAATCCCTCTAACACCCAAGCTAACCAAAGAAAAAGCAACATAAGCATACCCACACATTGTTCTGCATATGGGCAACTATTTATTTGAACAATTTAGCAACATTACTATTTTGTTTTTGTACATCTTGTCAGAGTTAGATTTGATCCACAGTTTTATGGTGCATATTTGACTGTGTCTTTCATCCTTGAACTATATTCAATTTTGTATACGTATAGACATATTTCAGATTTTAAATATACAAGTATGACAAAGTGAATTGAGGATTGCAAAAACATTGATTCATTTCCAAACAAAGAAAAAGTAGATGGACAAGTTTCAGTTCAGTTTCATATATTTCTAGGGTTTAACACACCACTTAAAATTGTAAAATGACACGTTAAAGTAGTTAAATCCATACCCAAGAAGCACACATCTAAGGAAATGCAGCGAAGCTGGGTCGAAGCAATTTGAGGCACGATGAGGGCCTGCGCTCAAGTGATGCCCAATAAGTCGAGAGAATGGGTGTGATTTACAAGGAATTGCACTGGAGCATAGGAGTAGCGGGACACACACATCTGCGATGTCCCCTCCTCTCTAATACCTAATTCTCAAAGCCCAAAAGAGGAGCAAATATGGAGATGGATATGAGCATCTCAGATTAAGACTTGCTGACATATGCCTCATTCACGAGGCCTATAACTTGAGCGAATATGGAAACGCCTGGAGCATCTGAGGTTACCATGGGCTGACGTATACCTGATACACAAAGCCTGGAACTGGAGCAAACATGGAGATGCTCATGAGCATTTCAGATTTGCACCGTTTTACATGGAGATGCTCATGAGCATTTCAGATTTGCACCTTTTTACATGGAGATGCCCATGAGCATTTCAGATTTGCACCTTTTTACTTATACCTGATACACAAAGCCTGGAACTGGAGCAAATATGGAGATGCTCATGAGCATTTCAGATTTGCACCTTTTTACATGGAGATGCCCATGAGTATTTCAGATTTGCACCTTTTTACTTATACCTGGTGCACAACGCCTGGAACTGGAGCAAACATGGAGATGCGCTTGAGCATTTCAGGTTTGCACCTTTTTACTTATACCTGATGCACAACGCCTGGAACTGGAGCAAACATGGAGATGCCCATGAGCATTTCAGATTTGCACCTTTTTACTTATACCTGATGCACAAAGCCTGGACCTGGAGCAAATATGGAGATGCTCATGAGCATTTCAGATTTGCACCTTTTTACATGGAGATGCCCATGAGCATTTCAGATTTGCACCTTTTTACTTATACCTGGTGCACAACGCCTGGAACTGGAGCAAATATGGAGATGCGCTTGAGCATCTCAGATGTACACCTGTTGCTTTATACATGGAGCTCCCAGTTTTAATTTTTTACTGATTTTACTGATTTTTACACGTACATTCAGACAAAAATCACTCTGTTTCCTTTCATTATTCATTTGTAAAAAGCGGAAAAAACGAAAAATTCATATATCTTTATTAGCCTTTTAGGTTGTCAGGCCAATACCTTTGCAAAATAGCACAATGTAAAGGTTAAAACAACAGCTTTAGTTCTCTTTCTATTTGTTTAAAGGGCTACTGTGATGTTGAACACATCAGCAGTAGGAGCAGATGTTTGTTTTTAAGGTTCTAATGGATCTTGGATTGAAGTGCAACAACCCAGCCCACTGAGCTCCCTATTACAGGCATCAAAGCGCTACATTTTTTATTTGAATAAATGCAGAAAGCACTAGTTGCGACTTATTTTTTTACATTGCAAATATAAATGTGTTTAAACACAGATAAAATGACTAAAAATAAATATGGATAAATACAGACAAATGTTGAAAAAATAAATGCTACAAAACCGTACCTTTTTCAAAAAGCCTAGAACTGGAGCAGATAGGGAGATGCCCACGAGCATCTCCAATGTAGACCTGCTGCCTTATAACTGTTTCACACAGCCTACAACTGGAGGAAATCTGTAAATGCCAGGAACATCTCATATGTCTACATGTTGCCTTATAACTGATATTGATATTTTATTTCTATCGCGCTCGTACATAAGTGTTTCAGCTCGTTGCAAAGGCAAGGGAGGGGAACAGGAGAGATTAAAACAACGATCTTACTAGGCCCAGTGACATTGAGAACGCACAAGTGCATGGAAGTGGGGTAGTGGAAAAGTGCATGGAAGGGGGAGAAGTGGAAAGTGCGGAGCGAAGGAGAAACAGATCAATAATAATAAATAAATAATAAAGGCAACACACAGTGGTGGCGCAGCCATCAAGTGAGAAGTGCTGGGTTTAAGGCAGCAGACAGGGTAGGTCTGATAAGTGCAGGAATAAAAGGGGTAGGGGGATTCTGTGGGTACAGATAAAGACCCCAGTGCAAGGGGTGGCCCGGAGTCAGTGCGGCAGGGTGAGCACGCACCTGGGCCCAGAGGACAGAGGACTGACTCACAAAGCCTACGTAGAAACTAAGCAAATATGGAGATGCCTGGTGCACCTCAAATTTACACTTGCTCACTTATACCTGATCCAAAAAGCCTTACACTGTAGCAAATCTGCAGATTCGTATGGGCAGCTCAGATTTGTACCTGCTGCCTCATATATTGAAGGGGAGTGAGGACAAAGAGTATCCTTAGGGGATGCCATAGGAAACGGCTTTGGTTGCGGAAGGCGCAGGGTCCATTCTCTCATCTTGACTCTGGTTTATTAGGAAGCAACAACTAGGGCCAATTTCTCCAGTTTCTCCAGCTGCGCCAAAGGATTATGTAATCTACCAAATCTTGTTGGGAGGCGAGGTTTGTGTCTAACCCTTCAAAGATCTATTGCATCCCCTTCAGTGGGTAAACTACACCCGTAGATGCCTGACCCTAATTTCCGTGGCACATAGGTGTATATTAATAAAAATGCAAGCCGGTTTTGGTACTCATAGCCGTCAAGTGGCCCTATGCTATTTATTTATTTAATTGTTTTTTTATAACGCACCTAATCACATACCTCAGTGTGTTTTCTAAGCGTGGATCCGGGGTTCGAACCTCTGTTGCTCTGCGCGTTCTTGCTTTCAAGACCAGCACGTGACAGTAATTGACCTTTTCAACCACCCCCATTTGCAGGCCTTAACATGCAATCCCTGGTTTATGATGGTAAAAGGATGACTGTGGATTGTATATTACCTGTGCTCTTCTGACTGCAAATAGACTTGTTTGTACCCTGTGACATTTATTTCAATACAAGGCAGCATGTGATACATACATGCAGCAATTAAAACAATCATTTTTGTAAATTGTAACAATGCTCTGTTGCCGACTGTTTTTGTGGGGAAAAAACCATCATGAACACTGATTTAAAAATGTTAGGAAACGCCTAAATGGCAACAGGAAGCCAGTGCACATTGACATGTTTTGGTAAACAACCTGAAGCAAAAAACTTGCTTCACCTTTTGAGCAGCAAGCACCTTTATATGACATCATGAACGATTCTATGCCCATGGCTGAGAGGAACATTCTCCAACCCTCGACCATTCATTGCCAGTGAAAGTTCATCTCAATGCTACAGCTGAAAAAGGCTCTGTGGGTGTGGTCAGCATGCATAGCCTATTGATTGCTGGGAGCCAATGGCGACTGGTGCATTTTTTAACTGGAGGGGCTTAAATGTCTGCATCTAATGTGGGAGAGCAACTGAGCGCAGAGGGGGAGCCGGAACCAAGCAAGGGGGATTCACAGGGATTCTCCCTCCATGACAACTGTTAAAATAATGGGTTAAAATGGTGAATTTTACAGCACTTTATGTTAATAAGTGACTAACAAGCCACACGGTTTGCAATAGGTTTTGTGTGGTAGCACATGAAACAAACATGTATAGATGCAAGTTGCCAACAGTGCACAGGACCTTTTCCCAATGTTTTTCATGATGCCTTTACCCACAACATATGTATGTATATAACACATGTTCATGCTGGCTATGCCCGTGTTTGTCCATGGAGTCATTATCAATACATGCTGGCATTACCATATACGGACTCCTAGCAAATAAAAAATGCAATGCCACAGAAAGAAAGCATATCTAGACTGACTTTACCAACATTGGCCAGTGTACTACATAATCACACTTTTGTTTGCTTTTACCTTTGATGCAAAGTACAAAAATGCCATGACACACAAAGCATTTGTGGCCAGACTGGAACTACTTTACCTTTTATGTCATGTAAAAAGTAACACATGCCAAGCCACAGTAAGAAAGTAAATGAACACTGACTCCATAGGCCAGGTTAGCCAAATAATAACACTTGTGTTTGCTTTACCCTTGTTGCCAAGTAAAAAATGTCATGGCACATTAAAATAGTAGTGCCAGGCTGCATATACTTTCTTAATGTGGCATGGCAGTTTTTGCTTGGCATCAAGGGTATAGCAAACATGAGAATTGTTATTATGTGGCAAGACTGCCTAAATTGCATGTAGGCCAGTCTAGCCACGTAATAACACTTCTCACATTTTCTTTAGAAAAGTGCTGACAGCCGCCCTTAAAGGGCAATGGAACAGGCTTTGATTCTGCAGCGATATTGATCACCAAAATTATGGGTTTAAGGGGCTGAAATAAAGTCGTGTAACTGTGAGAATTAAGTAATGCATTGTGGGGATGTGCAGTGATTCTCCTTGAAGCACCTCAGTACTCATAGAGTAGGTTATTGATGATCTTTCATATGTGGGTCTTGGGGTTAGAGTTCTTCCCAACGTGAGGACACAGACGAGTTCTCTATTGTATAATAAACGACACGATCAGCCTGTTTTAGTCGTTGCTAGAGCTTAAGGAGAAAAACAAGGTAGATGTAACGAAGAAGCAAAACTCTGAAGTAAAACTTGTAGGATTTGTTCAATTGGCCTGTTAGAAAGGTTAGATTGGGTCATGTATTAATACCATTTCAGGTGAATTAACTTGAAGAGGCATTGCATTAGGCAGGCATAAGTGTATTGTAGTCATATTGTGGAGCCAACAAATATATTGTGACAGATAGGATGGTATGAGTTGGTGCTGCAATTATAGATAAGAGGACCACCAAGATGCCAGTGGACGGATGCCCAGCATAGCAACATTTGTAGCCAATCATTGCAGGGTTTAATGTTACCCAGTGGTTCTTGGGCTTAACCAATGGTGTCTTTATAACCAGCCAGCAGAGACAAGACTTAGATGCACGGCTGACAAGAGGAAGAATCCGAACTGGTGCAGTGCTGCAGAAAGTCCTGGGGTTTTTCTTCAAGGAGCAGAAGGGGAATGATGAGCAGGCATTCATCTTCCTGCTCAGTGATCCGAGTTGCTCGACACGAGCACTTAGTCTAAAAGATCATACTTGGGTTCCTTACGGTATTCCAAGACATAGAAAATATAGTCTTTCCACAGAGCTAAGAATAGGGGCAGTCAGTTTAGTTTCTATATCACATAAATTAAGCCAAAGTTAATTTCAATTTACCGTAAATCCCTTCACCTAGAGCAGCTGCACAAAACGCAGTGTTGTTCGTCATGTCCTGGCCAGTAAAGAGAACTAAAGCTATCCAAAGTGTTGGAAGTTCCGCTATTTAGCAATAATACGAAACCTCCAAATAACGGAAACGCAACAAACAACATTCCCAAATGCTATTTAAGGATTAGAATCTCCCACAGACTGGTGGGGCTGGGTAACTTGCTTCCTTACTTGCTATTCATGCAGGGCTGCAATCCCATTGCTTAGCCCAATGGTTTCCCTTTAATCCAAGACAGGACAGCCAATGCCAAGAATAACTGACTATACCGTTATAGTCAAATTACTGTGCCTGAGGTTGCTGATCCGATAGCACAGTGAGCTAAGCGCTCAGCCCTGATAAATATGCACAGCTTGCTGTGGCAGGTTCGAATCCCATCAGGGTTAACTCAGCCTTTCATCCTTATGAGGTCGATCATAATGTCGTCTGTTATTTCAGTGCTCTGTGACCTATGTGTGTGTAGCGCTATATAAGAAATGCATTATTATTATTAGTATTGTAGTCTGACCCACTATCAGGCTAACATCGAATTAAATGTATGTCATTGTATCAGGTAATTAATTTTAAGTTCATTGCTCAATTGTGTCAATAGGTCATATAACTTCAAATTTTGTTTTTTTTATTTAAAGTGTTTTAGTTACAGAAAACCTTTAATACTGTTAAAACATATAATTAAAAGTCAGCCGTCTAGCCACGTGTCTTTGAAATCGATGTTAGAGACTGATGTGGGGATTCACAACATTGTAAACATTGCTAAATGGGAAATCGATCTATGTGTAAGGGATCATGCCCAATTAAATCCCTATGAAAGTCTGCTTCAAATAAACCACTTGGTACCTCAAAGTCAAGCTCATGGCAGATCCCCTGGGATGAGGAACCATGTAGGTTGGTTATCACTTTCTTATAAACAAACTAAGCATCACTTCTTGCAGGCTCTGAAATGCTCACCGCAGGATGTAGTAGAGATAGCCACACTCTGCAGGCATTATCTGACTGCGCCCAGGCAAATATAGACTGGGTATGGATTTGTTTAAGGCTGATATTGAGTACTGGGAACCTTTGTTATTGAATGCCTTTAACAACATCTGACACACTGGCCATGTTCCAGTCAGTGGACACAGGACTTTAATTGCCCTGATCTACAAATAGGTTGATAGGTGGATATGACTTAGGGAGATTCTCGCTCAAAGCTTTTCAGGACACTGGTCTATATCTGGATAGTATGATGGGTGGACAAAAATGACACTCTTTCCCCTACCCAGGGGGGTGGGGTTTAAGAAGGGTATTGGCATTAAGGAAGACGTTTCAAGCCTTTACTTTCTGGCAGCCAAAATTCATTTTATTTACCACCTGGCATCTACCATCCCCATAAACAACCATTTACCACCTGCCATCTCCTTATACTTGAATTGTACCCTATAGTTTGTCAAGATGTATGTTGGCTACCCCTCATTTCTTAGAATCTTGTCCTTGAAGTGCAATTTGTCATGTGTTCATATATTTTCTTGATACCCATCTCAACCAATTTAAATTAAGTGGTGGAAAAGGACCCAAAAACAATCAACTGCCACAGTGTTGGGGATGGATACCGTAAGGAACAATCACAATCTTTCCCATGTTATCCCAGGCCTCTCGAGATTGTCACGAGTGCAGTGCATGTCTGGACGTAATGGTCAGCAATTGCTAAAGCCCTGTGAAGAAATAAATGCAGCCGGCTCTTGCGACTCATGATTGAACTTGATTTGATAGGCAGCAGAGAGGTCCAATATAAAATATAAGCGTCCCCAAGTACCATCAGAATCTCAGACATTTTTGTCATAGGGATCCTATCAAGGATGAGGCACCTATCAAGTGCCCGGTGACCACACACTAGCTCAGGTTCCCCACTGGTTTGCAGAACACAACCAATGGAAACACCAACCCTACCAAACCTATCCATTCTATCCATTCTATAATGGCTTTTTCTTAAAACCTGACCGGTTCCTTTTTGACCTTCTCCGCCAGAGTGATGCTCCTTACATCATGCACCACTGGCATGGTTTCCTTGCATAGTTTAATCTTGAAGCAATAATCCAGTAAATGCAATGTACTGTCCCTCAACATACCCTGGCTACCCCGGCCAATTGGTGTCATTTCAATGTCTAGGCATTTTTGGTATGCCCAGTTTAAGAGGGTTAATGATATTTTTTGGAGATGCAAACCCTTAAATTATAGCCGGGCCGAAACCTTCCTACCAGATCTATGCATTTTGGCTCTGGAGGATGGATGTGGTTGTATGCAATGAATAAGGGTTTACAGAAACGTAGACTGAAATACAATTGTACGGGAATTCAAATGAAACCTCTGAAAAACATATTGATTCAAGAGAATAGGGCCTTCTATTCAATGCATCAGCGTGTAATAGTAAGAGACTACACTTTTTAACCATATTTGCTCACTGTGTGAATGAAATATTGAACCTTGTTTCACCTAACCAATATTTTATTGGCATGCTAGCTAGCTGCAGCCTCAGCACACGTTCTGTAACCTTCATAGCCTTGCTAGGAGGTTGTTTGTATATTGACTGAAACTTCATCAAATAACTAGTGATAAGCGGGAGTATGCCATAATTGAATAATGAATGCAGATTTGGGTTGATATCTGTTGAAGGCGGCAGGAGCGACCTGGGACGACCAAGGCTTACCTGTCTCCTACTATAGATCTAGTGTACCAAATGAAAGGAGTAAAATCCTCCTTATCAAAGTTAAAAAATCTTCCTTTGGTTACATTAGACTCATAGGGCCTGATTCATGGAACATTTTCCTATGGGATTGCGCCATTATAAAACACTTCCATGAATCAGGCCAATAGTGTTTCAAAACCTATACAAGGTGCACTTGAGGCAGCAGGAGTTAACACAGCTTCGGGATTGATTGGGAACTGTATGCTGTCTGTCTCCATTTACCCATATGGTGCCGCTATTAAAGATTGACCATACTAACTTCACCCAAGATTCGAGTCCAGAGTTTGAATTCTTCTACGCCGCCATGTGCTATAATCTACCAGCATGATGTTGACCAGCCACAAAGGAATGCCACTGGGTATACTCTCATTTGGTATTTGTGATACCAATGTCTTCTTGGCCTCTGAATCAACAATTATGGTGATCTTCCTTTCTTGTACAATCACTACCATCTTGGTGACATTGGCCTTTCCCTCAGAGTACATCCCCACAGCTAGAAATAGTTCTTCCACTTATTCTCTTTACTCAACTCCTTCAATGGCTTATTTTCCAACACATCACCATTTGGCCTCTTCTCCCAAACCTTTCACAGGTCGGGTACCAGGAAGGAAACTCCTTGCTATTAGCAAAGTGAAATAGGTTATGATATCTGTAGCATCTTTTCTTATTTTTCTTTGGTCTTTGGTTCACTCCTCCTGAATCTACCACTGCTCTTGCTGCCAGTCTGTTTTGGGTTCACCCCGCCTATTTTATTGATGTTTTTTCCTTTTGCTTGATGTGTGGGTTGTATTTCCTGCAAATCCTAGGCTGTGCACACTCATTCTTTCTTTTCTACTTCCCTCCTGCATCTCATGGTGAGCTCAACCCATTTGGTTTCCCCGATAACCTTATCCAACAACACTAGTCCCCGTTTGCCACAATTCCTCCACTACCTTGCTATATTCACTATTTAAAGGTCAACATCCTTAAAGTTGTTCTATGTGTCTCCACACTGGTCAATCCTAATGGGCTGGCATGTCAAAGTGATAGCGACCAAATACTACACTCTGTTTCAATTCATAATATTTGTTGGGATTTCCCATTGTCACTTAAGTACCTCTCCTCCTCTCGATGGGGTCTGGGAGCGTCTAACCTACTTCTTGTCCCTCTGTGCCCAAACAGTGCATTTGGAGTGTTGTGTTCTTGTCACTAATAAAATGTGCCCTACACAGTTCATTTTGTTGTGAAAATCCTTTCTTATACTCCTTCCACTAGATGACTGACTCAACCGATAGTGGCAACAATTATGTGAGTGCGCATACTTTATAGATTTTGGGGAGAGGCATATCACCACTCCCACCAATGTGCCTTTCACTTGTGTGGATACACACCCACAGATCCTTTATTGTTTCTTTTATATTTTTCATAATTCACTCACTGTTCTCATGGTTTTCTAATTGCTGCACCCTGATCCAACCATGGGTCCCCTTTTGCCACAGTTCCTCCCTTACCTACTGTCTTCACAATGTAACACATATCGATCACAGTGTCACTCCTCTAGCTGCAAGCCTGGAGTTGTGGACCCATGTGCCAAAGTGATAATGTTTTAAACACTACACTCTGCTTCGCTTCATAAGATTTGTCAAGTTTTCCCTTACTTCTGGAGTTCTGGCAAAGCATTATTACATGTCCACCTGTTTCCAAGCAGGGCTCTAGAATAGATTTGTATTTCCTTGTCAGCACTAACATTTCCTCTGCATATTGTATTAATGTATAAGGAATATCCTTATTTCCCACTTCTTGCACTTGATGACGGGCGTTATCAGTGATAGTAGAAATACCATGGGTGTAGGTACATTCTGCATCTAAGGGATAGAAATAACACCACTCACCTCTATGTGCCCTTCGGATGAGCTAGTGTACTTCCAAACTCTGACCGCTTCCCTGCTACCGTCACATAAGTGCTTGACTTGGTAGCTGACAGACACCCTGATGTCTGACAAGATAACCGAAAAGTCTGATACCCGATTTCGGGGCTAACATTTTCCCAGTGCCTCAACCTTCGGCTGGGTTCTAATCCCCAGTATCTGACCAGATATCCAAGTCCACCAGTATCAGACTAGATACCCGCTGTCCCCACAGGTCTCTATCCCTTCACTTCACTTGTGAAAACCCAATGGGGAGCTAGGATGTCAGAACCAGCGGGCAACAAAAGTATGAATTAGTGGCACATAGTGTTCAGCAGTCAATGTAGGTTGTGTCGTTGTCTGCACAAACGCAGCAACCCCCCTATTTTGTGTTCCCCTATTCTTCTGTTCTCTTCTCTCTTGGTACTCTGAATGCCACCCACAAGGCTGTCTCTAGAGCTGCAATGCCCTCCCCTCGGTGTCCAGTCATAATTTCGAAAACATAATTTCGAAAGTAAAAAAAGTCGAATCAAAAATGTCGAAAAAAAAAATGTCGAATTGTTTTTTTTTTCGATATTTTTTTTTTGGCTCTAGTTTCTGTGAAAAAAATAGGTAAAAATAAAAAAAAGGGGGGTTGGGGGGAACCCCCCCATTTCGAAAAAAAAACGTCATTAAAAAAAAATTCGACATTTTTTTTTTCGGCATTTTTTTTTCGACTTTTTGACTTTCGAATATTTTGTATTCGAAATTATGTCTATGAACCCCTCCCCTCCATGCCAGCATTGCCTGCTCTCTCATGTGCTAGGACCATTACCTGCCAACCGCACATTTTCTTCACATGTGTGTCGCACTATCTAAGGTGTGCCCGCAGACACTGCGGGTTCGGGCCTTAGCAGTCACTTCTCTGAGTTGGGTTTTGCCGCACTCCCTATATTCTCACACCCTTCTTGCTAAAAGACCTGTGATTCGCCAAGGGGTTTTGGGTGCTCCTCTCTATGCACCGGTGGCTCGCCTTTGAGCCCTGAATTACCCAGGATGCACAGTACTGATACAGGGCATTGAGCAATCACCAAAAGCATGTTGCCCCAGGCTGGCCTTGTTGGGCGCCGGCCCACTGGCACTCTTTTAGTCGTTGGTGGGTTGAAGACAAGCTAGTAGTCTGCAGGTCACCACTGAAGGTTGCATGGAACAGAGAGGTAATCACATTGGAAAATGCGAACCTGCCGGGGCATCCTATCTCCACATATTCACATTTTAACGGTCATTGGCAGAATGCTGGTCCCATTGCATTCTGTCATGGCCTCACATGTGCTGATGTCACAGTGAATCCTAATCCAGGATGCCCCAGTTTCTCAGTTGAGTTCTGAGTCTGTATGTTAGTAAGAGCATCCATTGAGTACACATTCTAATCAAGTTATGGCAAGACTGGTTCTGTATAATATGCAACTGACTACGTATTTCCACAAAAAAAAACATTGTAATAACGGAATGTACAAAGATTTATATATTTTTCAGGGCCCACAAATCATTATTTAGAAGAGTTATCATCGCATGATTTCTGAAGCAAAACTGATGTGTGGGTTATAAACATGATCTAATGATATCTATATAGGTCTGGAATGATTTTGTGATTATAACCACTCAATGCTCTGGCCCATTGCTTCTTCTGAGATAATAAGGTAGACTTATAAATTGGTAAGCACGTTTAATTATTGCTCATTAATCTATTATGTAAATATCACTCAGGGTAGAGCACTCTACAATGAGACAAAGGGTTCCCCACAAAATAACTGCGCCACACTGTTTGATAGTGATTGGTTACTCAAAAGAATCTGTATTGAGTTTTTATCAAAAACGAACAGCGTTGTGGTGCCCTCCAGTTTACACGTGTTTTGGGTATACTACAGCCTTTCTCAACACAAAATAGGGCATAGTACAAATTGCAGAGTTTTAAATCCACATAGGAAAAATGCTTTCATCCATTGTATCGTGGATAATGTCACGGGTTAAATCCCGCCTACAGTGGTCTGCATCAGATCTCTGCGCGTCTGCCATACGAGTTTCCGACGGGCACCACAACACTGTTCGTTTTTGATTAAAACTCAATACAGATTCTTATGAGAAACAAATCCCTATCAAACAGTGTGGCGCAGTTATTTTGTGGGGAACCCTTTGTCTTGCACGTTGACCACGGAGGTTGGGGTGTTGGTCCCTCCGTACTACTCCACACTAACGTGACACGTACCTATGGTAGCAGTATTAGGTCGCTGGCATAAGAAATGTACCCCTACATGACCCCTCATTTTTCCCTAACATTCTATAATGAGGTTTCAATTAGTTGCATTAACAATAGCCCAGAAACTCCAATATGAAAGTTTATACTTTGAGTGCATGGATCTCAGACACCGTTTCCTTCTGTTCTTATCCAGAGTATGGACTCCTTTGGCGTTGACCTCTTGGTGTAAGGCACTAATTACATGGCAGGGCCTTTGATTTAACAACACTGGTACCTCAAATCTAACAGTGCGCCTGTGGGTGGACCCTTCTCGTATCACATTGTACCTCAGTTATAAGACTCATGCCCTGTTTCCCCAAGAAGTCAGAACAAGGCCATAGGCACCACAAACGTGTGCCAAGAAAAAAAGCTATGTTAGTCCCAATGGATAATCATTTTTTATTCTTAAACATGTAGTTGCAATTAAACACGTTTTGTAACCCTACTTTACCCACCACCTGCTGCAACCGGTCCTGCAAAACCTAGTCTCTCAGCCCTTTGGCATCTGTGACCTTCTACAATGTCCCCATCGCCTACCCATTTAAACAAGTATGTTTAGTTTAATTTGATTTTAGCTCGAATAAAGGGTTACTCTCACCACCAAGGTGGCCTCCTCTTATATGGGCTTACAAGTGAATGGCTTTCAATTCCTTCCTAAGGCCCTCATTACGACCCTGGCGGAAAGTGACTGACCGGACCGCCACAGCGTAAATAGCGTTTCCGCCATTGCACGAAGGAGCAAAGTGCGGCCCATTCCGACCCATCGGGCACGAGCACCACGGCATGGCGGAAGTGCAAAGTCCGCGATGGCGGAAATGACCCCAAAACGGCCCACACCGCCGCCGTACGGCGCCCTAGGTGCAATACCGCCACCCATCACAGCGGACACCGCAGTGTGCGCCTACCGGAAAGTACGGTGACCGGAAATATACGGAAACGGAAGTAAAAACATGGGCCCGGAACGGGAAACATCCCGCCGTACACCTATAAAACCACTAAAACCACGCAACCACCAAAAACACTACCCTGAGACACACCCCAACCCGTCATCCACCCTAGCGAAACCAAGAAAAATGGGAAAAGTAGCGAAGAAAGCGTGCGACCGCAAGCGGCAGGTCCACTTCTCCCGTGAGGAACTCGCCGTGCTAACAGAGGCCCTCCAGGAGAATGCTGCCGTCGTCTTCTCCACACAAATGACCAGGACGGCACTTGCAAACAAGAAGGCCATATGGGCTCTGGTGGCACAGCGGGTAAGTGCGGTGGGGACCGCACCCCGCAACCCACAGCAATGCAGAAAGCGATGGGACGACCTGCGGATACGCGTCCGCAGCATACTCTCTGCCAACCGCAACATTGCCACAGCCACCGGGGGAGGTCCTGAATCACCCATCAAGTTGACCCCCTGGGAAGAAATCTGTGCCTCCACCATCGGAATGGAGAGCATAGAGGGAGTCGGAGGGATGGAGAAAGGAGTGCAGACATCCGAAGATTCAGGTAGGTGGGCCAGATAAAACAATGCTAAATCCACAATGTCCAATCATGCGAAGTACCATGTGCCCACATAGTGCAACAGAAACACATGGCCAGGAGAACGTCCACATACATCGGCCTGATAGCGCACGTTAAAACTCACAATAAATACATAAATAATTAAAAACCCCTAAAACACCCACTACACGTGCAGCAGGCACACCCTAACTGCAGGCTGCCAAACAACTGCACCCTCACTCCACACACAAATGAAAGCACCTCCAAGGCCCCGACCCAAATCACCCTCAGGTACCACCCCAATGCGTGATACAATGCCATTCCAATTCCCACAGACCCATTAATAACCCTCGCCCTCCTTTACTCCACCACAGGGTCCGATCCAAACGACGAGCATCAGGACACCCCTACCAGCACACCTGCAAAGAGGGCCAAGACCAACGGCCAAAGACCCTCCACCTCAGCTGCACGCATCAAGACACGGCAGCAGCACAAATCAGGTGGCAGCACAGAGGAGGGAACATCAACAGGCACCCCAGCAACCAGCATGCCCACACCACCACCACCACAGGTCCCCCCAACGGATGCCACAGAAGGCACTGCCTCTGGTGGCAGCAGCACCATAGGTGACACCCCATTGATGGCAGCATGCTCCGACACAGAAGACGGGGATGTCGAAGTCAGATCCATCCATGACCTGTCCCAATCCCCCTGTCTGTCCCATCCCGTACAACATGAGGATACCACGCAGGGGCACCCACAAGACGACGACTGGCCATCCCCCACAAGCCCTGTGGCAAGGCAACATGAGGTCAACAGCCCCTCTGTGACACCCCCGCAAATGGCCATGGCCCAGCAGAGGCAACAGTCCCTCGACCAGTTAATCGTGCAACAGCAGCAACTGGCCACGCTCCTCAAGGACCATGCCGATGAATGTGGGGGCACTAAGGCAGACATAGAAACATCAACTGAGACACTTAGGGCAGAAATGGAGAGAGGTACAGAGACACTAAGGGCACAAATGGAGAGTAGCACCGAGAGCCTGAGAGTCCAAATGGAGAGTAGCACCGAGAGCCTGAGAGTCCAAATGGAGAGTAGCACCGAGAGCCTGAGAGTCCAAATGGAGAGAAGCACCGAGAGCCTGAGGGGGGAACTGCATGCGACGTCCAAAGACGTATGTGCCGAACTTGCCGCAGTGCGCCGTGTGCTCACTGAGCTCTCGCAAACCCTTAGGGACATGCATGGACGTGAGCAGGCAGAGACATCATCCGTTGCAAGTTCCGTCCAGGGCAGCCCCCAACGTAGATCTGGGAGGAACCTGCGCTCCACAGGCAGGGGTGCCCCTGATACCCGCAGAGGGGGCTTGCAATAGCGACAGCCCACTGACAATGAGCATCTTTGGACACTGGTGTTCGGGGGGGAGGTAGGAGGGTGGAGGGGGTGTGTTGGGCTCACTTGGGTGGCGGGTCGATAGGGTGTTCAACATGATATCACATATGCCATAAACAGTGCACGATCAACCAATGAGATGTGTGGACATTGATCTTTGTGTACTAGGCCATCATAGGCGTACAGTCCATATTGTGCATGTCCCAGACACACACAGTGCCACGAGTCCCGTGTCCATGTATCAGCCACCAGGCGTGAGTGCTAGAAGCATGCATCAATGAGATGCTGACGAATGTCACGGCCCTCCGGTGCCTCGCAGACTCCTTGAGGTGCTGCCACATCCCCACCCTCATCATGACCATCATCAGGTGCTTGCAGTTCTGCGTCAGGGGGCATGGGCACATTTCTACGTACGCACATGTTGTGGAGCATGACACATGCCATGACCATCTTTGCAACCTTCTCATGGCGGTACAGGAGTGCCCCGCCAGACCTGCTGAGGCAGCGGAAACGAGTCTTCAGTAGGCCGAATGCCTGTTCTATGACTACACGGGTACGTGAGTGGGCATGGTTGTAGTCCTCCTCATGCTGGTCCCGTGGGTTCCGGACTGGTGTGAGGAGCCATCTCTTCAGTGGATACCCAGCATCACCTGTATGTGGACGAGAAACGTATGATGTGGAATGCCATTGCTACGTACGCACATCCCCCCCCCCTTCCTGCCAGGTCATTGCCGCATCACATACCCCACATCATCATGCATGAAATGAGACTCACCGAGTAGCCAGGATCTGTTCCCTGCGTGTCGCTCCATGTAGCGTGGTATAGTAGAGTTCCTCAAGACCATAGAATCATGGGTTGATCCAGGGAATCTGGCACAACAATGTGTAATGATCCTGTTGGAGTCACACACCATTTGTACATTCAGGGAATGAAATTGTTTACGGTTGCGGTACTGGGCCTCCATGGCATGTGGGATGACCAATTCCACATGGGTGCAGTCGATGGCACCAATGCAACCCGGTATGCCGGCAAGTGTATGGAATCCCACTTTTGTGTTTGTAATTTCCTGCTCCGAGCGTGGTAGAGAGATGTAGTCGTCTGCGTGCTGCAGGAGGGCATCGAGCACTTGCAATAGTGTCCGTGAGAACAGTGGCTGAGAAATGCCATGCAACTGTCCGACTGTGTGCTGGTAGGTGCCTGTGGCCAGGAAGTGTAGTACAGACACCACCTTCAGTAGGGGTGGGATGGCGGTTGGGCTATCTATCATGCTGACAAGGTCAGCCTGTGTCATGTCCACAATGGCGGCTATGGTGTCCCGGTCCAGACGGTAGAGGGTGTGGATCTGCTCATCAGTGAGGTTGAACGGATGTGCTCGGAGGCGTGGGATTGCGGGCTGCCTGCGTGGTGGTAGTGGCTGTGCTGGCGGCCCTTGCTGGCCCTGCCTTGCCCTCCTCCTCCTCCTGCGTCTCCTCCGTGCGGCCGTTTGTAGTTGGTGTTCGTCTTCTTCTTGGAGTTGGAGTACTTGCAGTGCTATCAGGTCCCCCAGGGCCAACATCGCGAGTCCTGCCGGTAGCATTTCGGAGTGGGTGTGGTTGTGGGAAGAGACTGGGTGTGCAATTTATGTGTTTTCAGGCTGTATGGCCTCCACCTGTGGTGATTCATTCCACCTGTGCAAACTGCTCTCCCCTTTGGCCAAGCACGTCCCGCACACAACGCTGCAATTCGAGGAATGGCATCTTGCTATTGCAATCATGTATTTGTACCCGATGGCCGTGTAACATTGGTTGATATGTTCATTCTGCTGTGGTCCCATTGTTTCACATACTATCTGTGCAGTCGCGAACAGACTTGTGAAGGGTCAGTGGAACGTAGTACTCGAGTAACGGTGGGCCCTCATGCATCACTGTACCGAGTTGCAACGACGGGCGGGGCGTCCCATTTGTGGGTGAAGGCAGTTGCCATTTTCACACACAGCCGCACTAGATGGATTAATTAGTGATTTCAAACGGCCACAGATGCCTCATCGACGTGATGTTGCAAATGAGGAATTCGAAGGGCGGCGCTTTCGGTTTTCAGCTAGCGGCGAGGAAATGCCCACAGGTCTGACTGCAAATATAACGTTCTATTGTTCAATGTCCTTGAGACAGGGGCCATGGCGAGGATGCAATGATTGATATGAATGGTTTGGGATGCGCAATAGCGACGTGGGCGATGAGGCCGGACGTTCCCAAATACATGTTACTTCACTACACTGGAATTACGGGCTGGGGCACTGTGGATTTTGCAGGCTGCATAACGCACAGACTCAATGGATATTTCTAATGTTATGTGAGTAAATATTCAGGCGTTTTAATCCCGGGATGAGGGAATGATGAATGGATGCATGGGCAGGTGATTTGATACAGAGTTTGCCATGTACAGGGCTTCTTGGAATCTATCCGCCTCCCCTGCGCTATGTGATGCAGGGCTGCCATAGTGGGACCATCGTCTATCTGGCCTTGTTGAGCCCTCCCTGTCTCGACGCGCCCTCAGACACTTGTGTCCATGCACGTTACCAATCCCATCTGATGGATTCTGTTTTGACAGACGCATGCACAGGTACACTCGTTTGTGATGGTGTTTACACCTCGATATAGATGGTTATGAGTCGCAAGTGGTTTTGGGGTGGTGATGATCCTTTGGAGTGGGCTAGCATGCATATGGCTGTGGATTTAGTGTGATCATTGAAGTGAGTTGTTCGGATGTAGTTCTGATTGCCATTCTGTTCTTTTTCTTTTCTTTTGGTTGACAGGTATCTCCTCCCCTTTTGCCACTGCCATCTGTATGCCACTCCTGCAGATGGCTTTTACTCCCGACACCTGCTGCTTCGTGTTAATCAGTGGAGCAGCATTACGATCTTATGGGACGATCGCCAATGGGCCACATGCCCTTACGCAGTACTGGTGGCTCGGAGCAACATTTCGGCCTTTCAGCTGGACTAGTGCCTCCCCATTGGGACGGCCCTGCGGTTCTGTGCGCTTCCATGTTGCCTTTTCGTACGTGAATGTGGCTCTGTGTACCATGATGGAACAGGGCGTCACACAAGTAGTAGCTGGTCATTTCTTGCGGATGCAGCCCACAATGGTGAAATGTGTTTTGGAGTTCATGGCCTAATGGCTGTATGGGCTTGGTGATTTTGTTGTGCATTAAATTTCTATTCTGATTTGGCCCGTGTAGCGTTCTTCTTTGCAAGTGATGTGGCATATTCCTATTTGGGGAGCGATGTATTGGGAGGAGATCTGCATTGGGTTCCAGCTTCGGAGTTTAGTTGCGTGGTACTGTACTGGGCGCGTTTGCCTACGAAGCCCAGTGAGGTCAGGGATGGGGGCTGCCAATATGACTGTTTGAATGTTGTCATGCTCAGGGGCGGGGGATTGGGTTTTGTGTAACAGATGCCGGTCAGCCAGGTGGACTGGTGGAATGATGTGATTTTCGGAATATTGCTGGTCACAGGTGTCTGTGTTTGCGTGCGTTTCGGGGGGGGGGTACTGTGGTCATGTCCATTGGATTGGCTTCTGTATTCGTGCCATCTGTGCCCTGCAGCTCCCATTGGCCCCTCTTGTGTTTCTTTTGTTCGTTGGCATGCATGGGTGACTTGTACATTTCACTGGTTGCATTGTGATTTCATTGCACCTACGGGGAGTTGTACTTTGTGGGCAGGGAGCGGTGTACAGGCACTCAGTGGGGCCGTTTACGGTTGATTCGCGATGCCGTACTTCTCACCATGGCGGAATGGTACATTCCGCCATGCTTGATGGCGTTAGGTACATGTCCGCTAGGGTCGGAATTAGCGTACCCTTGCGCCATGGTGGTATTTACGGTTTGGCATGGCGCGCGCGCGCGTGCTTGGTGCAGTTAGCGTTGGCGTTCACTACGGTGTCGCTAATGGCTTCGTACTTTGCGGTGACGGGTCATAGTCGCACCGAGCGCTATTCGATGGCGGTATTGCATTTCCGCCATCGTTTTCCGAATTCCGCCAGGGTCGTAATGAGGGCCTAAGTCTTTAGTAATCCGTCACCGTCCTGAGTTGCAGCCAAACATTGTTACATAGCAAGAAACACAAATGTGTCCAGGCAGGAAACTACTTATTTAAAGGAAATCAATTCCTCCAAGTTAATAGTTAATGTTCACTAGTTAATACTCTAAGAATATAAGGCTAGTCCTGATAGCCTTACTTATAGTCCAGGGTTCCGTCTTCTTAGACCAAGAAAAAACAAAGCAAAAAGCCACAAATGTGTACCTCAATGTAATTTTCTTCCTTGTGTCTAGCAAGTTATTTATTTTGCATATATTCTGCACATGGTTTTAGAGTATATAAAAAAATATGCAGAAAAGCACATACAAGTTACAGTGATATGTACAACACATCTGGTATATAGAACATATAATGTACAGGCAACAAGGAAAAGAAAAACTATCTTTGGGGCAAAGCCCTGTGTGAGGCATGTTATTTGGGATAGCATATTAATAATAAATATCTCTCTATCTATCCACATATCAGAATTGACATCAGAAAATCAACCACAAAAAATAATGTATGGGTTCAGGGGTCTAAGTCTGGACCGGTTTAATCAATTAAGGCTGCGCTGCCACCTTACCATGTCTATAACTCTGACACAGGAGGCTGTACGGTTCAGTGTTTTATAGTTCTAGCTCTGCCTTCCTCAGGACCAAAAGAGCCAAGTAATTTAATATGACCCCCTAACATAGGGCGGGAGCTGATATCTCTCTCGATGTTCAAACCGAGAGTAAACGTTTGATCACTGTCACAAACTGAGAGGACAATAGGAAGACTTGTGACTAGGTCTTATGCAATATGGAGGTACAGAGCGCAGCGTGTCCTGTAGTTCAGGCATCTGTAGAGGCTCAGATAACCTGTTACGAATCCTGTATGTCACATGCCAGTTGTGATATGTACAGGTTGCGGGTTACACTAGTAGTTCCTTTTGTGTTATAGTTACATTTGCATTATTGCTATGTTATGTTCAGTTATGTCACTTCCCTAGCAATCATTGTATCTGTGCTGCATTGCCACAACATTCCATCTATGATGTGTCTGGGTTCTTCCTGTCAACACACTGGAACCTAAAGCCATGGGGAGTCCTGGTGTATTGCATGGTTCAAGGTTCCAGACAGAGCCAGTTGGTGGCTGGTGTCAGCTAGAGGCCACTGCTTGATGCAACTGATCTTGCTTAAGTAAAGCTATCTTTATTATACTTCATCGTCGTGTCTTCCATGATTCCTAAAGTCCTCACAGTTGATCATAACAACTGGTGATGAGGTAAAAGAAGAAATAAGAAGCAGAGGCCTCCGGCATTGATTCATGTCCCCGATGACAAGCAGAGAAGGTGTGCCAGGATGAAGAGGCAGCATGGGCGATCAAGCAGCCATGTCCTGCCGCACTTCAAGGTGAGAAGCCTCCGGGGTGAGTGAAAAGAAACCTTTACAAAATATATATATATACATAACCCACCTTGTGCTGACTGAAGCACGCGCCGCTCACCAACGCCAGCCCGGTGTTTACACTCCATCCAACCGCGAGACGGAGTGTACAGCTTACAGAGGGCTTGTACACTTCAGAGGAAAGCACCCTACGGCATCACAATACATGCAACCATATTGGGGATTATTTACTTAAGGTTGTCAAGGAAACCATTGTCAACAGACCAAGGCGTTCACATTAGCGTGGACAGAGCGAAGTAAAATACATTACATGATTTAGACCTTGGTTGGCACTCGAAGTGAGAGACATGGTGCACAGAGCCCACAATTTTCAATCTGATCATTCTACACATAATATATTTCAAAGACATTTGTAGCAAGTGACGTGATGCTCTTTATTTAGGAGTATGTTACAAGGATACCTGGTGCAAGTTGTCTGTTATTAAGCAGCTTGTTGGAATTTCTGTTGCTTGGGTACTACGCCATAGTGTCAGCCAGTCTATTTTTAATGGCGAATGTGCCTGGTCGAGTATTCTTTCGCTCCTCACCAGGTGACCCCAAAGTTCATTGTGTGGATTGGAGAGATGGGTTCCCCAAATACAAACTAACTGTTTTTGGAACCAATTGCTCAAATGACAGAAAGAAGGCCCTCCTATATCACTGTTCAGGGTCTGCAGGTCACGACATTCTAAAAATTTTACCAGAACCAACTGGTTTGGGAGACATGGGTCTATATGAGAAAACCATTGCCAAGCTTGATAAACATTGTGAAGTTCAGGAGAACATTATATTGGCATGCTATCACTTTGCCACCAGGGAGCAAAAGGTGTGTGAATCCGTTGAGGAGTTTATTACGGCTTTAAGGGGTTTGGCAGTAAAGTCCCAATTTACTCACTGTCAAGAAGAACATCTCTGAGATCAACTAATGATTAAGTGTACAAATAACAAGATACAGGAGAAGATGTGGAAAGAACGCAACCCTAAACTGGCGAGGGCTATTGAGATAGCAAAATGTATTGAACACACTGAGAGTTGCATCAAGGCACTTCACAGTGACAAGAATTCAGAGAATCACAAGGTAGTTCCTGATGAAGGGGCAATAAAGAAGACAACTAAGGCACCTCAGAAACAAGTGTCGACCATGGGAAGAAGGAATGACAATAAAGGGAGAGAAATGCAACATGACACCATGTCTTGCACCAACAGGGGCACGGGCGAACATGGGGAACCTCTAAGGAATCTAATTTCACACAGAGCAGGAAGTGTTACAGGTGTGGCAGCAGTAATCACTTGGCCAATGATAAGGACTGTGTGGCAATCCACATAGTGTGTTGGGAGTGTGGGCGCAAGGGGCATGTAGCTCGCTGTTGCAAGAATTTCAAAGCTTTCAGTCTGATAAGAGAAGTTTACGAAGATGAAGAGGATGAATACAAAGGTGTGGGAAAAGTGGTAATCAACTCCATACAAACTGTGTCAGGGAGGGTAAGAAGGAAAAAGTCCTATGCCATGATTTCAATACATGGAGTGGGAATATCCATGCTTGTAGACAGTGGGGTGGATTACCCCCACGTGGGCATACAAGTATGGAGAAACAAATTTGCATGCTGCACACTTCATTAACCTGAAATCAAGGCAAGTGCATACAGTGACATACCAATTGATATTGTTGGTCAATTCAATGCCACACTTGAATTTAAAGGGAGGAGAGCCATGAGCGTAATATATGTAGCCAGTAAAAGTGGAGCATTGTTGTCCTGGGATGATCAGGTGGAATTAGCCATTTGCCTAGATGAATGTCATCCTGAAGACATTCTTGATGTTCAAGGTATGTGAGGTCACAATAATAGCTTGGATATTGCAGACTGGCATCCAAGAATATTTGAGAAGAGACTGGGATGACTCAAAGGATTTGTGCATTGCTTTAAGTTTAAAAAAGGAGCAATTCCCACTTCATCCAAACTTCAGATGGTGCCTCTGGCATTACGTAGGGAAGTGAAAGAGGAAATTGCTAGAATGCAGAAGAAGGGCATTGTGGAAAAGTCTGAGTCTTAAAAATTGATTCATCCTATAGTGATAGTGAGGAAACCAAATGGTTCAGTGAGACTTTGCATAGACCTGAGAAATATAAATAACAATGTGTTAGCAGAAAAAGTCCTTCCTAGGATTGATGATCTTTTAACGGGTATAGCTGGGGCTCAGGTGTTTTCTATTTTGGACCTCAGAGCAGCTTAGCACCAAATTGAGCTCCACAAAGGCTCAATGGACTTGACGGCATTCATAACGCCTATTGGGCTTTTCAGATGCCGGAGAATGCCATTTGGTTTGGTATCTGCAGCAAAGTGTATTTCAGGATGTCATGTATAGTTTGCTGGGCAGTGAGAAGGAAGTGTCATTTCATCACAATGATGTTTTGGTTTTTGGTGTGAATGTGGAACAACATGATGATAGCCTGAAGATGGTATTGGAAATTCAGAGTGAGGCTGGCCTGACGATTGTCAAGGAGAACCGTACCTTCAAGGCAAGCAAAGTGACGTATTTAGGTCATGAGATTTCTGGAGAGGGAGTGAGGTTGAAACATGAAACGGTGGAAGCAATCAAGGGCATGTCATCTCCGAAAAATAAGAATGATGTGTCTTCTTTTCTGGTTCTTGTACACTTGTATAGTAAATTCATTGAAAATCTTTCAGACAAGAAGAAGAACATGAGGAAACTCTCCAAGAAGGGTACCATTTTTTGATGGGATTATGTATGTTAGAAAGAATTTGAAAAGGTCGAACAATGCATTGTCAGTGCTCCTGTGTTTTCAGGTTTCGTGGATGAACGGAATACAGTAATTTATGCAGATGCCAGTGACACCGGTTTGGGGGCTCTGTTAATCCAAGGATGGCATGGAGAGTTATTGACCATTGCGTTTGCTTCCAGAACTTTAAAGGAGGCGGAGGTGAGATATTCTGTGATGGAAAAAGAAGCTTTGGCATGTATGTGGGCAGTTAACAAGTTCAAAGAATATTTGTGGGGGTGCAAATTCACCATTAGAACAGATCACAAACCTTTGATTAGTATTGTTTCCAAATGTGGTTTAGAAGGTGTTTCTAGAAGGATTATGAAGTGGGTCAGTAGTTTGTAGGCCTGCAGTATCATGTGGAGCATGGTCAGGGTAAGAGCAATGTGGTTGCTGTTGCTCTTTCCACGTCTGCACTGAGTAGACAGTGGTGTGGTGAGTCTGATGTGAAAGATTTTAAAAAGGTTGCAGAGCTTTTTCTGGTGCAAGATACTATCAAAAGTGGTGATTGGGATGCAGCATGCTTTGTGGATGAGTCTTATCAGTTGGTTCTTGATCTGGTGAGAAGGAACTCGTTAGAGCTTGGTGATGAGAAGGTGAAGGATTTCAGGAAGGTGAGGAATGAGTTGTGTGTGAGAGATTTGTACTTGCGCAGACGGCATACGTTGATTGTTCCCAAGGACATGAGAAAAGCTGTCATAGAGTTGGGCCATAGAGGATATTTGAGGTTGGCAAAATGATGTAGAAGAAATGGTCATAAGTTGCTCTGATTGTGTGGAAGGTGACAAGGGTCTTGTGGTTCACAGACCTCCCATGAAGGTGAGTGACAGTCCCATGGTTCTGTGGGATGACATTTCTCTGGATTTATTGGGTCCGTTTAACATCAGAGGAGCCAAGGACACCTATCTGCTGGTTGTTATGGAGCTGTTGTCCAAATGGCCAGAGGTGTGTGTTTTGAAAGAGGTCAGCAGCAGCAGCATCATTAGGTTCTTTCGAACTGTTGTTTTGGCAGGAGGGTTTCCCTTGCCGTTGTCTGTCAGATAATGGGACTCAATTGGTATCAAAAGAGTTCATGTTGTTTCTGGAGAAGTATGGGATTGAACATCTGACAACCTCTCTTTATCATCCCCAGGGAAATGGCTGCATGGAAAGATTTAACCACATCTTGATGGACGCGGTTAGGATTGCAGTGGCCACAGGAGGGGATTGGATAGGAGCTGTCATGGAAAGGACATTTCAGTATAGGTTGGCTCGGCATGTGGTTACTGGTGTCGCACCCTTTTGAGTTGTTGCAATGTAGGAAGCCCAATATCCATCTGCGCCCAGGATGGATGGGCATATAAAAATGTGAGAGCATGGATGCAGAAGATGTGAGAAAGAGGGTAATGGTTAGTGGATATAAACCTAAGAGGAAATTTGATGAAAAGAACTGTTGCAGAAGTTTTGAGGTGAAGCCTGGTGATGTGATCAAGCTAAAACTGCCAGTCAAAGTGAGAAAAGGTAATTCCAGACTTTTAGAACCCAAAGTGGCTGTTAAGGATTTGGCAGGGTCAGTTATTGCCAAAGGTGGAGGTGTTTGGAATAAGGAGAGAGTGGCAGTCCCGCGGAAGAGAAATGTTTGTTACTTGACAAAATGCTAAAAGGAAGGGAGGTGTTAGGAATGCTGCAAATCACATGCCAGCTGTGATATGTACAGGCTGCTGGTTACACTAGTAGTTACTTTTGTATTATAGTTACATTTGCATTATTGCTATGCTATGTTCAGTTATGTTACATCCCTAGCAATCATTGCATCTGTGTTACATTGCCACAACATTCCATTTATGATGTGCCTGGGTTCTTCCTGGCAACATGCTGGAGCCTGGAGCCAAGCGGAGTCTTGGAGCATTGCATGGTTCCAGGTTGCAGACAGAGTCAATTGGTGGCTGGTGGAAGCCAGAGGCTGCTTCTTGATGTAACTGATCTTGCTTAAGTAAAGCTATCTTTGTTATATTACGTCACTGTGTCTTTAGTGATTCCTGACGTCCTGACAGTTGACCTGTGACTAGGTCTTATGCAATATAAAGGTACTGCGCACAGCGTGTCCTGTAGTTCAGGCGTCTGTAGAAGATCAGATAACATTATGAGAGGGTGAATGTCTATGCCCCTGTCTGCTTTACGCTCCTCTAATACTGGTATTATTAGCTCTCACATGGCCAGAAGGGCTAAAGGACTGGGTGGTGCCTTACCCTGCTTGGCAGCAGGGTACTGGAATTCCTTGTTGAGTGCCCTACGGTTGGATAAAAACATGACAACTTTTCGGAAATCCCTGAAAACCCTTCTCTTTAGGTAAAGTTTCTTCTCTTAGGTGATTGGGTGTACTGCTCTCTCTTGGGTAGGTGGTTATTTGTGTCCTTTTTTTCAAATGTTCCCGCGTGTTTGTGTGCCCAGATGCCTGTGGGTTCCCGGCACAAAATAAATATAATATATGAATACATAAATAAAAATAATAAATAATAATGCACTCGTAGTGCCTCACCGAGTTGGTTCGTGGCTGTCGTCCACTCTATCTGCTGTTAACTTCTGCTCCAATGGTACGACAATTGCTATGTCGAAGCTCATGTTCCTGCTGTAAAGACGCCCATAACCTGGACTGTATGAGATTATCAGGGAGCAACAATGATTCCCTGGTGTACCTAAACTTTATTACATAGCCAGACCACCAGGACTGAAAAGGCCTTTATCCCTGCAAATACATCTCTTTGGTTTGGTCATTTAGAACTGTAGAGAGGTTGTGGAGCACAGCAAGTGGCTTGAATATACTAGCCATTCCTGTCCTTAACAAACTGTGGTACCTGTCCTTGTATGGCATAATGGACCGTGTAAACTGACTTAAATTTGACTTGTATTGGGAATGGTAGCCGCTGGAGTGTGCCTGAAATTTGACCGGATTTCTTGCGAGTAGAGCCGTGCACTGTATTCTGTACATACTATGGCCTTCCGAGTTGGCAAACGGGAAATCGTAGGAAGGCACTTTTAGCATATTCCAGATCAGGCAGAACATGTGAAACCGATGCCTGAACACTGTGCAGGAAAGAAAGATAGGGAAATATTATTTTAACAAATTTGATATTATAGTTCCCTTCCTAAAAACAGAGGTAATTTTAGGGCTTAGAGCCATGAAGTAGTCTAAAATAAACCTATATTTTTCACAACTGGTGATTGTTCTGGGTCCTCTTCCAGTGATGGGGACCAGAGCTCAAATGGCCAGGAGATATTATTTCTGGCTACCAGGAGCTCATTCTTCAATGGGTTCAGTGACTGCGCAAAACGTGGGACAGGGTCCTTGGGGTTCAGTGCTAAGTTTATATAATGTGCGTCATCAGCATACCCTGTGACACCAAAGGATTGGATGGGTCTTAGTATATTTTTCACATGCGCATCCTCTGACAAACTGGCCTGCCGCCTGCTCCAAAGGCAATACCGGCTCTCCGTTCTCACCAAGAAGAGAGCCCTTATCCAAGCCCGCATCTCTGCGGCATCTAACAATTCGGCCGAACTCTTTCAAATCTGCAAGGAGCTGGCCAACCCTGCTGCAGTCTCTACCGCTCCTGTCCCCTCCCAGGCCCTCTGCACGGCACTGGCCTCTCACTTCATTTCAAAAACTCAGGACATCCTGTCCTCACTCTCCTCCTATCACCGCCCCCCTCTACTCCCTGCTCTTCCTCTGGCCCTTCTGCAGCCACCCCTCCTTCTCTGCCTTTCCCCTTTTTTCTGCGGACGAGGTTTAGAGACAAGTCCGATCTATGAAAGTCTCGTCAAAACAGGTCCGCCCATGCTCCTCCAAAACCATCAAGGACCACATTGACTCCTTGGCTCCTGCCCTGGCTGACTCCTGCAATCACTCCTTCGCCTCTGGAGTCTTCCCATTCCCCCTCAAGCACTCCCTTGTGCACCCCCTTCTTAAGAAACCCTCCTCCGACCCCTCCTGCCCAGCTAACTATCGCCCAATCTCTATCACTCCCTGCCTGGGCAAGCTCCTGGAGAAACTGGCCATCTCCCAGCTTAATCTCCATGCTGAATCTGTTGGTAGTCTTCACGACCATCAGTCTGCCTTCAGAGCTGCCAGAAGCAAGGAAACTGCTCTCCTGAACATCTGTGAGGACCTGCTCTTGAACCTTGACTCAAACACTCCTTGTGTTCTCATTTTGCTTGATCTCTCTTCTGCCTTTGATACTGTCAACCATACCATCCTGCTCAACCGTCTCTGTGATAACCTGGGTATCACTGGTCAGGCTCTGGCGTGGCTGTCCTCTTTTCTCTCCAATCGACCCTCCCAGGTCCAACTGGGGTCCTTCCTCTCTGACATCTTTTTCTCTACCTGTGGTGTCGCCCAGGGATCTAACCTCTCTCCCTGGCTGTTCAACCAGTACTTGGCACTTCTTGCCCACCGCATCGCCACTCTCTGCCCCAACTTTCAGTGCTATGCGGATAATACCCAGCTCATTTTCAGGCTACCCTCGGCCTCCTCTTCTCCTTCCCCCATCTCTGACTGTCTTTCTGCTATCCAGGAATGGTGTGCCGTAAATGACCTCTGGCTTAATGCCAGTAAGACTGAGATTCTACTCATCGGCACACCCACTCCCTCCTTCCCTGCAGCTCTCTGGCCGGCCTCTCTTGGCCCTCTTCCTGCTCCTACCTGCAAGGCTAAAAACCTTGGGGTCATCTTCAACTCCACAATCTCTTTCTCTCATCACATTTCTGACGTCTCTAAGAAGTCACACTACCAGCTACACCTCCTCAGAGGTATCCTTCCTTTCCTCTCCTTCCCCCAGAAGCTCACTGTCTCTAGAGCTCTGGTTCTCTCGAAGCTGGACTACTGTAACAGCCTCTATCTAAATCTGCCTGCCTCTTCTCTCCGCCCTTTGCAACTCATCCAGAACAGGACTGCGAGACTTGTCCTTGGCCTCAAGCCCAGGGACCGTATCTCTCCAGGACTGAAATCGCTACACTGGCTCCCAGTGGCTGCGAGGATTAAGTTCAAAACCCCCTGCATTGTCCACAAGGCCTTCTGGGGCCTCGGGCCAAAATACCTTCAACTCTCTCTTCCTAAATATCTTCCTTCTCGAGCTCTTCGCTCATCCACCTCCAACTCCCTCAGGGTCAGGCGCTTCCCCAAGCAACGAGTTGGGGGTAGATCTCTCTCCACAGCACGGGCCTCCCTCTGGAACAGCCTTCCTGCCTCCCTGAAACTTGAGCAGAACCATCTCCTGTTCCGGAGGCACCTCAAAACCTTCCTCTTTGCCTCCGCTTTCTCTCCCCCTCTCCCCTGTTGATATTACTGAAACTGCACTGAATCTGCAATGGGGCCACTCACCTATCCCGGTCCGTGGCCCAGCCAATCTTCTCTGCACTGCCTCCCTGGCAGCCCCTGCACTGTGGGACTGTCTCTGTATCCCTACAGCCCCCCTTACCAGCACTTGTCTGCACTTATCTTGCACTTGCTACCAGCTGACCCTTATTATTTATATTGTTTCTACTAAATCTGTACTGCACTTCTCCTCTCCCTTTCACCTTGCACTTTTTCCCTTCCCCTCTACCCTGCACTTGTGCGATCTGAATTACACCTGGCCTAGTAGGATCGTTGTCTGTCTCCCCTTGTTCCCCCGCCTCGTCGCGCCTTGAAACATATAGGCGCGTTATAAATGCCATATCATATCATATCATAGTAAGAGGAAAACATATTTGTTAAATAATACCAGCTACTGCACGGAGATACTCGGGTCTCCTCATTGGAGTTGTGTGACAGGCAATAGAAACAGACCTTTCGTGGCCATCTGAAAACGATCTGTCAGAACAGGTGTCACATAACTCAGGGCAGTCTCTGTGGACCCCCAAGGCTACGAGATGGTTAGGCAGGATGGCGTGGCTCATCCTATAAAAAGCGTCTGAGCGGGTCAAGACGAATCAGAGCTCTGGTGCCACCTTTATCCATCATCCTCCGCAGACCATCAAGACTGGAAGTAATGACGGCCTCTGCTCTGTTTAAGCAATGGAAGCTTGTCTGGAGTTTTACCCATGGCCTGATACTATCCACAACATTCTGGATGTATTTCCCTACCACTCTTTCCAGCAATTTAGACACAAAAGGGAGGTGGGAGATAGGTCAGAAGTTATTGCTACCTTGTAACAGGAGGTTTGTGATTATAGCTGTTGCCAGCATACACAAAAATGTACTATGGGCAGACAATCCTTCTCGGAGGATTTTGATAACTAGTGCATGTTTTAATTGCCTCCCCCTTCGAGCTATTACGGTTGTCTGGGAGCGTGTTAATGATAACCAGTCTTGTTCACTGTGTAATGATTCTTTGGAGGACACGGGCCACTTTTGGTTTCTGTCCCGTAAATTCTTAGCAAAGAGCAGGGACTTTAAGCCCGTTACTGTGTGGACTTCGGTTCACTCACTTTAGGCCAGCACTGTTTCATTTATTGTGGACTGACTCCCCCTAAGTTGTCTGGGCACTTTTAAAATTCTTGTGGCGAGCTTAGTACAAAAGGAAACTTTTAATGAACCTCTAGTTAATTGTGTTTTGAATCTTTTAGACTGCTTTCCTGATTGTGTGCCGGATAGTTTTAACTTTGTTTCTTCTTTCTTTGTTTCTCAAGCAGTATATAGCCTTGAATTGTATTTCATAGTAGCTTTGTATGTGTTTATGTTTTTATGGGAAAAAAAGTGTTTCCGAAATAAACTTTGCCTGACTGACTGATAGGTCAGAAATGTACTTTTTCACCCGAGGATACTTAAGAAGGGGAGTCACAGATGCAGCTTTAAGGGGACATGGGACAAATCCCAAGGCCAATACCTCTTTGATTTCTCTAGCTATCGGTGTGATTGAAAACACGTTGATAACGTGCTGGTGGAGGTTAGGTGTCAGCAGGGGAAGCAGGTCATTTCTTTGTTCCGCCTTGTTTTGACCTCGACCCGAGTAAAAGGGGCTGTTGCAAACTCTGTAGAGGACAGCGTTCAGTTCATCTATCCTGCTCTTCGAGGCTAGTCTTTCTTCCCATGCCGTCATTTGTGGGATGCATTTATTTCACGTTCTGATAAGCCTTGATGTGAAATGGTTAGACACCAATAGGTGTTTGCAGCGATGTCTGCATGCACAGGTGAGCAGCGTTAGCATGCCTAGCTCTGTTTTGGTTGAAGCTCAGTGTTTTCAATGCCATGGTGCCTTGAGCAGACTGGGACACTGATGTGGCAGGTTACATGATTGACAGTGACTTTTTTGGCTGACACGGCTGCCATCACTTGACCACATTGTTAGTGTGCAATTACTGATTTATTTATTTAGACATTTGATAAGCGCACCCAACCCGGAGGCATCTAGGCGCTGATACATTTCTCTCACTGATGCAGCCTATCCCTCTCACTGTCCTCATTTGGGTTTGCTATCACTGTGCTTGTAATGGGATCTGTTAACACTACCGGGCAAATAGCTTGCAAAGGAGTTATTGAACTAGGTATTGAAGCTGATCTGGAATAAGTTTCTCCTTATTTCAAAATAATTACACTTAAATGTTTCCTTCATGTTTCATCCTTGTACAGTAAAATGTATATACATTCAGCTAAATGCTTACCCAGTTAAATCAAATGGACCGAGTGTGTAGAGTATGACAAACAATCATACACTTAATAGCAATCGGCTCTGTAGCTTCTATTGATGTCGTTGATGCAACAAAAAATGACAGTCATATTAAACAAATACATTGATCAGTTTCTGAACTGGGGCGAAAAAGCTGCACCATACAACATTTTTCCTAACTCTCATCATAGTCATTTGTTGTAAAGGTAAGCACGTGTGAGCAGTGGGTTTTATTTCATTGCGTCCACGCTGATGGCAAGTGCGAGCATTGGGTATTGTTCCAGCACTTGTGTCCACGCTGATGGCAAGTGTCCACGCTGATGACAAGTGCGAGCATTGGGTATTGTTCCAGCACTAGTGTCCACGCTGATGGCAAGTGTCCACGCTGATGACAAGTGCGAGCATTGGGTATTGTTCCAGCACTAGTGTCCACGCTGATGGCAAGTGTCCACGCTGATGACAAGTGCGAGCATTGGGTATTGTTCCAGCACTAGTGTCCACGCTGATGGCAAGTGCGAGCATTGGGTATTGTTCCAGCACTAGTGTCCACACTGAGGGCAAGTGTCCACGCTGATGGCAAGTGCGAGCATTGGGTATTGTTCCAGCACTAGTGTCCACGCTGATGGCAAGTGTCCACGCTGATGACAAGTGCGAGCATTGGGTATTGTTCCAGCACTAGTGTCCACGCTGATAGCAAGTGTCCACGCTGATGACAAGTGCGAGCATTGGGTATTGTTCCAGCACTAGTGTCCACGCTGATGGCAAGCGCGAGCATTGGGTATTGTTCCAGCACTAGTGTCCACACTGAGGGCAAGTGTCCACGCTGATGGCAAGTGCGAGCATTGGGTATTGTTCCAGCACTAGTGTTCACACTGATGGCAAGTGTCCACGCTGATGACAAGTGCGAGCATTGGGTATTGTTCCAGCACTAGTGTCCACGCTGATGGCAAGTGTCCACGCTGATGACAAGTGCAAGCATTGGGTATTGTTCTAGCGCTAGTGTCCACGCTGATGGTGCGAGCACTGGGTATTATTGCCATGGGTATAATTTTAGGGGAGACAAAGGTGTTTGTCTCCCCCAATGATTGTGGTGCACCATTTTGTCCCCCTCATTTGGCAGGGGCCCCTTTCCTTTAGATGTCATGTCCCCCCCCAACATTTTCCGCAAAGTTAGTCCACCGATCATTGCAATGCTAGTCTCCATGCTGATGGCAAAGGCAAGGGTATTATTCAAGTGCACGTGTCCACACTGATGGCAAGTGCGAGCAGTGGGTGTCATTCCAGTGCTAGTGTCCACACTGACAGTTATATAAACCGGTCAGTCTGGGAGAATCTATTTTAAATGAGACCATGGGGTAGAACTATAGATTCCTCTCAGTCAATCAGAAATGAGAGGCTCCAGACAGGCAGTATGGCAGCAGCCCTTGAGGCCAGGAGGAATCACTTTTTTACTCCGAGCCCAGACCCCTCACCCCAGAAACCCATTAGCTACCTGAGGCCACTCTGCTCCTCTCCATCGGTCCCCTCATCCTCTGAGTCTCCCCCGCGGCTCTTCTGTGGCGACCTGCCCCTTGGCTTCCCGGGCAGGCAGCACCGATTGCCAGAATCACCCGGCAGACAATGGATCTGCAAGAACGCAGAGGACTGACCACAGGGGGCACCCTGCAGAGTCCGTTTCACTGGACTCAGACACTGTGGCTGGGGGCACCCAGCAGACAGCAGCCTCGGCTCTGGGGGCTCCCAGGCGTCCGCTGCACAAACAGGCCGTGGTCACACAGCAACATCCACACAAGGACGGACCACACTGAGACAAAGTTGCCACTTCCTGGGGCTCTGCTGCAGTGAGTCTCATGTGCCAGCAGAGCCCCTTTTATTAAGACGAGTCATGACGACGTCATGACTCGTTTCCTTAAAGGGGCAATACGCACACTCTTAAATGGGCGATACACAACATCTTCCACCTTCCTCCTGGTTGTCCCCGCCTCCCATCACAACAGTGATGAAGGACTGTCCTGAGCGTGGCAGGCCTTCACTAGTGTTTTTTTAGGACTTCAAATGAGCCTCTGCCAAGCACCCAGTGCAGTGGATGGGTAGAATATATATGTTCCCCAAGGCTGCGGGACAATAGGAGGTCCTCTGAGGCCGTAACCCTTCTTACGATCCCTTTATTCACTCGGGTGCATAAATCGCGTTTGCAGGCTCTGGGCAATATTGCTTAATAGTAGAGCCCACCGTGTGCAAAAGTAATGAAATAGCTAAGATGGTTTGTATTAAACAATCATACATGCTGTTTAATTTATATTCTGTACAGCTATATTGTCTTCTTCCAACACATTTTTTAATACAAAACGTCTCTACTGGAACACCATCCCGAAGGCAGTCGAAGCTGCACGAATGCCCTGGCAGTCCCAGAAGGAACTCAAGACCGTACTTTTCCATCAATACCTGGGTGCTCCCGAGGCTCCTTGTTTTGCGCATCACAACCCACCATCATGGCGGGATCATTCCCTGCCACACATTGTAACCCCCTCTTCCCTCCTTATTTCATATGTTACCCTTCTACGACCTGTACAGCGCTCTGTTGCTTCCTGGCTAAACACATGCACTGGGCGGTCTGCGTAGGGCAACGTTGCAAGCAGCCATCTTATGTTTGGTGTTTGCCAAAGTGGACCAATCATATTCTGGGATAAAGCCAGCTCATTCCATGTAAATTGTGCTATGTGATAACCAGTTTTTAAGCGATCTGCCAAGATATAGGGAAAATAACTAAACGAGAGGTCTTAAAAGAGAGCCATTGAGATAAGGGGACATGCCTGTCTAAGAAGTGATAGACAATGAGTGAGGGACGCCTGGTGCCAAGGACAATTTGTAGAGCTAAAGGTTCTATTTGCCAGGAAATGTGAAAGTAAACAGTGTGGATTGCTCTCAGGTACCACAGTCTGTCTCCCAGCAACAAAGAGGTAAACACTGCATCCACCGACAGAGCTGGGAGGTGACCAAGGGATGGCGGGACCAAAGTTCACTGAGATTGCAAACTCCCAAGGAAGTGGTGAGGCGCGGTGCCGAGTGCAGGCAGATAGGCCAGAGCAAGCAAAAGATGGCGTGCGAGCAAAGCCTTTGCATCTGGGGCTAGGTAAACATACCAGAAACGTCCGAGTAATAATTGCTGAGCTGTGGTTGCACAACGACAGGGAAAGCTGATGAAGAGAAGAGAACGTTCCTCTTCTAGTGATTTTCTTTTGTTGCATTACCCATTTAATATATGTGTTAATTCTCAACTGAGTCCCACGCACTAATAGGCCTTTATAGACAGTTTAAAAGATAAAAGAATGAATGCCCAAGAAAATGGGGGCACAATGAAAATATGAGCAGGAATGAGTTAGAAAAACATGGACATTTAATATTAATAAAGTCAAAGGGAAAAGTGGCAAGGAAGAAGCATTCATTAATGATTAATAGCGGACCTGGGGAAAGTCTAACAACATTTGTTTTAATGCTCAGCCAGAAATGGGTGCAAATAGTGACTTCTAAAGCACATTTCTCCCTACAGAGGGATTTAAAATAGTTCAACATGACAACAAACTGACAAACAACATTTGTTACAAGTGAGGAATAACATACTGAAAGCTTTAAAGCAAATTAGGTGTGAGGGATGAGGAGAGATAGGAAGAAGGGGATGAGGAGAGATAGGAGGAAGCGGATGAGGAGAGATAGGAGGAAGCGGATGAGGAGAGATTGGAGGAAGCGGATGAGGAGAGATAGGAGGAAGGGGATGAGGAGAGATAGGAGGAAGGGGATGAGGAGAGATTGGAGGAAGCGGATGAGGAGAGATAGGGGGAAGGGGATGAGGAGAGATAGGAGGAAGGGGATGAGGAGAGATTGGAGGAAGTGGATGAGGAGAGATAGGAGGAAGGGGATGAGGAGAGATAGGAGGAAGGGGATGAGGAGAGATTGGAGGAAGTGGATGAGGAGAGATAGGCGGAAGGGGATGGGGTGTATGGGGGAGCGTTAGAGAAGCAGAAAAGCAGACAACCCACACAAACGAGGCCCACATCGACATTTCCAGAGCTTCCTGTTGGCCAGCCCAGCACTGGCTCTCTGCTCCAAGCTAAGGGCCTTGAGGTCAATGTGCCAGGGTTTGAAATTGAATGGGAAGTCAAGTTGTACATGGTATCATGTTGCCTCCAGTATACTTTGGAAAGGAATCCCCAATGAGCCGTTGGACCAGGTAAATGTGTGCAGGATATCTCCCTGCACCTCACGATTGACACGTTGCAAACTTAGTCAACTCAAACCTTTCAGGCATCGCAGCCCATTTAGTGTTTTGGCTAAGCTCTATATCGACCCAAAGGACCCCTAGGATCAACTTGCATCATACAAACAGAATTCAGTTCCCCAACCAAAATTACTGGGCCCCCAATGTGCAGAGCGTACCAATCATTAATAAGACCCATTAGGTGATCCAGGAAAATAGATAGGTCCAACACTTTCTCGTGCCAGTGAACATTGAGTACCAACAAGTGACCAGATACCTCCCTAACCAACTCCACGTGAGTCTGTTAGATGCCATAGAAATCATTAAAAGCCTGGATCACCGTGAGCCTATCATCTGATCGAATCAAGGTTAGCAGGCCCCCATAGGGTCTGCCACGCTCTGCACTCCTGGCTGGCTGGGCATTGATCACCCACTCGCCCAGAACAGGAGGGGACAGTAGCCAAGTTTCTTGTAGACAGACTACCCATTGTGCCTTAGATTCCTGCCCCCGCCCCCCACTTGATTGTTAAGTAAACCAGAATAGCCCTGTGTATTCCATCACAGGATAGAGAATTGTAATTGGTAATTGTAATTGGCTATTTATAACATGCTTAATACCCAGAGGGTTCTAGGCGCGGACACGGGGATCGAACCTGTGTTGCTCCACATTGTTTTGCTTCCAAGGCGAGCGCGTTGCCCCTGAGCTATCCTCCCGAGACTAAATGAATTGGGTGTCCGAGTTCTAAGTGGGGCGCTGAATGATGGTTATTGCTGCATATTTCTTATTACCCAGGACCAGTCATTTGATGCTTCAGAAGCCTTCATTTCGGTTTTTAGGACACTGATATTCATTTTCAATTGTTCATCTAAGCCTACAGACTTGGTTGTACTCTCTGCTGGACAGGCATCCACAAATTCATCACATCAAAGCCAAACATTCTAATAGATTCTCTTTCTTGCAAAACTAAATGTGCAACCAACTTCGAAATGAAGTAGACCACAGATCGATCAATACGCGGTTTCAAAGGAAAGTGAACCCCTCTTAATGTCAGATGTTGAGATGCCTTTCAAGTTGGAAACCTCTGATAACAGGCGTAAGACATTTGAATGGTTTAAGCTGACAGTCATGTTCTCAGGGATCACAATTTCAAATAGAACGCCAATGCCCTTATTCATGTCTGTCAATGGGCTTGTGGCTTTTAATCCAGTTTCTCTGATGAGACCAGCTACATCCAAACCCGTCGGGTCATGCTCCCCTGCCCATTATTCACCCGACTTTCAGTCAATTGAGCATGCTCCGGAGTACTTCTAGCCCAACGGCACCCTCCTGGCGCTTCCCTCACCACGTCCAAATTTAAGGGTTGGGAAATCCATGCGCCCTGGGGAGCCAAAGGATTATTCAGAAGGACCTGCTGCTGAATCCTTTCCGGGGCTGTTACTCCCACTCTAGTTGAGGGTTCACTGGGATCGAGTAAGTCCATAACAGTTGAGCCTCTGGCAACATAATTTTGCAATACAAAAATATGCTTTTTTTCACATCAACTTAATTTGAAGTGAAATAAAACACATATTTGTATTGCAATAGTATACTACTTTGGGTTAATTATTTATATCATCACCTACAACTGTTTAAGCGAGGGTTTTTGTTGTAAAGTCAGTAAAGTTTGATTAGGCCTCTGCAATATGGGAAGGTACACCTGGCTGTCTCAGAATTTCAACAGGCAAAACTACTTTAACATTTTGCACATCAGCTGTTTCTTCAAAGGAGATATCAAGAAAGAACATGTATTCCATGAATTTTGAAGTAAGGCTAAAGAAACAAATGTTTACATGACCAGCCCAATCCAGGTGACCAAGGGTGGAAGAGAGCATCCTGTTCACAGTCACTTTGTCGTCCAAACCCTAGGAGAACACTCTCACTCCCTTTCAATGGGCCTGCTTGGCAGACGTTCATGAAGTTTCAAGCGAGGATGTTCCTTAGGTGGTGGCAAAGGGGAGAATTATGACTGCTGGTGCTATGCTGGGGAGAAATCATCCATAGTGCTGGTCTGAAGTCACAGTGCTCAGGGATGTGAACCCATATAGGGCTCTCTAAGATGAGGTAGCGCTCTTATGGGACGGATGGGGATGCAGACGTTGCTCAAACATCAATAGACAGATCGACTCAGAAAGTTGGCAAAAGGTACACTGTTGTATTAACAATTATCTAAAACAGTGAGTACAACTGACATCATCCAACGTCCGGCAGTAAGGTCTCCCCGATTTACATAAAAACAAGCTTTTATAGTAAACCAGGGCAGATCTCCCAGCTGTTTAAGACAAGGTAGCAATACTTAGAGATGGATGGCGATGCAGAATATACCCAAACATCAAAGACAGGAAGTTACAATGGACATCATCCGACGTCGCACAGTAATCTCTCAAAACATTTTACAAAAAACATTACTTTCATACTAAAAACTCATCACCATTGACATCAACCTGTGTGGCAGGCTACAAAACCTACTTGGAATGGTGATAGCCTTATAAGGAGCATCTAGGTATATGTTCCATACTGGTTAAGGAAGGTGATTGGGTATATAATATCAGGTGGGCAACTAAGCCCTCCCCTAATACAGGTCATAATGAACATCATCAAATACACAATGTCCCTTTGGTTACACAAACTATAGGGCTCTCTATTACGTATCCCTCCATAATTGGTTGCCACCCTTGTACCCCCCTGTAATATTTGAAATGTGTGAGCAGCACCCAGGCTGTCACCCATGTGCTTGGTAGGCTGGCCATAACCATAGCCTCCCACCAATTAGCCTTACTCTCCATCATCACTCTGCCATCTGCCAGTCAATTAAGGCTTTGAAGATTGGCCTTGAGTTTGTTCTTCATGCCTGGGAATATGAGGGAGTGTAGGCATCCCCTGTCTCCCAGTTTTGATTCAGCTCAGTCCAGTGTCTATTTTCATCCATCCACGTGAATGCAGACCATAATTTCAGAGCATTTTGCTGTATTAAACTCTATTAAATGAAGAACCTCTGACGTCTTTAGTGTTCTTCCACCTCTTCTCAGCAGGAGTTTGGTCTGTTCACACGTTAATTGTAACGTCTGTAAGAACACTCTGACTCATGGTGGCCTTGATTTCTTGGTGTTAGGCCAACCAAGCCCTTCTTTGATTCATCTCCATGGTTAAACTTTTAATTTCCAACTACGACACACTGTAAAATCCCACTTCTTCCGGGATTTCATTCAAATTACCATCATATTGTCATGTGTGTTTTTATGGCTTTCGCCATGGGAAACTTTCTTCCAAGATTCTCTTTGGTATGGGTATTCTTATGGATACTGCACTTGTCTCACATTCTGGCTCCTAAAATATAGGTAGCATAGGGGAGGAGCTTGAGGTGGCGGTACTTGGCTCCACATCTACACTCCCCCCTCTGGGCAATTCATCGACCACTCTCTCATCAGTCATCTCGTCTAGACATCCTTGTCTGAAGAAAGGCTTTCTTGGTACCCATATCTTTATTCAGGCATCCTGCTGATTTCACATGCTCCTCCTGACTCCAAGGCATAAGCATGCATTGTCCACTTGGACTGCAGTAGATCCATTTCCCCACACACTTATTGTGATTCTTCGGATACAGGAACTTTGTTCCCTCATGTGCATGAATACTGGCCTTCACATAGTCTCTAATTTCTTCATCTGTCAGTTATTTAGTCTTCAATCCTGATTCAACATCAATCATGATCTTCATTCCTACTGCTTTCTTTGCAGTCTTCTTGCACTGTGAGATTATCATCCTGACCACACAGAAACAAAGCATCAGTATCACTATCACGGCTCCAAGAAACTTGAATATATCTGCCAACCTTTGTGGAACCAATGAAAAAAGTGATCCAAACCGACTGTCATCAGCAATGTATTCCACTTCATCTATCATTTGGCTGTGTAACTTCATCAGCATACCTATGGCTTCCTTCAAGGTAACATTCTCATCCTCATGAGAAGGTATGAATGTGCAACATGATTCTCCAAATCTGGCACAAACACCTTCATCCATAGCTGTGATCATATCTAAGACATATCTTTTCTGAAGAGTCTTCAGTCGTTTGGATCTGAGCTCTTCCTTGATAGCATTGAATCCCTTTATGGTAGTGTTGATCATCTGCAACAATTCCCACCTGGTTATTTGTAACCACTTAGTATTTAATTATCGTACATTTCTATGAAGTCTTTCTAAAAGTCTATGCTCATATGGGATGGAATCAAAGGCTTCTATTTGGCTGAGAAGTAGTTCTCTCTCTTCACTTTATTAAGGAGCCCATCAGCTCTCTTCTTTCTCAGGTGAGAATCTTCTTTTGGAAATTCGCCAATGTCCACTTTTAGGAATCACTAATGCTGGAACATGGACGTTTACTATGGAACATAGTCCTCCCCAGTCCTTGGGCAACTTCATGTAAGCTCTAGATCCACAAGCCTAATAGTGATCCTTTATCATTGCTGTCCCAATGCTCATTCCTGGTACATCAAAGATTCATCTGCAGTTTTGATTTCCTTCCATTTTTCTTGTGCCAATATTTCTCAAACACAGCTTTGCTTTTCTAGAGGTATTATCTGCAAGGGTCTTCCTTTGTCTTCGACCCAAGTCAATAGTTTTGACAGTTTTGGCCATAGAGGCTTGCATCCATTCTGCACCATGTCAACAGTTGGTTTGTAAATGCCAATTATCACCCAGGCTCTGCAGATAACCACTCCTTCTTCCTATCCATCTGGAGAAAGTACTGATCCCCAAATCTGCGTATGGCCTCTGTTCTTCCATCTTCTAATGTCTTCTGCAGTTTTTCCTGGACTCTCAAGTTTTCTATGTACTTACCATCTGATTCCAGCCCTTTTCACTCCAGGCTGATCACGTGATTTTTAGTGTGGGCTCTTAATCTTGTCTTTGCATCTTGCACATAATCATCTTCATCTGGATCTGTCCGTTCTGTTTCCCACGCTAAATAGGCTGTTCGGCCCATAAATTGACCTCTTGTTGAGAAGAGTGCAATGTGAGATAGGCAATGTGCTGTTTGAACATCTATTTCAATAGCTATGAATATCTTGGACTTCCCCATACTCTAAGGCAGGAGTGCACATGCATATATTTATGTCATGATCATCTTCTCTTATACCTCTCTTAGGTCTCCTTCTTGCCTCATGAGTTCTTATAATCATCTCATGAATTATGTCAGCATAATTCCTTCTCACTGTGGGAATCATATGAACATTTGTCAGTGAACTTGGTGTCTTTAGATGTGCTACTTATATAGGGTTGGTCACAAAGGATCTCTTCCTTTGCTTTTCCTTATAGATCTGTATCTGGAGCTCAGCAAAAATCTCTAAAAGATTCTTTCCTGAATAAGGATGTCTAGTGACACTTGCCACGGAGCCATGCGCTTCCACATTGGCTACTGGAGTAAGAACAATCACATAAGGCCTTGGTAGTCTTACACATGCCACTTCTGTACCCTCCTGGTGCATAGGAAGATACACAGGAGCTACATAATAGACGATACTTGCTGTGAGAGAAAGCAGTATAATAGTGAACATAATACAGGTATGTATAATACACCAATATGTCCAGCGGACACAGCAATAGCCCCTTGCATGCCCTGGTGGTTTCTCGTTGTTTGTGTGACTGTTCGTGCTGTCGAACCACGTCTCTCCCCTGTACCTCCACACTCTCCTCACCGGAACTTCCCGAGTTGTCCGTGTCTTGTAGGTTACGCCGACTCAGGTAGTCTCTTTCCTTTTTTAGGGGCACTTGCCTGTCACGGAAAGAAGCCACAGTGACCACTGAATGGACAGCAGTTCCGGGACTCCTTTTCCAGAACCAAGCCAAAAAAAGGGAAAAACCCACACAGGGAAAAACCCCTTGAGGATGCAGAGTGACCGTTGCAGTCTGGAAGATCCACGCAGGCAAGGCTGGAGAAGACACAGTCCAAAATGCAGGTGTGGTGGAGTACAGAGAAATTCCAACGAAGATGAGACCGGTAGCTGAAAGGGTCGAGAAGCACTCCGTAGGAAGGCGGGACAGTCCTAAGGAGCAGGCAACTGTGAAAAGGTGGCTAGTAGGTACTGAGTGGACCGAGGAACACGGCCCAGAGAAAGGAAGCAAACAGTTCCCAGAAAAGGAGGAAGGCAGCGGGAAAAGAATGCAAGAGAACCTTACTGCCGCGGAGGGAGAGAGCGGCCAGGGAGGAGAACGGAGAAAAAACGCACGCCGCAGAGGCAGCGACAGCGAGGGAAGCGGAGGGAGAAAGGGTACCGCGAAAGAAGCGGCAGAGGAGGGAGAAAAGACAGGAAAATAGTATCGCTAGGAGAGCGACACTAGCAGGCTACCAAGATCCACTTCGTAAGCCGAGGCAAAGCGGAGGGATCAAGAGGGGCCCAAGCAGAGCGAAGGAACCAGTAGCGCTGGAGCGAAATCAGCGAGGGGTTGAAACGCAGCGACTTCCGGGTTGAGGGAGAAGATAACACCCGGCAGCCCTGCGTCCGGCCAATGGGCCCGGACCAGAAACAAAGGAAGGAATAAAAACCCTTTTGTCCGGGTTGCAGTCTCCAACGGGGAAGAAGCCGCCAATTGCGGCTGTGGTGGCGGATGACAGTATGCCCTCCTCTCCACCTAACCGCCCCGGGTTCCTTGGGTGACGGCGGTGAAACAGGGCTAACAATCTCAGAGCATGAACCTGTGAAGCCGGTTCCCATGAGCCCTCCGACTCAGGGTATCCCTTCCAGGACAAGAGGTATTCCAGATGTCCGCGCTAAAACCTGGAATCGCGGATACGAGATACCTCATACTCCTCTGACTCCGGGGACTGAGTTGGAGCAGACTTTGGGATGGGCCGAAGGTGCAGATCAGGATAGTAAGGTTTGAGAAGAGAAGCATGAAAAACAGGGTGAATACGGCGAAGAGAGAAAGGGAGCCGGAGGCGATACGCAACCGGATTAACCTTGGAGAGAATGAGGAAAGGTCCTAGAAATCGAGGGGATAGTTTAGAAGGCCGTGTCCATCTGGGCAGAAACCGGGTGGATAGCCACACCTGATCACCAGGCTCCCAAGCCGGACAATCCTTGCAGTGTCGATCTGCGCTGGATTTTGACCGTTTTCTGCTAGCCTCCAAACTCCGGATAGCAGAAGCTTGAGCCTCCTTGATGTTTCCTAGGACTTCCTCCGCAGCCGGGGAATTGGTGTACCCGGGAACCTCAGGAAACACTGAACGGGGATGGACCCCATAAGTACAGAAAAAAGGAGAGCGTCCGGTGGCAGAGTGCCTGGTGTTGTTATATGAGAACTCAGCAGTAGGAAGCAAAGAGACCCAGTTGTCTTGGTGTTGGGTGATGTAGCACCATAAGTATTGTTCTAGTGTAGCGTTGAGTCGTTCCGTCTGACCATTGGATTCTGGGTGAAAACCCGAAGACAGAGCCCTCTCAATGCCTAACCGGTTGCACAAGGCCGTCCAAAACCTTGAGATATACTGGCCTCCCCGATCAGAAATTATCTTATCGGGTAGACCATGCAGCTTAAAGATGTCTCGAGAAAAAACTTCTGCCATTTTGGCCGCAGTGGGTAGACCTGGAAGAGGGGAGAAATGAGCCAGTTTGGAGAAAGCATCCACCGTAACCATGATACAAGTGCAGGACTCAGAGACTGGCAGATCGACTATGAAATTGGTGGAGATTAGCCCCCAAGGACGAGCAGGCAGTTCGACTTGAGTCAACAGACCTAAAGGTTTACCTAGGCGATATTTGGCTCTGGCACAAATCGGGCAGGCTTTAACATATTCGTAGGTCTCCTTCTTCGCGTTGGGCCACAGAAAAGTTCTGGAAAGGAGCTCAAGAGTGTTATCGGCTCCTTTATGACCGGCCGAGCGAGAATCATGGCTCCACTTCAAGATCTTAGTGCGTAGAGGACCCTTAGGGATGTACAATCTTCTCTTGTAGAAAAGCCAGTCTCCTTTTTGTTGAAAGGGGGAAGTGGAGCGTAAGGACAGTCGAGGTCCTTCCTGAACTAGGGCTGTCTTGACATCTTGAAGGAAATATCTGATGCAAGCCAGAATCTGATTACAGTTAAACATGGACTCCGTCCTGATCGCTGTGTGCTCTTTAATGGAGTCTTTGCGGGACAAAGCATCTGCCAAACTATTCTGGGATCCAGGGATATATGTGACCTGGAATTCGAACTGTGCAAAAAGATGAGCCCACCTGGCCGGTCTGGAATTTGAACACTCCATCTCTTGAAGAACCTTGAGATTCTTGTGATCAGTTCTGATCAGGAATTGATGTCTGGCCCCCAATAGCATAAGACGCCACTCTTCACAGGCAAGTTTCATGGCCAGCAGTTCCTTTTCCAGCACAGAGTAATTGAGTTGGCTGGGAGAAAGAGTTTTTGCAAATAGGCCACCGGATGTTCCACACCCTGCATGGCCTGAAGAAGAACGGCTCCTACCGCAACTGCTGAAGCGTCCGTTTCCAGAATAAATGGTCGTGTCTGATCTGGATGTTGCAGAATTGGAGCAGAGCAGAAAAGACCTTTAAGATGACTGAAACTCTTTCCGGCCTCGTCTGACCAGGAAAACGGGAATGCCTCTTTCTTGAGCAGTCGCGTAATAGGATACACCACTTCAGAAAAGTTAGAGATGAACCTTCGGTAGTAGTTAGCTAGGCCCAGGAATCTTTGTACCTCTCGTATGGAGGTAGGTGCCGGCCAGTCGAGAATAGCTTCAACCTTGACCTGATCCATAGCAACCCCTTCTTCGGAAAGGATGAAGCCTAGATAGTGCACCGAAGAAACCGCGAACCGGCATTTTTCAGCCTTGACCAGCAACTGATTCTCCTGGAGACGAGACAATACCTGAGTAACGTGTTTCACGTGTTCCTTCATGGTAGAGGAGAATACAAGGATGTCGTCAAGGTAGATTATGACTGAGACTGAAAGCAGATCTGAGAACATCCTATCCATGAATCTCTGAAAAGCTGCTGGAGCATTCACCAATCCGAATGGCATAACTCTATACTCATAGAGACCGTAAGGGGTGCGAAAAGCTGTTTTCCATTCGTCCCCTTCGGCGATGCGGAGCAAATGATATGCGTTCCTGAGCTCCAACTTGGTGAATACCCGAGCTCCTTGCACCGCCTCGATGATGTCGGTTATGAGCGGCATAGGATATCGATCTCTGACGGTCACCTTATTAAGACCCCTGTAGTCTATGCAGGGTCTGAGGTCGGTGCTGTCGTTCTTTTTGATGAAGAATAAGTAGGCTCCGGCGGGAGACTTCGAAGGTTGGATCAGCCCATTCTCCAAATTAGTGTCAAGATAGTTCCTTAGTACCCTCTTTTCTGACTGGGTAAGGGAGAACATTCGCCCAAATGGAACCAGAGCATTGGGTTCCAGATCAATTGAGCAGTCTTCTGGCTGGTGAGGTGGTAGTCGGGCGTGAAGGCTCTCTTGGAATACTTGCGTAAATTCTGCACAAAAATTAGGGAGAGTATGAATCCCCACATGATCGTTCGAGAGAATCCTGACAGACTGTGGATCTTTCCTAGCTTCTGACGGAAGACAGTTGGCAGCACAATATGAGGAACCGAAACTCAGTTGGTTCTCGGTCCAGTTGATGTGAGGATTGTGCCTGCGAAGCCACGGGATTCCTAAAATTATGGGAAAATGAGCGGCCTGGATGATGTCGAATTGAAGGACCTCCGTGTGTCTGTTGATGACTAAAGACAGTTGCTCGGTGGTATGAGTTATGAGCCCGGAGGACAAAGGGGTACCATCAACTCCTTCCACTTTCTGACCCTCCTTCCGGGCTATCCGGGTCAGTTTCATCTTATTTGCCCATAGAGTGTCCACGAAGTTTCCGGCTGCTCCGCAATCCAGTAAGACCATGGTTTCTACAGATTTACCCTTGATGTTAAGGCTAACCGATATTACCATCAGTCTGGAATCATCTTGGGAATCTGATGCTGACACAGATAGAGTAACGTAGGGACGATGAAAAAATTCTGAATTCCCCCGGACACTGGTCCCTATTGGCGCTGAGGGTAATCTTTTCCCGCCTTCTTCTCTGGTAATTCCGAGCAGTCTTTTAGGACGTGTTGATCGGAACCGCAGTATGCACACAGTCCCTTCTCTCTTCTTCGTCTTCTTTCTGCAGATGACAGGGGTGCTCTTGTGGCGCCGATCTGCATCGGTTCGTCGGCAGGGTTAGAAGAGGTTCGCCCAGAGGATGAGTGTGAAGGGGGGTCCACTGGAATACCGGATACTCTTTGTTTTCGGCGTTCAGTCCTTCTCTCTTGGAGACGGTACTCGATGTGGAGAGCAGCTGCCAGTAGATCTGAAAAAGTGGGAGAGCGGGGAGATCTGGCCAACTCATCCTTGATCTCTTCTCTCAAACCCCTCCTGAAAACAGCATACTGCGCCTGTTCGGGCCACCCGGTACCTGCCGCCAGCGTCTTGAAGTAGCTGATGTAAGACAGTACATCTAGAGAGCCTTGTCTTACGTCAAGCAAATCTTCGCAGGCAGTGAAAGATAATTCAGGACGCTCAAAGGTCTGCTTCAGTAGGCTCTGAAACCCAGAGAAATCTTGCAGGATGGCCTTTCCACTTGTCACCAAGGGAGTGGCCCAGGTTAATGCATTACCTGTCATATTGGAGATCAGAAACCCCACATTGGCCTGATCCGTTGAAAACATGTGGGGTCTGAAGGTAAAGTAGATGGCACAGGCCTCTAAGAACTCTCGTACTCTCTTGGGTGAACCATCAAACTTTCCAGATGAAAGCGCCATGGGGGGTAGTTCTGGAGGGTGGGAAGCTTCCCTGGCTGCTACCATCTGTTTAAGGAGGGCATTCTCAGTCTTAACACCCTGTAACACCAGAGACATTGCTTGGAAAGCTTTCCATAGTTCCTGGACTTGCTCCTCAGCAGACATTCTGATAACCTTTGGCGTTTCAATCTGTGACTGTTCGTGCTGTCGAACCACGTCTCTCCCCTGTACCTCCACACTCTCCTCACCTGAACTTCCCGAGTTGTCCGTGTCTTGTAGGTTTTGCCGACTCAGGTAGTCTCTTTCCTTTTTTAGGGGCACTTGCCTGTCACGGAAAGAAGCCACAGTGACCGCTGAATGGACAGCAGTTCCGGGACTCCTTTTCCGGAACCAAGCCAAAAAAAGGGAAAAACCCACACGGGGAAAAACCCCTTGAGGATGCAGAGTGACCGTTGCAGTCTGGAAGATCCTCGCAGGCAAGGCTGGAGAAGACACAGTCCAAAATGCAGGTGTGGTGGAGTACAGAGAAATTCCAACGAAGATGAGACCGGTAGCTGAAAGGGTCGAGAAGCACTCCGTAGGAAGGCGGGACAGTCCTAAGGAGCAGGCAACTGTGAAAAGGTGGCTAGTAGGTACTGAGTGGACCGAGGAACACGCCCCAGAGAAAGGAAGCAAACAGTTCCCAGAAAAGGAGGAAGGCAGCGGGAAAAGAATGCAAGAGAACCTTATGGCTGCGGAGGGAGAGAGCGGCCAGGGAGGAGAAGGGAGAAAAAACGCTCACCGCAGAGGCAGCGACAGCGAGGGAAGCGGAGGGAGAAAGGGTACCGCGAAAGAAGTGGCAGAGGAGGGAGAAAAGACAGGAAAATAGTATCGCTAGGAGAGCGACACTAGCAGGCACCAAGATCCACTTTGTAAGCCGAGGCAAAGCAGAGGGATCAAGAGGGGCCCAAGCAGAGCGAAGGAACCAGTAGCGCTGGAGCGAAATCAGCGAGGGGTTGAAATGCAGCGACTTCCGGGTTGAGGGAGAAGATAACACCCGGCAGCCCTGCGTCCGGCCAATGGGCCTGGACCAGAAACAAAGGAAGGACTAAAAACCCTTTCGTCCGGGTTGCAGTCTCCAACCTGGAAGAAGCCGCCAATTGCGGTTGTGGTGGCGGATGACAGTTTGCCACGTTGTTGTTACTATCGAAGTTGCCCATTTTCAAACTTTCTTAAGGAAGGAAAAACCAACTTTTAATCTGGCAACATCATAAAATACTCTGGTAGGAACTGTATCTTCTCCACAAGCTCCACAAGCAGCTGGTTGATCACAGGATGATTAACAGGGTCCCTGATGAATAAAAAAGGAGTCGTCCTTTCGCCAAACCATATGCTGATGAATTTCCAACAGGTAATAAAAAACCAAAGCTAATAAGTTCTGAATATCTTGTTGACACCATCAGAAAGCTCACGGCATAGCCTCAGAGAATAAGTGTTCAATGATGTCATGTAGCAATTGATTGATTGCAACTTGATTGCTAGGATCTCTCAGGAAAGTATGACCATCAGTTGGTCTTCCAACAAGATGCAGGTGTTCTTGAATCACGAAATAAAAGACCACTCCAACTAGTCTGTGAGCATTATCATCAGATAGGGACATCTGTATTTTCCACACAGTACTCAGGAAGCTGGAGAACTTGCTTGATTACAGCAGCTGCGAGCAATCCCCTCACAATTGAACCATTTTTAGGATCTCGCAGGAAAACGTGGACTTCAACAGTTCTCCCAATCAGTGCAGGATAAGCACGAAGAATGAAGAGAAAAACAGTAAGAATGATCCAGTGAACGTTGCCATTTGGCACCACCATGGGTGCTCCCAAAGAGAAACTTGGTGAAAAAGGAATCAGGATATTGTTCCCTCTTCCAATTGCTGACACAAAAGTTCAATTTTGGCATTCTTCGTTTCATTCCCAAAGTCTCTAACCAGCATACAACAGCTTCTTCACTCTTTGCTTAGCAGCTGCAAAGAATGTCTCGAATGAACCACAGTCCAATGAACTCTTTATCTGTCTACTGGACAGTCTCTGCATCCTTCTTCCTCATCATCGATCTAGTCTGCACATTTTGAACTACTTCTCCGATGCTTGCTTTCGAATGGGGTGGGGGTGCGGTGGTCTCGCCGCTGTCGACTTTCACGTCTACCAGGAATATCCAAGCTCGTCTTCCCAAGACTTTCACTGCCGATGGCGTGACATCTTCCACAAGGAATGGAACATTAAATCGCGGCTCATGCCACTTGCGAACAAACTTCTTGATCAAGACTCAATCACCTGGAAATAGTTTAGGCGATAAAAGTTCTGCTGTTGTCTGGGCATCACTTCTCGTCCTTGATGGAGGAGTGAGAGGCATTCTTGTTTGCCTCCCAGTTACTAGTTCATGGGGTGTAAGATGGTGGTCAGAGCCTGGTTTATTCCTCAATGCATATAATGCAAGAGGCAGGCAATGCAATCCTTTTTTCAATGTTAATTTGAGTTTGGCTATCCTTTATTTAAGCAGGCCGTTGAGCCTCTCACAGAAGCCATTTGCTTGCGGGTGATAAGCCGAAGAAAACTTAGGCTTTATACTAAGCAATAAGCTAATTTGTTCGAACACTTTTTTTATAAAATATGGACTGTTATCTGATCTTAATACCTCACAAATTCCCCATCTGGAAAATACTTCTCGAACTAAACATTTTGCAGCACAAGTGGTATCTGGATGTGTGCACGGACCAGCTACGATCTACCTTGAGAAAGGGCACACCACCACTATCATATATCTGTAACCATTAAAGACCTTCAGCATATCAACATAATCGATATGCAAATGCTGAAATGGACCATTCTGTTGAAGAATAACACCTCTGACTGTTCGCAGCATGTGCCCAGCAGTAAAGCTTTGACATACGATGTAATTTACTACATACAATGCAACGTGTTCTAATAAATTTGGTACAAACCATTCCGCCACAATGTTTGCTGCGAGACTTTCCCTAGTGACATACGTGGGGTAGTGCAGCAGTTCCAACGTCACCCTTAATAAGGCTACAGTCATCACTGGTTTACAAGTGCTTCCCTGTCGCCATACTGCCTCGGAAGGGGATAAAGAACACCCCATCCGCGTCCACAGATCTTTCTCATCCTCTGGTGCTTCACCTTGAACTTCCATCAATTTAGTTTTTGACAGATTGTTAAAACTTTCATTTGCAATCATCATTACCACCATTCTTTCATTTACATCAGGTGTATCAAAACTCATTATGCCCTTCGAATATGCAGCCCTTTTGGCTTTCTATCTGCTGCTTGATTTCCACATCAGATAAAGTCTGCTCTCTTAGTGTGCGCAGCGCACTTAACTATTGCGATGGCTTCTGGGAGTTGAAGTGCCTTAATAAGCATGTCCAATAAAGTGGCATGCACACTGGAGTGCCATCCGCATGCAGGTAGCCCGTCCTTTTCCAACGTGCTAGCCCTGCGTGTACCGTCGTCGTCAGGTAGGCGGAGTCACTGTACACGGTTACTTACTGGTCTGCGTGTTTCTCAAGCACAACAATGAGCACCACTGATTCTGCAGCCTGTGCTGAAAAGTGAGACGGTAGTCGTGCACTTATCAACACTTCAAATTCCCCATTAGCCATGTGTCTTACCACAGGGGCACCTGAATATCTCTGCCCATAAATTTGATCAATTTTAGAAGAACAATCAATAAAAAGAATCTCCCCAGCTGCCAAAGCATTTTATTTTACCCTTGGAATCTCATCATAGAATTCCTCATTGTTTGACCAAGCGTGTGCATGCTTGTATGCTGCCAGTGGTTCAGCTATAATTATGTCATGATTCACTGTTTTACATCTTACTATTTTAATTGCTGGATTCGATATTAGCACCTCATAGGTAGAAGATCTTTGCGATGTTAGTTTAGCTTTAGGCTTCTCCAAAACAGCAAATAATGCATGCTCGACAAACATTGTCATGGAACACCCCATTACTATGCTGGCAGACCTTTCAATAGTGAATGCGGCAGCTGCTAGCGATTGTTCACAGGGGAAGTGACCCCTCATTACTGGGTCTAAAATCCCACTGTAGTATGCAAAAGGCTTGTACCCCAACGTGGTTCCCTGCGTGAGTACAACACAACACTTGGCAAATCAATATTGCTTAAGTCCATCTGCAGGACTCTATTGAAAATTGATGGAGACTCACAGTACCCCTTGGGAAATCTTGTGGATGTAAATGACATCAGATCTTGAGACTCTTTATGCAATGGGATTGAGAAAAACACATTTTTCAAGTCAATCACAATGAAATATCACGCCTCAACAGGGATACTACATAAGATTGTTGCCGGGTTAGGAACTAGAGGAAACTCAGCCTCTACAATCTGGTTAATTGGGCGCATGTCCTGAATGAAACGCCACAACCCCCCATTGATTTTTTCACAGGGTACACTGCGGTATTGCACGGTGACTTTGACGATCCATCATGGGGAATATTGTCTTAAAAATACCCTCATCTGCCTCTTGAGACATGGGGTATTGACGTAGTCGAGGTAAAATTGCTCCTGACTTCATGCTGATCTTGACTTCTCTGACCTCTTTTAATAGGCCTATGTCATAAGGGCCTGTAGCCCATAAAGAAACTTGCATTTTTGCCATATCTTCATCAAAAAATGTTTGACAATGCCGCACTATCATCATTTTCTGTGGAACCTCGCGTCTTTCTGCTCTGACCCAATATGTAATGCTTATTTCAAATACTACCTCGTCATCAGATGGGTCATCCTTGAATAGGTCCTCATCCATGACGTCTGTCAATCCGTAACCTTCCCCAATAGCAATTACTCTGCTCCATGTCCTGCCATTGTCATCAAAGCCTATAAGCATAGCCAAAACTCCTCGCACCACAGCTGCTTGCAGCTCCAAGGGAAAAATGTGTCCCCCCTCTTCATCCATGGGAATTCTAGGGCCTAAAGAGAAATTCATCGGGTATTCTCATAATCTTTCCCATTAAATCAGGCAGTCATGTTAACAGAATATGCACCCCATAATGAAAAACCTCTTGTCTAATGGTTCTTCTCGTATGGCCATTTGCCCTGTAAATGCCATGATAAATTTGCTTATATTCAAATAATGTATTCCTGGCGTTGAACACACTATGCCTTCATCAGTGAAAGAAATCATCATATTCAATTTTGTCATTAAATCTCGACCCAGTATACTAACTGGTATCTGCCTTGAATACAACAATGGGACATACATATCACGCTGCCCTATAGAGACTGGCAATTTTTCAGTAAAAGGAACTCTACTTGTAGCTCCTGTGAAACCTTGAGCATTCATGGCATTACCCAACATTAAAAATGTCCCCTCTCGTATACATGAGCGAGTCACAAACGTGTCTACTAAAAAAGAAAAGGATTGGCCTCCTATCATGACATCAACCCTCGGTTCCTCTTGAGGATTAGGCGTTACGGATAGTACTGAACACATCAAGTCTCCCAGTGAGCTGTCCTATTGATGGTACATACTTATTCCTGTGCCCGTTAAAGGATTCCCACCCTCTACTGTGACGCCCCCTATCCTAGGAGTCAATAACGGCCCTGTGTTCATGCTCTGTTGTAGTCGCATGGGCGCATGCTGCGACTGCCCTTGTTGCGGATTTACCGGTGCTTGCTGCGATTGCAGGGCCTGCTGCATTCTTGATGCCTGTGTCTGATACACTGTTTGATATTGGGCAAACCCAACTCTATTCTATGAGTTATAAGCAGGTGGAAAATCATTCCCCCCCCTCTCGAGAATTGCCAATTCTGCACATACCCTTGGCTTATACACGTTCTCGCTATGTGTCCTGTCATTTTGCATGTCCAACATACAAGCGGAAGTCTCTGAATTTGCCCTCCTTGCATGCCCTGATTATCATTCTGCATGGGCTGAAACCCACTTTGGTTATTCTGGAAGCTTCCCTGGTTGTTCTGAAAGCCGCCACTTCTGCGAAAGGTTCCCCTTCCTCGTGATGCAAATCCATTCCATCCTTGATCAACCTGCCGTTGGTTATTCACCTGTGGCATACCTACTGGTTGCTGTGATCCTGGCCCTTCTCCACTAGTCAACATTGCCCCTTCTATAGCATATTTTGATAGCTTTTTCTGTACTAACCTAGCCTCCTCAAGCTTCCTGCCTTCTTCTTTCTTTTGGTTTTTCTCTTGCAACAATCAGCAATGATGCACTATGTTCAGCTGTATTTCTAGCCATGGTTTTGCCTCCATACCCACTAGTTTCTTGAGCTGTCTCTGTACCTTATCCGGTAACCCTTGACATAATTTATGATAGAATACTGGTATAGATTTTCCTCATGGCTCACGCGTTTCCAAAGACCACTGCTCTTGGAAATATTGAATGTAAATCAACAGATCTTCTCCTTCCTGCATCTTTTGTGACATTATAGCTCCCATATCAGACGAGTCTGCATACTGCACTCGAAGCGCTTTCCAGACTGCCACTCTGCAATTGTTGAACAGTGCTCCATCATGATTCCTGCATATCCGGCTCTCGACCAAATGTCGTCCGCTCTCTCCCCAATTATAGCTGCTAGAAGACCCTTAATGTCCCCTACAGCTAACGTGTTAGCCCCTGTTATTTTTCCTAACTCAAAGATCCATTTTCGGGCACCCAACATCAAATTCAGGAGTTTGCATCTTAAATTATCCTTACCCATCTGGGGCCATGGTATATATTGTGGTCTGACCCCTCCTTTCTCCAATAACGGGAATTGTTAGATTCCAAAATCACATTCATTCCCCATCGTCTGCCTGTCGATAGCAGGGACAATGGTTCCACACCGTCTTCTTCCAGGTAATTATCTAAACCTGCTCACATAAGGTGGTGAGTCCCCCCTCGCACTATGCGATTGTCCTTTAGGTCGATCTAGCCACACCAGTGATTCTGGCATCCTCGGTTTGGGTAGGTCTAGATTTGACCATCTTACTTCTTTATCTGTCGGAGAATACCTCTCTCCCACGGAAGGATTCTCTACCTTCGTCTGACATAGCCTGTCCCCAACTCGTGTGGCTTCCCTCTTTCTCGTCTCTATTCAGATTCAGCCTGTCACAAGACAAGGCTTTATGTTTGAGGTTAAATAAACCTCCCTCTTTGCCTCTCGGCCGTGTACTTTCAAATCAATCACTTTTCCCTTAATTTTTAATTCACTTTTGGCCCTTATTTCATGATAGACCCTATCAGTTTCTTCTCCTATGGCTTCTATGTGATAGTCATCCTCTAGGTCTAGCCTAGACGGTCCTGGCAATGGCTCATGTGTCGGAAGAATTCTTCTAGATCCTCCCATGCTACTACTGGATAGGCTCCATTAATTTGTTCTCTATCCTTGTCATCTTTCAGTCTCTTTTGTTTTTCTTTATCTTTTCTGTCCTGCTCATTCTGATCTTCCCTCTGCCTTACTTCCTCGATGTTGCTTCCATCAAGTTGAGCACTATCTGACCACCCATCCATTTGTTGTGTATGAGGCTGCCTCGTCATCTTTATCTTTCTCTCCTTTCCATCTCTTCATTTCTTTCTCTCTATGTCCGAAGACATAGTTGATTTGTTAATTCTCTCCTTGTCCCTTCTCTCCTTGTCCCGCGGGACTTTAGGAATCTCGCCACTTTCTGGAGTCTTTTCCGGACTTTCGTCACTGCTGCATGCAGGTGACTTATACGCTGGGTTACTATACCCTGTTGCTGCCTTAAGCTCTCTTAAAGGATATAATCCCTCCTCCTTTGGGTGATCGCCCTTTATCACAGGTGCAGTAGAGGGAGCAGAAGGCTCTATACCCCCCTCTGTACACTGGATAAGCATCCAGTCCTCAGGAGTCAGGTCTTCCCATTCTTCCTGATACATTTTCAGCTCTTCTTCCCTGTGTACGCAGCATGTAAATATGTCATCATATGCTGCAAAACTACTTTAGACAGTGATCCTCCTTGCAGCCATGGCATGAACATTGTATCCGCTGTACCCTTAACCCATTCTGCACTGTACTGTTTCAACTTGGGCGCATGTTTTGGCAGCTGTCTACACAAATGTATAAGCAGAAAATGTCCTCCATCATGACTTTTAGTCACAATCGACTATCCCAGTTCTCTGCTACTTTATACAAATAAATGCTTTTCAGAAAAATAACACATATGAGAATGCACCAATCGTCGCAGCTCCAATCCTATATATATCACGTTTTACTTTAATCTACTTATTTACTGAACATCGTTAGCCACAAAATAAATAAATAATCAATTTTCAAATCTCAATATTTCCAACACATCCTATTTCTTTTTTTTACCACATACAACATACAATATATAAACAGACAGACAAAACTTGACGCACTGACCAGCCCACATGTACTTTGGCTCACACTCCACGTGACCTTTCCTCTGCCCCTAAAGTGGCTTTAATGGAGTATGAGCTGTCCTCTTTAACCACACCGTGGTCGTTCATAGTCTATATATGTACCCAAGGACTTTAGGACAATCCCCTCCTAAACTTCCTTGACGTAGGTTGACCGGCTTCCTCTTATAGAACGCTCGTCATCTATATACCTTAGACTGTGACCTCATCATCTCACATAACGCCCCTCCTCATCCTTAATGAATAATAAAATAAAATACCCCAACCAACCCTCCGTTACTCTATCTTTATTTATCCCTCTTCCCCACCCAGTACTTATTCAGTTTGCCATCTGACTCAGTCTACTCACCATTCGTGTTTTCAACTTCCGACCCCCGGGATCGTCTCCTCCTCAAACTAGCTGCTTCAGCTTTCAGTTTTCTCAGCTTCTTGTAGAAATCGGGAAGGGAATTCTGTTTGAAACCGAGGGACCCGTCCCACCTATACTTGCAATATTTACCTTAAACGAACTACTGCTATCTACAAGGAGTTTCACGTTCTTTCAGCTAAATGGCAGAGGGCGTCCGATATTGCCAGGACCCCCAAGCTTACTAACTCGATGGTCTCTACACCATCAGGTCTGCTACCCCGTGAACTGGGGCAGATCTCCGAGCTCTTTAAGACAAGGTAGCAATACTTAGAGATGGATGGTGATGCAGAATATACTCAAACATCAATAATCAAACTGACGCAGGAAGTTGGCAAAGTTTAACTGTTTTAATATCAATTATATAAAACAGGGAGTTACAACAGACATCATCTGATGTTGCACAGCAATCTCTCAAAACATTTCACAAAAAACATCACTTTTATACTAAAAACTCATCACCATTGACGTCTACCTGCGTGGCAGGCTACGAAACATACTTGGAATGGTGATAGGCTTACAAGGAACATCTAGGTATACGTTCCATACTGGTTAAGAAAGGTGATTGGGTATCTACTATCAGGTGGGCAACTAAGCCCTCCCCTAGGTCATAACGAACATCATTAAATACACAACGTCCCATTGGTTACACAAACTATAGGGCTCTCTATTACGTATCCCTCTATAATTGGTTTGCACCCTTGCACCCCCCTGTAATATTCCACATGCGTAAGCAGCACGCTGGCTGGCACCCAGGTGCTTGATAGGCTGATCATAACCATAGCTTCCCACCAATTAGCCTTACTCTTCATCATCACTCTGCTGTCTGCCAGTCAATTAAGGCTTTGAAGATTGGTCTTGAGTTTGTTCTTCATGCCTGGAAATATGAGGGAGTGTAGGCATCCCCTGCCTCACAGTTTTGATTCAGCACAGTCCAGTGTCTATTTTCATCCATCCACGTGACTGCAGACCATGATATCAGAACATTTTGCTGTATTAAACTCTATTAAATGAAGAACCTCTGACGTCTTTAGTGTTCCTCCACCTCATCTCAGCAGGAGTTTGTTCTGTTCACATGTTAATTGTAACTTCTGTAAGAACACTCTGACTCATGGTGGCCTTGACTTCTTGGTGTTAGGCCAACCAAGCCCTTCTTTGATTCATCACCATGGTTAAGCTTTTAATTTCCAACTATGACACATTGTAAAATCCTTTCTGTTCACAGTGTCCAGTCCTGCTAAAAGGCATTATGGAATCACCTATAGTCCTTAGATTGCCTATGTATATACATTGGCGCATTGCCGCAATCTACTCACTATATAGCCAGCCTTAAAGAATACTTTTCCCTATTTGTTTTGTTGCGACTGTACATTTGCAAAATGACTTAATATCTTCTTCATTATTTTCTGTAGCATGAGCATCTTCATCTCGAGCCTGAAATGTTGCTCATCTTTAACACCTCCTCCGCTGTTTCTATAGAATGTTTATGTTCTTTCGTTCCCGCATCTCTTCTGAGTGTGTCAACCCTGTTTCTCTGTAACGTCACCAATCTGCATTTTCGCTCGGTTTTCTCACTTCTTTCTGGATTTCATTCAAATGACCATCATATTGTTGTGTATGTTTGTATGGCTTTCTCAATGGGAACCATGCTTCCAGGATTCTCTTCGGTATGGGTATTCTTATGGGTACTGAACTTATCTCACTCTCTGGCTTCTAACATATAGGCAGCATAGGGGAGGAGCTTGATGTGGGGGTACTTGGCTCCACCTTTACAATAGTAAAACTTCGTCATCACTACCGGCACACTACATGGCAAACTGCAAAACTTAAACTGGATTGTGGTAGGTCTATGTGAAACATCTACATATACTTTCTGTGAGGTGTGGGGTTGTGATAGGACCTCTATTGTCAGGTGGGCAACTAAGCCCTCCTCTAGTTCAAGTCATCTTGATCGTCACAAAATACACAAAAATAGAGCTCTTTGATACGTCACCCTCTATAATTGGTTGGCATGCTTGTACCCTTCTAGAATATTCCACTTGCTAGCAGCACACAAGCTGGTACCCCAGGTGTGGGTGGTCAGGGCTTGACCATCCCTCCCCACAGAATTAAACCAACATCTATCATCACTCTTACTTTCTGTCATCCAATTAGCCTTTGAACATGGCCTAGTACGCTGCGCAACTCCTGGGAATAAAAGGGAGTACGAGTATACTCGCATCTTCTCGCCTCTGCGTCATCTGCCCAAGTCTATTTTCATCTAGGTCATGAGACTGGAGACCACGTTTCGAGCTTCTTCGCTGTATTTATTGGTTTTAAAACAAATACAACTTGGCACTCATTGTCCTTTTGCTGTACCTTGGCAGGGCTTGGCCCGCCTCTTGCATTCATTGTTTCTTTTGAAGCTAGACAACCAATTCTCGGCTGCACTGGCCTTTTGACAGTGGGCCAGACAAACCCTCTTGAATGCTTCTTTGCTCATCAGCTTCTTACATTAACTGTGCCACTCTTTCGGCTCCTTTGTTCATGAGGTCTCAGTTTGCTAAAACACGACGTGGAACATCCAGATTTCCTATGCATATATATACCTTGCTGCATCGCTGCAATCGATTCACTACGGATAGCCAGCCTTTATAATTACTAAGTCTACTTGCGTTTCCAGCATCTGTACAATTTATAAAATGGTTTGCATTTTCTTCCATTCTCTTCACATGTGTAATCTTCATTTTGCACGTAAAAGGTAATTAAATCCTTTACTAACACATTATTTGATATGTTCTCTTTGCTTTCTCTTCTGTCATCTCTTCTCAGTGTGTCACTTTACGTTGTGTGACGTCACCAGTCTGCTCTTTCGTTCATCTTCCTTCGTTCTGCATGGATCTTTCCTAAGCGACTGTCAGCTCTTCGTGGATACATAAAGAAAGGTTTTCTCAATGCCTACTTTGCTTCAAAGGCTGCTCGTGTTATTGGCATCCTTACAGGTGTCTTGCTTGTCATTATTTGCAATTCCCAACATATAGGTAGCTTAGGGGCAGGACTTCTAGTGGAGGCTTTTGGCTCCTCCTCTACAGATGTGTGACTCAGGATCCCATGTTATCCCCTGTGTGTGTTGACCAGCCACATAGCTGCTACAGCTGATGAAAGGGTCAGCTCATAGTTGTGGGAATCAAGCAAAGCTGGGAACTGGGCAACATAATGTAATGTCCTCACCACATCATTATGTGAGCAGGGCATTAGTCAGGTCACGGGATAGAAGCTGACATAATGAGCTAGCAAGGGCACAGGAAGTGTGAGGGAAAAGAAGGGACAGTTTGCAGTAATTAAAGGCTCTGAATAAAGAAGGGAGACACAATTACCCAACTCTGCATCTTTGCCGAAGCCACAGCCAGACACTGCAACTGGTGACAGTGCGATACTTTGCTGCATGTGTCTAAGTGTCACTGGTGCTGTCTGCAGTCTTAATTTGGCAGGAGTGCTGTGTAGGTTCTTTGCAGTGGTACCCTTCCAACCTCTGAGGTGCAGATGGTCTGTCCCTTCCCAGCGTGGGTATGTCATGACGGCGAGACCACCTTCATTAGTTTGGTGCGTCATAATCTGTTTCCTGGCCTGGGGAGCGAACGTGTAATTCTTACTCATGTGGTTTAAGTGTTGAGGAGGCAGTGTCTTGCTGCCACTCTGTTTTCACTCTGAGGAATGAAGGAACGACACTACACAGATGGTGCTGTATGGACGCTGTGTGTGTTCAGCTGACCAGTACTAATCTCTAGAGTGTAACATTGAATCTATATTGTAACATTTCAGGAATCAGTCACCCCTCATGAGCTATAAGAGTTGCTTTCTACTTGGTTTTGCTGCTTTGCCCACACTCAAGCTACTGCAAGTGCGTTCACAAGACAGAATTACATGGACACTTGATACTAATATCATCAGGCAACCTACAATGATCACCAATCTTCTGGCATGGCTTTTTTCACCTCTGTAAGAGTTCTTCAAGTCTGCTGAAGAAATCATGTCTGCCGACAATTCAACATCTTTCATGACTTTGTCTCGCCCTAATGCAAAAGGCTGCGACCTTGATGTCTCTCTCTGCAGCTATCGATACATTATTACTGAGACAAGCAATCCTGGTCCCTCAGGTGCAGGGAGATGGAGGCATGAATTTAACTTTCTAATTGGGGCTATGGGCCTTGTGCATGATGGTAGAAAAAGGGGATTATGGATGCACTGTGTCAGCCCTGGAGTTCTCGGTGGTGAAATGGACACATGTCATGCACCCAAAGTCATGCCGGCAGAACACTTCATTCCTGAAAGGTATATGGGTTAGGACTGAGACTTATTCCACTCAACATCACAGAGCAAGGGTGAAACCATGGACAGCTTTGCAGCGTGTCTCAAGGTGAGAATAATGCCCTGAGATATTTGTCTTCATTCCAATGAATGCGCTCAAAGTCCCAAGTGATAGCTGGGTGTGAGTGTTCAATGTTTTTCAAGAAATTAAACAATTTCTGTATTCAATTTTGAGAATCGGATCTACAAATGTACATATATCTTGATCTAGCATTTAGATATTCCAATGTTTTTTCACTAGGTTGAATATCAGATGACTGTGTGTCGAATAGGTGGTAATAAACCTACATTGATCTCCACAATTATTTGTTCGCACATTAGGTGCCAGCACTACCTGTCTGGGTCTCTGTCACTTCAAGGCTTGTGCGATCACTGTTTGAGCATATCCTCTTTCTCTGAATCAGTTGATTAGTATATCACATTGTCTTTGAAAAAAATCCCTCGTACTATATTCCCTTTTAGCCGTTATGAATTCTCCATATGGGAGATTGCATGTAATACTTTTAAGATGACAACTGTCCACACGTAAAGTCGTGTTTGCTTCCATGGGTTTGCGATAGGTTTGAGTTTTGATTGTTATTGCTTCGTATGAAGATTTCCAATATAGGAAGGAGATTGAAAAATGATTATAAGTAGGTGTAAATGTAATTCCTTTGGTGTTCACGTTTAGAAAAGATATGTTCTGCAATAAATCTTGTTCAGTGGCTGCCCATACCATCAAAATATCATCAATGTAGCACCACCAGCTTGTGACGTGCATGTTGTCTTTTGGATAAATGTATTGATCTTCCAAAAATCCCATGCACAGATTGGCTATTGCTGGGGAAAATTTTGAACCCATAGCAACTTATTGTTCCATCAAACAAGAAAACATTGTTCTTCAATACCTAATTAGTGAGATCTAAGAGCATATTTTTCTCCCCAAAGTAGGTGGCCAATTTCTGGTTGTAAAAGGGTTCTGTGGCCTCTAGGGCAAAATTATGCTCAATTGATGTATACAGGGCTACTACATCAAGAGGTACCAACCAGAACGTGGGTTGCCACTGTATTTCTGATCATCTGAATAGTATGTGCATGCTGTCCCGTGTGTATGATTTGAGTGTAGTTACAATTGGATTGAGAAAACTGTCAATACACTCACAAACAGGTTCTAAGGCTGACCCTATAACATTTACTATGGGCCTCCCTGCTGGTATGTTGTAAAATGCTTTGTAAATTGAATGGTATTTTCTGAAATGTGACAACCTTAGTGCGCCAAAAATCAATATTGCAAACAATAAGACTTCATATGTACTGTCATACAGCAGTCCTGAGAACTAAAACATGGCCAAGTAGCCATATAGCATGAGCCCCATCTTAGACGGAAACACTGATATAAAATAAGGAAGATCCTATTGCCATGGAAAGATAATTTCTTCTTTTTGAATGTATTGCATTCACTTGATGCAGAAATAGAATTCTCCAAAACAATCTACTTCTTCCAAACTGTGGTCATCCAAACAAGCCAACACATGTTTCACATAGCACCCAACTTCACATCAGTGGAGGCTAAGGAGCTTCTTCATGGCTATACCATGATGAAGCTCTAAAAACATATATCATATGGCATGCAATGAATCACCTAAATACAACCAAGATTTATACAAATTCACATATCCATAATCTGAGAACCATAGCCTGTACACAAGAGTCCCCACTGATCAATTTTAGAAACAACCCCCACTCTTATGCACATCTGTTTTTGTGACATTACTACAACAGTTCTTATTAATATTGTGGCAATAACACCTGAGGCGGCGATAATTTGGATGCGGCCCTAGTAGCTAGTAACACACATATTTATACACTGACAAAACTTTATGAAGGTGTGGAAGAGAAGTTAGCTACACATTTAAGTAATACTGTAACCCTAATGAACAAAGTTGACTGGTTGGTATGGAACCTCCCAATAATGTTAACAACTGTCTGTGGTAACCCAAATAAGGAATTATCTGAGGCAACATCGGCTGAAGGGTCAGGTGAAGAAATTAAACTGGATCCCAATCACATAGATATTCATTTCCCATCTAACTTGCCAGAGTCTGTGATTTCCAACGCACATGTTCAGCCTTCTCCTGAAGTGATTGTAGTGGAGGATTCAATTTCAAACCCCCACCCCTATATGAGATTTTCCGTCCAGGAGGGAATACCTCTAAAAAATCCATACAAAAAAATAGAAGACGAACCTTGCACCCTTTAGAACATCACTTTTGTATACCGCCTAAGTGTCAGTGTAAATGTGTGTTTCCAGCTACCAGGGTATTAGTGTTACCCTTTAGAACAAGCAGGTTAAAAAATAATAATAATAAAAAAAAATATACCAAAAATATGTCTAAGACCAAGAAATCTGACCAGAATTCTAAAAACAATAACACTACTTCTTATAACGATAAGACAAATTCTGTTTTGGAGGCCCCCGATGAGTCAACTTCTGTGGCCCCGGAGGACTCACCTTCCAGTGAAAAAAATACTGATCCAGTTCTGCCTGCTCCATCAAACCCGATGTTGCTGAAGGATAAAATGAACAAGTAGAGGTACAATCACATGGCAGTGATCCTGGGAAAATTGTTGGAAATGTACCAAATGTGGATTCTGACTTAATGAATATGTCTGTCTACTCAACCCACTCGCTACCTAATATTGATGCTATTCATCAAAGTCTCCACTATGCTCAACAAGATAAACCTGATTAAAACAAACTATTTGTCAAACTTAATAAGGATGAGCTGATCTTTAAAACTATGGAGCAGAAACGACTAGAGCTTGCTACCACTAATCAGGTCATCAAATTTATTGGGTTTAAGAATCTTCTGGATGCTGGACTCAAACTAACTAAATCTTCCCAGGTTGATAATTTCAAAAAATCCCTCCTCACAGGTGAATATCCAATCTCAGATACATGGAAATGAGGCAACAAGAATTGAAGAAGTAGATAGGCTGGATGGTACTCTTCCTAGTTTAGATGATGGAACTCTAATTGCAACAATGATAGATAGAGTCTATGAAGACCCATATCCAAATAGGAATACAATCTTAACAATACTTCACTCTGTTCCCTCTCTTCAGTTAATTCAATCAAGCGACATAGAACGTATAAAATATCCAGTCCCCTCGAACCAAGATATAGTTGAGATTGTAATCCCGTCAAAGATGATAAAAAACTTAATATGGCTTGAAAGATTTGCCCTATATAGAATAGGACTGAAACTTGAAGCCAGACCCCCACCAGCTGACCAAGATCAGAAAATGATAAATCAGCCTGCCTCGGCCAGTGGGTCTAAGGGAATTGATTCTCAATGCTGTTGTAACAACACTTCTCTTCAAACAAACCAATTGCCCAAATTAACTAATCCAAAATCGAAATGGCTATGGGTCTGAAAGGCGTGAGAATTGTCTGACCAGGGAGAGAAATAGCATTTATCTCCGGAACCAACCCACTCATGTTCACTGATATGTTGGAATACAAGAGAATTTAGTCATCTTCTTAATAAAATACCTAATGCAGTACATAATGCTAACATAGCTTTACTTCAAGAATCATGGCTAACCTCGAATCCTATATGGATAGATCATCAAGTTTTATCTGTTCTGGCAATTAAACCAACTAAAGGTCACCCAATGGCTGGCCTTTTAGTAGCCGTTAGGACTGATTCCCAACTTAACCTTATTCCTTGGTTAACTCCAGACCCAGGGATTCAGGTTGTTAGAATTAAGTCCAGTAATTGTCACCATCCACTAAACCCTAAATCTGCTATTGTCAACATATATTGGAACCCTCTGGTTTCAAATGAGGATATCTTTTTGTCCAAAGTAGAAACAATACTCAAATGTGTAGCCTTAGATGCTTCTATTAAAACAATGATAATTGCTGGTGATTTTAACAAAAAGTATCAAGTGTCGAGCGTTGATGTGGCAATCTCTAATGGAGATGCGAGGAATGAGGATGCTTAATGGTTCTTCAATTTTTGATTCACCTCCTGCTCCTACATGGTGGAGAGGTATGTCAAATTCTGTTATTGACTATGTTTAAATATCTGAAGAAGCTAATAAAAAAATAGCTAGCTTTGAAGTCCTCCCATCGGCTGATAGTGATCACAACCAGCTAGTTACTAGATGGACACCTTACCAATTAAAAGAATCACTTTATTATTTGCAAGATATCCAATCAAGTAATAACAGGAATAGACTTAAATGGTTCCCGTCAAAGATAAACAATCTAGAAAATGTGATCATTAAAAAACCTCAAATGAGCACCTCAGTGGATGGGGAACACTACTCTGATTACATTCGGTTAATAACTCAATCACAAATGAACATCTCGTCTGCTAAAACATCTTATAAACCTAAATTTAACCGCCAAATTGCAGAGCTCAAAAAGCAATACCAAAAAAAGATACGCAATCCTTCCAAATTGACTAACAATGCTGAAAGATTGAATACCAAAACAACATACAGAAACTCGATAAGGACCATAAAGAGAGGCTGTTGTTTAAGGTAATAAAGACAAACAAGATAAGAAAGCAAAGGAAAAAGAGAGAAAAGAAGAAATGAATACATATGTTGTGTTAAGCCTCTCTTCTTCAAAAAAAGTTTTAATGTATAATTCACCAATTATTTTTAATACTCACCCCATGTTTGGAGATCAAAAGTAAGGGTGCCATTTCTTGTTTTAGCCTTATGGGTTCCATTTGGTCTTCTGTATTCAATTGCCTATAAAGTAAATAGTGGTTCTTGTGAATTCTTCTGCAATGTAAAATTACTGGTTTCCCCATATACTTGGAGGAAACTATAAGTGTGATTATTAATTACTACACTAATTTCAAAGTGTGCTCATGGATCAAGAAAACTTGCAGACTAAAGGTGATTACAACTGTTGTGGATCACCTAAAGTTACATTTGACCCTGTTCAGAGGGATTACCTTTTGATCCAGAGTACTTTGTTTGAGAAAAAGGGGCTGCTTTACATTATTTAAAGAAAACCCCCCTGGTTAGAAAAAAGGCCCATTCCTTACCTTGCATTTATATCTGCAACAGGAAGATATGATTGTCTTCCGTTCACAGCACCCGATCCGCGTTGTGATCTCCTACCTCTTTCATTCTGCTTTCATGTAGCACTGGAGTGACATCATCACGTACGTCAGCGTGATGATGTTTCTGTTTCATTTTTAAATGTAATATGTGCAATTTTAGTCCCGAGATTTCTTCGGGTTTGTAGTTCCTAACAAGTATTTGGGCTTGACCTGAGGGAATATAGCCGCATACAGAGTTTAGTTTTGCATATATATTCTGTATTTTATTATCAAGCCGATATTCTATTCGGCTTTGTGTAGTGGCGAAGCGACATCATCACGTACTTGAACTATTGAACTGAAGAAATTTACAAATACCATTGTTTTTCTTTTGATTTCTTGCCACTTAAAGTTATATTATGTGGACCAATTTGAGAGAAGCAAGGGGAAAGTAGAAGTAAATACAGATTGAGTACTCTTATCTAGACCGCAAATCTTACTTTGGTTTACGTGTGATATCCGCTGTGCGGAAAACATTTCAAAGTGTCAACAGTGCATGCATTATATTTTTGCAATATTCATTGTTTCAATGATATTTAGATATAACTCTAATATCTTTAAACAAAGCAAGAAAGTATTCAACAGTAAATCACAAACAGATACATTGGTGAAGAGAAATTAAAGCCTGTAACATATATTGTTCTTCTTTTCTTAAGTTAAGACTTAAAACATTATCATGTCTATTCATAGCCAATATGCCATCTCATATTCTGAGTTCAAACCTGTTTGACACATTCCACACTTCGCTTGGGCCTATAACTTGGGCTGCCGGGCTGTTATCCCCTGTTCTGATCCCTGGTACAGGGGATGAACGTCACATTATTCCCATTAGCATAACACAAAATGCTAATGGAAATGTTGGAAAAACGTATTGAGTCTATGTACTTTACTAAGAAATGTAAAGTAGAAGGAGTCTATAAGAATTTTTTTTGTTCTATTTTTTAACTGTGAAAGGTGGTTCCTAAAAGTACCTTTATTTTGTTGTTTAAAAAAAAAATGTTTGCAGGAGAGGTTAGAACGTAAGGTGATCAGGGAAATGAGGGAAAATGCACCAAGAACTAATATGGAGGGGCAGGTGGACAGGGGAAGATGTTGCGCGTGTGTTACTTCTAAGGTAGTGGGCAGTGTTTCTCATGCTCCTTGATTACAGCTTCAAATGCACGTCGAAATTGCTTCCCCCTGCAGAGTGGTGTGTTGCAGTATATACAGAGGACTGTTGTCTTCCAAAGATATGGATCAACAGCCTCTTTTATTGCATGCGAGGTAGCTGGTGGGATGTTGTATCCCGCAGAAGTAGACTGTGTGGTTACAGTATTGGTTGTGGAAGATGATGTGGAGGAAGACTACTACTTGCTAAGAAAGGAACAATCTTTCTGAGAGCATTGCGGTAGTTGATTTGGTGTGGCGACGCATCAACGTGGTCCCATAGGAGTAATGTCCAGGTAGTCTGGTGCATTTCACTTTTGTAGCTTTAGCCTTGGTACAGTCCCAACAGTGATAAAGAGCTGCCACATCAATGATTCTCTCTGGGTGCTGGAGGTAGGCACTTCCTCTACCTCATTTTCTTGGTCCTATTCCTTGTCTTTGGAAATACTGCGCTTTTTTTTGTTGTTTTGGTCCTCCAACTTGTGGTGGTGGTGGCTCTTAGAGGGGAGGGATGACAATAGCTGATGCCATTTGTAAGATAAATAGCAGTTTTGCTACTATTCTTCCAGGTATGTGCTTTGTACTAGATTGTTAATGGATAATGAGTAAGAACAGGTGTAGGAGCTGTGCAAGGGTGAATTTTGAGCTTGAATGTTACTAGATCAGTAGAAAATGCTATTCCGAACGGTCCTCGAAGCAAGGACCCAAACGCGAAGTGCAAACGCGTTCATGGACAGCTCATCTTGCCGCGCTCAAGCGCCGGGACACGTGGCACTGTCGCCAGATGTTCGTGGACGTCGCCGTTAGCAAAAACTGTGTAAAAAGTACAGTAGTGTTAAAAATGACGCTTGAAGGTGGGAAATGGAGTTTTAAGGTGAAACAAGGTAAATTGGACAAAAATGTTGCTATATTGGGGTAAGTATGATATTAGTAAGTTGTTGGAAAATAGCATACAATGGTGAAAACCTATGGAATCCTCTGAAAAAATCTTTGTTAAAGAGTCAGTATGGTTAAGTTGCAGCAATAAAAAACTATACAATTCACCGAAAAAAACTTTGTTAAAGGGACGTTATGGTTAAGTTGCACTAATAAAAATAAAGGGATGTTATGGTTAAGTTGCACTAATAAAGACCTATAAAATTCACTGAAAAAACTTAGTTAAAGGGACGTTATGGTTAAGTTGCACTAATAGGGACGTTATGGTTACAAATAAAACTGAAAAACATCCGAAATTCTCCAGTTATGGTAAGCTAAGCAACCATAACTTTCGCCACCACCGTGCACTGCTAAGACTAACACCCAGGACATCAAAGATGACCTCACAAATATAATTTATGACATCACTGATGACATCACATATCTGGCCCACTTGTTTTTGTTCACTAAAGTAGCTAGGCCAGGTGGTTTTGCTCACTGACAGTCAGAATATAAAAATTCAAAAGGTGCTGTATATCTAGATGTTAACCTTGTCATATGTTCTTAAAGTACCTTCCTTAGGGTTTGGTCTCAGCTCATGGTGCACATACATGGGGCAATAGGCAGGCTTCAAACACACAATTCATTTGTATAAATGAAGATAAACTTTAATGCTATTAACATCTTCTGATGATGCTGTTTCTTTCTTCCTTACTTAAGTTTCCCTGTATGTTCCTCTGATTTGTACGCATTGTGTGTCTTCATATGTATTGTTTGTACTAGCACAAGTGTGTCATAAGTCTTGAATTGTTAGGTAGTTATTACATGTTTACCATTACACAATCACCCCTGACATAATGTAAACAACATTATAAACACACCCCCTTGTTGGGACTTTTCATCCACATTTATTTCACATATGATGTCATCAGTGGCATCATCAATGACATTTGTGATGTCATCTTTGATGTCCTGGGTGTTAGTCTTAGCAGTGCACGGTGCTGGCACGAGTTCTGGTTGCTTAGCTTACCATAACTGGCGAATTTCGGAGGTTTTTTGGTTTTACTTGTAACCAAAACGTTGCTTTAACAATGTTTTTTCATTGAATTTCATACGTTTTTATTTGTGCAATTTAACCATAACATCCCTTTAACAAAGTTTTTTCATTGAATAATAAATATGTATATCGTTACTAATACATGACAACATCCAGTAAACACTAATAAGCAGAAGACATGTATTAAGATATCTTTAGCAATATTGCATTTTGTTAAACACAAAAGTATAAACCACTGCACATAGAATTAATAGAAACATTATAAAAGCAAGGTGTTGTGAGATGAAAGATGGCATGAGAAAAATTAGGTCATAAAATGATTTAGTGGAATAGGATAAAATAACCATGAGGGCAAAACAGGTATAGACCTATAGACATATCAACAGGATATGCACAAGGGTGAGAGGAGAACAGTATGGAAAGTTGCGGAAATAATTATTTAGTACTAGACCTGTTACAAAATGTTAGCAATATATCATTTAACCAAAAGAAGTGGAAGTATACTTCAAAAATAATATAGGTGAATTTGCAAGGCATTTTTTTAATCTAGGAATATTACAAATATTATTCCACCAGCCCTTAATACTTATTTCTTGTAAGTCTTTCCAGTTTATAGGTATTATGCGAATAGCCACCAGGAATGAAAAGATCAATAATTAAAAAGAAAAGAAAATGTATATTCATTGAGTTGAATGAGAGGTTTTCTAATCATATATTATAGAAATTAAGAGGTATATTAGCTTTAAAAATAATATGCATTTTATAAAATACCACCCTTGAGACCAACATTTATATACGTAAGAGCATTCAAAGGACATAGATTTGAAGGAACCAGTATTTGTATGGAAGGACCAACAGTTTGTATCACTCACAATGTTGGCGTTTCAACAGAGTAAGGAAAACTCTGTGGATAAAGAAGAAGAGAATTTGAGTGATATTGAAGTTTAAATAATTTTACAGTTTCTCTAACTATAGGACCAAGTATGTTCGTTAAAAACCTCTTCACAGTCTTCCACTGCAATTCCGATGACCATTTTATATCGATCGCTTGTTGATTATCATCATATAGAAGTTAGACGCTTCGTATAAGAACATTGTTTCCATGTTATGTTATGTTATGGTAATGAGTTTTATAAAGCGCATGCACGCCAAAGCATCTTGGCGCTAGGAGGAAACCGGAAGGTAAAAAGATTAAACTATCATAGGAGTAGAAAAGAAAATTGAAAACAAATGTGTTTTTAACAGCTGACGAAAGGAAACAAGAATCTCTGTGGCCTTCAGGGAAACAGGCAGGGAGTTCCACAACTTCGCTGCCGCCACAGAAAATGAGTGACCGCCCTCTCGTGGGGAATAACCAGTAGACAAGCGCCATTGGGTCGCAGTTCACGACCGGGCACATAGGGACACAACTTCTCCTGGAGATACTCCGCACCAGAGCCATAAAAAGCCTGATGCACTATCACCATAGATTTAAATCGGACCCGCTGAAGGACCGGGAGCCAATGTAAAGAGTGAAGGACAGGAGAAATATGGGCAACATATGGAGTGCCAGGACAGATACGAGCAGCAAAGTTCTGAAGAAGTTGTAAGCGATGGAGAAGATTCAGAGGGTGGACCAGGAAAAGAGAGTTGCAGTAGTCCAGCCGACTTAAAACTAAGGACGCTGTGACTAACGACCTAAGTCAGACAGGAAGAAATGGCAAAACCTTACGAAGGACCCGAAGCTGAAAGAATCCTGCTTTGCAAGTGGCCCCAACTTGTCTCTCCATTGACGGAGAGGCAGAAAAAATGACTCCCAAGTTCTTAATCTCTGAGCCGGGGAGGGACATGGGCCAAGTTCCAATGGCCAAAAGGCCAGAGACCACACAGGAGCAGGCACAGAAATGGCTGCATGAGGACCGCACGGGGGGACACCACCAGGACCACCACGATCCATACAACAAACTCTGATAGGTTAAGGAGTTAATTTATTTACTGTAAAAGAAGCCAGGTTATCGAAATAAGCATTTAAATACTTCATTAATTGATTCAAAGAAGAATGAGTGAGAGAAACATTATTTTTAAATAACTCAAAGAACAACACTTCAGTACCAAAGAAATACTGAAATACAAATGTCATTCCTTTGCTCAAACAAGGTTTCCATAACATGGTCCTGCTATTTATTTTAATGTTTTTGTTACATCATAAAAATTGTCAAAAGGGACTTGAGTGGCCCTTAATACATGGAAAAGGGTACTCTCTAAGCACAGAGTTAGTGAGGTGGATGGTTTTGGGGTTTGTACATTTTGAGTGATTGAAAATATAAAATAAATCTTTAGTAGCAAAAGGGGACATCAATTCCCTTTTGACCTTAAGCCATATTGGCATGTCCATGTATTATTCAAGGTGGGACCGGTTTTGTTCTTCTTTAAGAATTAATGTTTTATGGGAGCATCTGAAATCAGGGAATTTTACACCACTAGCATTACTAGAGATTTTTAATTTACGAAAATACATTCTTTTTCTCTTATTTCTCCCTAGTAATTGCCCCATGATTGTGTTCATTGATTAAAATAAGAAGTTACAAAGGGGAAAAGGGAGCATACTTAAAGTATTTAATCAGATTCTGGCACTAGTTTATCTCAAACAGTTAAATTCCTCTTTAGAGTAAACATTTGTTAAGTGGAAATCATTTCAACATATCTTTATTGAATGTATATCCTGGAACTGAGGCAAAGAGTAAAAAAGAGTCTAGTAGATTTGGGATATTGGATCTTGGGTTCTTCATAAAGATTAGTATGTTGTCTGCATGAGCCGCCAATAAAATTTCTTTCTTCCCACATATAACTCCGGGGATATAGGCATTGCATCTAATGAGTTCTAAAAAAGGTTGAAGAGGTAGGGTGAAAAGAACAGGTGATAGGGGATAACCTTGAGGTGTGGTGTGCATCAAAGGAAAGAAAATAGAACAATTACCATTAATTGAAATTGATGTTATGGGACAGCGATATAAAAGTTTAACAAGAGATCTGAAATATTTTCAAAAACCATGCCAATCAAGTGATTCAAATAAATGATCCAGTAAAACTATTCCTATTAGCTTAATGGAGCAGATTAAAGCAAAGTATGGTATTAGATTACACAAATCTCCCTTTCATGAAGCCCACCTGATCAGATTTTACAAATTTAGTGAGAAAGGGCCCATTCTTTTTGCTACTATTTTTGCCAACATCTTATAACCTATGTTGATCAGAGATAGAGGCTTAAAACCTTTAGGAAGACCATTGTCATTATGGAAAAGGGTCAATAGTGCCCCAGGGAAGGATCCAGATGCTATACCTAGCTTGGAAAAGTGAGAGAAAAGCCCAGGAAACTTAGGTGCCAATACAGATCAAAAGTGAGGATAAAAGTCACAGAATAAACCATCTGGGTCTGCAACATTTATTTAAACAGCTTTATAGATTTTGTCACTATAAAACGGGACATTCAATGAAGCACAGGGGCATGATTTCATATCAATTTATTGAAAAAAATTCTTGAAATCAATATGGGAATCAACATGCTCTGAGGAATGTAAGTCTTTGTAATATTCTGTAAGAACATCCAAAATTACTTTATCAGAGGATAACATATCAACCTGTTTGTTCTTAATGCAAGAGATTCTTTATCTTTCTTTTTTATACTTTAGATCTGATCCAAGCGCTTTACTCTGATATATCTTATTTTTATATTTTAATAAGACACCACATGCTTGTTTCTCCAACCTTTTATTGATATTAAATATTAAATGGTAGAGAAATAATAAACATATATGTATCATCATTTGGCTTATCATTGTATCTATTCTACAACTTTTTGTTGCCTAAATAGAGAGTCCAACTCTTTCTTTGTCACTTTTCCTTTGGCAACATATGAAATGATATGCCCTCTTTATACTACTTTATACATTTTCCCATTATTAACTGAAAAAATATCCTCATCTTTATAATTTCAAAGAATTGGTGGTGAAAAGATAGGATAGATTGCTCTAAGTCATTCTCACACGGGAGGTGAATATTGAACCTTCATCTGTTGCAGTTCTTTATATATCATTTAAGTGAATAGTCATAATGACTGGGGATGATCGGAAATAATCATATTTTCAATTTTAGATTTAACTGTCGCTCCGGAAAGAGATTTATAGATGGAAATATAATCAATATGGGTAAAGGTGTTCTGTGGAATTGATTGATAAGTAAATTTAATATTGGATGGGTGAGCGAAACACCATTAATCTACCAAACCTAACTCTAAAATTCAACATAGAAATTCTGAATGCATTTATAATTTTCTTAACACATTTCAGTGTTCTATCCAGGAAAGGATCCATTATTTTGTTAAAATCACTGCACACTATTAGATTAAAAAACTGATTGTAATATTTTTTTTTTACATTAGACCAAAACCTTTGCATCAGGATTAGTAGGGCCATATACATTCAGGATGGTGATAATAAGAGCATCAATTTGTAATTCTGCCACAACCCTTCTACTTCTGTCATCAGAAACCTTTAGTAAAATCTTATAATTCAAATTTTTATTAATAAGGATTGAAACTCTGTTAAATTTCCCATCCGCTTCACTTAATAACAAATCACCAACCCAAAAGTTTTGAATTTCATGGACTCCTGTAATGATAAATGGGTTTCCTGTAAACAGGTAATATATGGTATGAATCTATTAAGGTAAGACCTTTTGCCTCTTGATAGGATTTCTGAGTCTCTTAATGGTCCAAGTAAAACATTTCAAAGTACTTTTATAATTAGTGCAATACAGATGAAAACCATGTTCAGATACATTTCAAACATATAGAATATTTCACTAACTTTATATGGTGCCCAGTATGAGATTGAAAATATTAGCCAACAATGTAGTTTATGGCTACATTTCAACAAATACAAAGGAAAAGCAACACAAGGAAGATTAAAGGGAATATACAACTGCAACACTTGAGATAAAACCGAGAACAAAATTAAACCAACGTGAAGCAATATAATACATACATCATGTGCTATATAGATATGTCTCCTATTAGAGGCCACTTGTATATTTCTAACAATCAAGTATGCAGTGAAAAACATCAGGGAGAAGGAATACCTAAAATAAAAGAAAGACAAAAGCTGATCCCAAATCCGCCCATATGATAAGATGCAAGGATATTATCACTTGAGATAAAGAGTCACCTCAAGGAAAAGTTAATTGAAGTAACTGGTTTAGAAGTAGATGGTTGTTGGCTTAACAGCAGCACAGAAGTGTATGTATTTTCCATTTTACAAAACCTAATGATGGTTTTATGATTAGACTCATCATCAAAAAACGAGGATCCCCCTTTCTACATGATCTTGAAAGCACATGCGTGAACCAGTCCATATCTAGAATTAAGTTGCTTTAAGGCAGTGTCGGAAGATAGGAAATCTTTTTTGCATAGAATTATTAATCTAGAGCCATCCTGGAAAATGAATATGCTGTGACCATTTCACATTAATTGGTTACCCTCTCAAAATTGTTTCCATACCTGGATACATAGGTAATTCCAAGGGAGGGAGATAGTCAATCTTAGGTCTTTTTAAGTTAGAAGTGGAAGCAATCCTTTTCAGAGTTTTTCTAGAAAGCCATTATAATTCAGGTGCACACAAACCCCAACACTTGTAATTAATGCATAGAGATGATATAAAAATAAGCAGTACCATGGCAGTTATGTCACATTATGCACTAATCAGCAAATCAGCAGAAAATGGTTATCCACGAATTGTAGGCATATTGCACAATTACGATCACCTTGGGCCGAAGTAACTACCAATAATTATTAGAAGATACTGCAAGCAAAATAGCTGACGTCATGAGAAGAGCTCGCTGCACAGGATGCATTAGTAGACGTCTTCTGCTTATCCATATGATAATGATATGTGACAGTAAATAATATTCGTATTCATACCTCCGCCTCAAACTACAGCTCACGCCCAACCATACCATCACGCTCCATGTTGTCTATCGCCCACCTTGCCTGGCCTCAAATTTCCACGACGCCATCACCCATGCACTCTCGGACAACCTCCAAAACTCGTCACAAATTCTGCTCGTAAGCGACCTCAATACACCACAGTGGCCTGTAAATAGTGTAAATTGCCTTCCATCTACCTGCTAATGTGTTCTTTCATGGCTTTGGGACATAAATCACTGCCCAGGCCAAGCAAACAAGCCCCAACCAGGCCTTTTGCAGCCCCTCAGAATACCCCACACCGCCCAGCACTCAGGAGAGAAATGCCCGAGTCCCTGAGGTGCTAACGCCACTGGAAAGGCTACTTTCTGGGAAGCAGGGAGTGACATTGGACAGACCTGGCCCCCTGGCTTGCCTGCTGGCGCCAGGCCTTGGAAGAGGCTCAAGGCATCAGTGCTCTCCTTCAGTCCCACTTGTGAAAAGATAGCATAAACAAAAAAGGCAAATCAATTTGCAATGCCAATACTTGCTCTATATGTCTGGCCTTGGTAGTGCAGCACACTGCAGACTCAAGATATATTAGTACCTGGCGTGGGGGGCATGTGGTTGCCTCCCATCCAATCAGGATGCTCAGAAAGGGGGCATTAACAGAGCGGATGGCCGACATCTTCCCTCGCTGGGAATCAGGTAAGTGCGCTCCTGTGCTCCCATCCCCTCCCTTCCCCGCCCCCAAACCCAATTATCACCCTCCCAATCTGCCCCCAGCCCCTCACTGCTCCTCAGTCCCTCGCTGGCACCAGGAGCAATCAGTGCTGGCGGCGCATCTCCTTCCCGGAAATGGCCACCATGGAAAGGGAAATGGTACTACATGTAGTTCCCTTCTCCCTGATCCATGGTGGCCATCTTGTTTTGAAGTTTTATAGTTTTATCTCAAGTTTGAGACACGTAAAACAACTCGAGAAGAAAAAAAACCTATTAGTACCCCAGTACAATGTGTCGGGGTACTAATAGCAATGCAACCGTTAACGTTAAAGTCCTCGCTTCGCTCAGGCTTCTAACCTATGACCCCCCCTCGGGTTGTATTTCTTAATTAATGACATGCGCATAAAGCAGGGTGGTATAACATGCATGAACAAAACAGCTGACTTACAAGTGATGGCAGCTTAAATACACCAGTAAATGCACATTTCTAGTCATGCTGGGCCTCATTTCAAGGTCAGCAGTGCTGACAAAAAGTGTTGTTAATTCTGTTTGCGCCACTTTCCTGGGTGGGAAAAGAATCACCACTACATTTACCACACAGCCAAAATACGAGTTTGCCCCTGAAGTAGAGCATTTACCCCATCATAATGCTGGAGCTAAATCCTCCACTTTAACTCCAACAAACAGTGGATTTATGCAGTGAAATTACTGCTCACAGTAAAGCACCAACATCTCAATGGGGTGCTATGAACTCCAAAAATCGGGGCTAACAGAGTCAAAAGGCCTGATAGTATTATGGAAGTCATTACGCCAAACACATTAACAATAACGAACCGTTCTGTCTGTTTTGACAGAGCAAAAGTAACAGTAGCACTCGCAAGGCTTATTAAGAGGAAGCCAATATATTGGCCAAAATATTACAAGACCGAGGATATCCTCCTAATTTATTCAAAAGTACAACATAACTTTTAATAATAATCGTGAGGCCCTTCTGGAACATAATCCGAAAATAAAGTCTAGTGATATGTTAGTGTTTGTAAACACCTTTACCGATCTCTCCTACAAAATTAAAACTATCATCAAAAGAAATGCAATAACGTTTTCCATAAGACAATAGAAGAACCTACCTTTGCTTTTAAAAAACCCGCAAGCATCAGAAACACCTTTATGAAGAATGACGTGAAACTAACAAATGCTAGACCTACCCCATGAACAGAATGATGTGGCATGAACCCGGTTAAAGGGCACTTTCTGTGTAGCTCATGTCTAGTTTGAAAAAATTCTACTGCAACCAAAACAATAGACGTAGGACTCTCGAAATTATGGACACTGTCTTAACAAATTGTAACAGCACAAATGTAATTTACATGATCATGTGTCCATGTGGTGTGCGATATATTGGCAAAAGAAATAGGAAATGCAAGACTAGAATAATGGAACATACGAGCTGTATTAAGAACCAAATAGAGAATGACCCTTTGGTAAAACAGTATCTAACTAAGGGACAACATTTGATGAATTTCAGTGGGTAGTCCTTAAGATAATGAAAGGCAATGACCAGAACATTATTAATAAAAAGTTACTTCTGTCAAACAGAAGTTGATTTATTCAACTAAGAGACACTTACTGGGTATGAGCGAAACTCTTGAGAGGTGCAACATCATATAAGTACTGGTAGTTTATTAGCTGCTCTCGGAATAGCTTTACTTGATTTTTATAGTTTGCATTTCCGCATTCTACCTTATCAGCTAAACATTGTGATTTTGAGGTTTCCTTAAAGATGGCGTGACAGGTGTACCCCATTATGGCATGATGCCATTACATCACATAAATAAGCCCCATATTTGCATCAGACATTTAAGTTGTTCTCCACGTGGAGACACCACAACAGAGTAAATGCGACAATTTTGCGGTGGAGAAATTCACCCACAAGCTACCCATATGTGCCACAAACTGCCTGCTTTTTGCTCATAGTATTACCACCACAAAATGTGGGGATATTGCCCAATGTGATAGTACTGTATGTAGTAATACCACCTTTACCCAATAGTGTCCAATGGGATGCCAAAATGGGGAACTACCTGAAAGTCCAGAGGATTCTAAGTTACCCACTATATTACTGTTGCTGTATACGGTAACAGTAAATGAGCTTGTCTGCAATACAGGAGGATGTATTGCCAAACTCATAGTAAGGTCCGATGCCCGGAAGAGAGATAGCTGTGGTAGTGGCACATAAGTTAGATCACATAGAAGGTAAATTACTGCGATCCATATTGGGGGTTCCCCAAGCCGTCCTTGTAGAAGCACTTAGGTGCGAATTGGCCGTATCTTCATTTCTGCACTGTGGTTAATCCAAAAATGAATCTCTGATGGGCTCAATCTCGGGACTGATCCCTGCTTAGCTCATTGGCCCATGGTCCTAAATACAACAATCAGAGTCATCTTAATATTGACTTGGAGAATAAGGTCAAAATACACCTTAACAATATAGCCTTACCGATCCCCGCGTAGATTTCTGTTCCTCTTGTATTCATCTTCTTAAGGTAAAAACAAAGGACTATTATCGATCTAGGAACATAACTAACATATGTGAAAGAAACGGTACTCATAATATGCGAAATCTGGGTGCACTGGGGGCCCTACCCGTTCGGAGCTGTTCGTTAGATGCCTTTGGGCCTTAGTTTTGCGCTTTATAAATCTTCAAATAAATAAATAAATAAATGAAAACCTGGTGCTTTGTTGATCAGGCCTTTTATTATTTATTTGCATTTTAACATTTTACCAACTTTTGAGTATGTTGGTGCGTGGCAGGGCGTCCCCCCTGAAAATAGATGATGCTGCTTTGTGGCCAGGGGATTGAGACCAGCAGACACCTATTATTGGAGTGTGTCATACACACATTGAGGGACCAGCGTCGCAGGGGTTACCAAAATGTAATCTCTTTGCTCGGATCAGTTCTGGAGCACATTGCATTCTGCCCAGTCTCTGGTACTCAGTGCAGCAGCTGCGCACGTATTGAGGGAGGCATCATTGAAGCTAAAGGTGTAACGACAATGTTATCTTGGTTTAAGGTTCTTCCTTATTATCATGATATTAGAATGATAAGTGTTATACTTTTAGATGTTAATGTTTCCATTTATATATACTGTAATGATAAAATTGCCTATTGTCTACATTTAGTGTTTGCATAATAAATGATGATGAAAGTGCAAAGGTTGTATAATAAAGCAAATGGCACTTAAATACAACATGAAAAACGAGCTGTGCCAGCATTTAAAATGACTCGGTGTTATTGTTTTTCTAACATTTTCCTGGGTAAATAACACATATATACTCACATATGGAACCCCTTCAATATTGTTATTCATGGAATATATACTGGAGTTAGTGGTACCCAGGTAGTAACCCTAAACAGCACCAGCCAATTTAAAGCACTTGTGTGAACGTTCTGGCCGTGTGTATGGAGCACACTTGCCACAGCAAGGTTGTGCTTGTCCATGGCCCTCTCTCTTCCCATCACAATGTGCCTGCATGCGGTTTGGGTTTACCCACAGTCCAGTCACGCTATGCATTGCTGCCTGGAGCTCGTTGCATGATCGATTGTGTGTTTTAAGTGTACGGAAACTCTAAGCTGTCAACCCGCCTGGTTGAGTAAATATTAGAACAACATAGTGAAGTAAAAACTATGTATTTTAACACATGCATTGCTCTTTACAGTACTTGTGAAATTGTAAGACCAACAGTTGGATCTATTAGTCATTGTGTTTCTCCAATAACACAAAATAGAACATGCGCCTTAGGTTAAATAAGCCCTGCCTTCATATTTATTTATGCCTGAGCTAAAGCTCTTGCAACAGTGCTGGGGCCGCTGAGGCCTGATCTACATTGCCCAATTATTTCGCAGTATTCCCTGTCGTATGCCTTGCGACTGAAGGTATGTTATGGAACTTTAAGACTGTGCTATTTTGTAACAGGCATTGGCAAAGCCAACAGGGTTGGCTTGTGTGTAGTTATGGATGGGCATTTGCCAGGCCCTGCCATAATGGTACTACATGGTATAAGAAAGCAACAGCTGGAAATGGTGTGGTTACCTGGGTATAGGAGAGCAGTGCCTGGCAAATGCCTATGTGATAGCTATGCACAAATCAACTGTGTTGGCTCTGTAAATGATTGCTTTAAACAGGACCTCGGTGCAAGGAACAGATATCAATCACGTGGCTCACTTGGTTAAGATATTTGTATTACTCCAGTAGCATCGGTATAGCTGCAATTAAGCTGTTAACTCTCAACAAATTGCTGAGAAATAACACTGGGAGACCAAAGTTTGATGTTAGTATTTGGTAGGGCTAACTCAAGCAGGTCCGAGAAGGATATGTTTTTGGCGGGCAGGGGCAGGCAGTAGGTGGGAAAGGGATTAGCATGGCCATGGACAGTCAATGGGTGGGCAAAGTTTATCCTCAAATGCCAACTCCCTCTTAGCTCTACTCCTAAACAATAGTTATGGCTTATATGCGACACTATAGCACTACAGGGCCTTAGCTCCAAGGCGCTAAAGGACAATTGGAGAGCTATAAGAGTGGAGAAAAAAAGAGAAAAGTTGGGGGAAGAGCATGAGATTGTACAGGAAGTAACTGCAGAGAGTTAAAGGAGATAATGTCTGACTGCAAGTGAAAGGTCACAAAGCCAATACGAGAGGTGCCAAGATAAGAGGTTGCATAGGAAGCGCTGAGGTGTATATGGAGGAGGTTCCTGAGTAGTGGAGGATGAAGAGAACTCATAGGGTTCTATATTCACGGCTGCCTGTCCCAGCATCACATGTAAACTATCAGAGTTGAAATTGACTCATATGCAGTCTTTGAAATGTAGCGTCTGCTTCCCTGCGTTTATAGTAGTATTACAAGCACTGACCTGAGAGATGACCATTGGATAGGGAGTAGGGCGGTTGCTTGTCTGGAGCTACATTAAGTTTACAAATCAGCCTTCCTATTATGCACCTTCACATGTATGTATTCAGACTGTGCAAGGTGAATGGGGTCAGCTCCACTGCATCTCTTCAGAACTCACTCCCATTCACTGTCCTCTGCACACACACACAATATCTCATTGACATTAGTGCCTCTGTAGATAGCAACTCCTCTTGTGCGGATGTAATCAGCTACCGTGCAGTACAGCTTTCAGGAAGCACTGCAAACAGCCCAGAAAACAGTCTCTGGGTAGGATAATCTCATTAGACAGTATTGGGTTTTTCATATATTGTCATGCGCCACAGACGGTAAGGTTTGAACAGAAGGGTTTTTTATTGGATAGTGATTCGTTTTACAGAAACATGGCCCTTTGTGATGACACGTGTTTCGGCATCAGCGCGCCTTTCTCAAATCAGGGCTAATTTACAACAGAACAAATGATCCATTTCAAATGTCCTAAATGTCACGTACACGAGGCAGTCAGACCTAAATGTGACTTATTGAGGAGGGATTTCACCCATGATTTAATGCTCACGGAACGAGAAACGGATTTAGGACATTTGAAATGGATCAATTTTCTGTTGTAAATTAGCCCTGATTTGAGAAAGGAGCGCTGACGCCGAAACACGTGTCATCACAAAGGGCCATGTTTCTGTAAAACTAATCACTATGCACTAAAAATCCTTCTGTTCAAACGTTACCTTCTGTGGCGTATGACAATATATGAAAAACCCAATAGTGCCTTTTGCTAAACGGAGTAGAGGGACACTTTCTCCGTTCAAATTTCATATACATGCGACCCTGCTGTTGTACCACTAATGACTACAGGGCGCTGAGGCACTTATGTTGGTGTCCCCAAAAAAGTTCCTCATACCCTTTCGCCCAATCTCATTAGACGTCTTTAATCGCTGTATTCGACAGTGGCTCTAAACCAAAGTACATGATAAACAAGAGTGTCTTTACAGTTGGCTACAAGTGCTTACAGATAGGTTTCTCGGTACATGGGTGCACCAAAACGACACTCCCACTTGAGCCATTTCATGGGATGGGAAAAGTGGGCGGCTGCCCAGAGCACATGTGCCATAAAGGCACAGGATCAGCTGTTCCTAGACAGTGGGCCTCATCACGGGTTTGGTGGCATCCGCCAAACTGTATTACCGTTACCGCCAGATTACAAGTGACGGTAGAATTGTGTTGTTTCGAAAGTGCTGGGTTGGAGGGGAGGTGCTTTGTTCTGTTTTGAGTAAAAAATAACTATCAGTAACATGCAAAATCCTTTAAACGCCTCCTTTCAGATACAATATGCAGACAAACCACAAATATGTTTACAGTGTAACTAAGTAACATTGTTCTAAGTTTCTGGTTATTGATATAAAGTGTCAATATATACCTTTATGTGGACACTTCTTCCACAGTATCTGCAAACACACCCACCCTGTTCCTACAATATCCCAAGAGTCTACATGTTTAGTTTCATGTATGAAGCACTCAGGGTGCCTTCTGTGGTGACTAGAGCATGTTTCCAACCAATGTATGTGTGTGGAGGGAGGTTATTCAATATTTCCCAGTAGTCACCCCAAGCAATTGACTGTAGAGATGGAGCACAAAACAACCGAGTGCTTGCAGGGGTTCTGTCCCTCAGAGAACCTTTTATTCTCTGAAAAATGTGTAAACAAAACATACACTTTTCTATTGGTTGTCTAGGGTAACACATAAAAATATAGAACAGATGCCAGGTCACCAACAATTCATGAAAACACTTTCCAGCACATTTTCAGGATGCTGGCGCCTACAATATTTGCCCACTTTTCCACTGTAAGTACACAGCTGTGCTGACTTTACCTAATGAGGCCAGTAGTCTACGAACATACCCGTGATGGATTTTCCTAAAAACGTTATTACTGCCTTCAACTGTAAGAACAAACTTGTTTTGGCTTTGTCCAGTAACACCTTTGCTGCCAGCACTGTAAGAATACACTTCTCGTGTCTCTGCCCAATAATAGCAGTAACATAACTTTAAGTACACACTTGTCATGGCTTTACCCTTAAAATCAAGTACTACCAGCCACTGCAAGACTGCACTTGTTTTGGCCTACAGGACCAGTACTGTCACAGTAAGAACACACTTTTCTTGGCTTCCCACAATAAGGCCAGTGCTGCTTGCCGCTGTAAGAACACACTTGCCTTGAATGTTCACACTAGGTCCAGTACTGTAACTGTAAGCACACACTTGTCTTGACTTTGGCCCTCATTAGGACCCTGGCGCTAAGTGTTTAACGGCACCGTAAAAGGCTGCGGCGCCGTTAAACACTTTGCGCCTTACTACGAAGTCCCTTTGCGGGACCCGACCTGAACGGCTGGTCTAGACCAGCCGTTAAAGTAGGGACCCGCAAAGGGACTCTCGAGGTAAGTACGTTTCCGCAATTTGTGGTACCGTTCTTACCGCCTTCCCTAGTCCCATTGAGCCCTATGGGGGAAAAATGGGAATGGGGAAGGGCCAATGTTCAATGAGGAATTACTGCCCCGCCAACCTTGGAATGGGGTGGTACTTCCCCATTGAACATTGGTGCTAATATCGCCATGGTTTAGCGCCAGTATCGTAATGAGGGCCTTTGCCTTTTAAGGCTAGTACTGCCAGTGTCTGTAAGCACACACTTGTCTTGATTGTGCCCATTAATGCCAGTACTGTAGAAGATATCCATGCTGGCTTTGCCCAATAATGCAGTATGGTAACTATAAGAACATGCCAGTACTGCTTCCCACTGTAAGAGCACCACCAAATGGCCCATAAAACCAATAGATGTGTGAAAGAAAGAAAGAAAGAAAGAAAGAAAGAAAGAAAGAAAGAAAGAAAGAAAGAAAGAAAGAAAGAAAGAAAGAAAGAAAGAAAGAAAGAAAGAAAGAAAGAAAGAGAAAGAAAGAAAGAAAGAAAGGAAGAAAGAGAGAAAGAAAGAAGCTAACTTCCAGGCCCTCCATGGATTTGGGCCTTCCTGATTGTGAAAGATTATGTACTTTACACATCAGGCAAATAGTAGGAACATTAATGTGAACATTTGAATGTAGCACTATGTGCCTGGACTGAACCAGCCAACCAGCCTCTGGTTTGTTGTAGATCTACAACATGATACAGTAGGGAATTGAAAGAGTTGTATCACCTCTTCACTTCTCCTTAGTTCTTGTATCTGCTAATCTCTGATCCTGACTTCCTTGCTTGTATCTGATTTTGTCTTCTTTTGTTTTGTGTGCGCCGTGAGGCCTGCAGGCGATTTGGCGCTCTATCAAGAATTAAAATAAAATAAAAATAAGGCATGTGTGTGATGGATTGTCACAGTAGTGGCACGCAAAATAATCAAACTCTGCACTGACTACTGACAGCACTAGAGGACTGTCGTTTTGAAGTATATTTTACTGAACATCTCGATCATCTGCTATTGAAGAACTTTGCTGCATTCTGTCGTGTTTAATTCATATGGTGCCAGTCAGATTATAGCAATATGTTGAATGTCCTTGGAGGTAATGAGGTATAGCCAGGCTATATTGTCAATGGTACTTCTGGGGATGTGACAGCAGAGGTATGTGAAAGCTATTTGAGCAAAGGTAATGTGTTTCATTAAACAAGTTGCATTTAATGACTTTATATATTTTATCATTTAACTTAAGGTCAGGCACAGCAAGAATAATTGTGTTGCTTAAAATAAATCTGATTAGCTAATGCAAAAGGGTTTTTAGGTATGGGGCTGTGTTGCATGAAGAAGATGCATAAGAATACACATTCTATTTTAGCATTCTGTAAGGTGAGAAGATAGAATGTGTACTTTTAGTTAAACAGATTGAATTAAATGTGTTGATAGGCCTTCACTTATAAAGTTGTCATTACCAGTAGGAATTACACAAGGAGCATTTTCTCTTCATGCGTTCAACCTCAAAATTGTCAACTTGAACTGTGGTTAAACCTAAGATATATTTTTAGAAAGAGTTCCACCCTCTTAGACAAGAAATGCAAGAGTCAGCCTTCTGTTCTCCCACAGGACCTGAGCAGAGCTCTAATTGATGAGTGTCCTACATGTATGATGGTCCTACAGTTGTGTATGCTGTGTTTGTGTTAAGATTTCATCTGCCACTAATGTTACCAAAAATGTGGATGGGGGTAGGGGCGAGAATGACACCATATGGAACAGTGCACACTGCAGCCTGCTTCTGATGCACTACCACGTCTAAAGTGACCTGCAAAATCCTTCTGTAAAGTTGGCCAACCTAGCTGCGACGTCTGTTGATGGAAAGCTGTGCGCTGCAGCAGCTGGTCTCCCTGTGACACCGGATCAGACAGCTGCTCTCCAGGGGCTTGCTCCCGAATCTGCTACACCAAAGTGTGAAAGGAGTCAGAGATCGCGAGCAGGGGAGCATGCTGTGTGTCAAGGTGGCCAGGCCTGCGAGATAGCTACAGGCAGTGGTGAGTTGGCAGCGCTTACCCGCATCACCAGACTGCAGCCAAGGTGAGAGCCCGGGTGCCGTGAGAGGCGTCGAGGCACCTGGGTGCGCCATGCCCTGTACCTGCAGTGGCCCTTATATGGAGGGCAGAAACTGGAGCAGTGCTATTCTGCAGTGGTGGCCAGCAGGCTCTGGACACACTAGGATGCTATGTGGGGGGGAGCTTACTATAGTGAGGCCCAGTCATAGTTATGCTTCTTCTGGGCCTATCCTGCTGTGGCTGTTTTACTGGGCCTGGTCCTGTTCGCTGCGCGCCGCTGGGTGCAGCGTGAAGATCTATGAGCAACATGAGTGGGGGGCTTCTGGGATCCCCCGAGTGCAGCGACTATTGCTCATGGTCAGCGGCTCAATAGTGCAGAGCTGCTCTGTGAGATTTGCCCCCATGAGGTTGGATTGCATGGACTGGAAGGCGGCATACCATGTGGTGTGCAGGTTCTGGGGTGCTGAACATGCAGGGTTTCTGGAGGAGGATACCAGGGCTGGTGAGTGTGCATACAGGGAACCTAGTGTCCCATTTTGGATAAGGGAATGGACAACTTGCAGTGGAATGTTTTTAGGGGGTAGGCAAAAATGAAATGGTGATTCTGGGCTGGGTATTTAGTACTGGTCATAGCATTCGTATCTTGTAAATCTATGATTCTTGTGGTTTTGTTTTCTTTTATCCTGATATCAATCTGGGAACATATCGAGGGTGGGCACTGAGCCTGGTGGGAAGACCAACTGACAGAGTACTTGATCCCAAGGACATGTATAATGCACAGGTACTCGCTATAGTTAGGGGGTACGTAAATATAGGTATATAGGGTTCAAGCCCTAAACTAAATAAGGAAAAGCGAGCAACAGGATGGTGAGAGCCCTTATCCCTGCCAGGACCACTCTGATGTGTCTCTGGTAGTTAAAAGTGAACCTCTGCCCTCTCAGGACCACAAGTGAGAAGAGTTAAGGAATGAATGGAGCAGGGGTACCTGTGTAGCGAGGCAAGTAAAGAGCTGATCTGAATATGGAAAGCAAAATGGGCAAACAGATATTTAAACAGGCGGAGGAGCCCTGAAAGGTGTCGCCCACCCATTATATGTTTAGGCAGTTCAGTAGTACTTTGTGTGATTTTCTGGATTTCTGGCCTTATTTGACTCGACATAACATACATATGCCATTCCTGATAGAGGGGACTGTAAATTTGGACAAACTGTAAGCCCTTAGAAGGGCTCTGGAGGCAGAAGGAACAAAGATATCAGCAGTGCAGTGGGAAGCATGGCTGGTGGAAGCAATGGCTATAAGGAATGATGGAAACATTAAAGGACTGAGCGGGGTTAATGACTGACTGGGGGGACAGATACAATTTTGGAGAAACCGACGGGGAATGGATAAGGTGGTTCACTTGTGCCCACAGAAAACTCAGGAAGGGGTGGCGGACAAAGAGAAGGAGGAAGAGGAATGGAAAGATCAGAATAGTGAGACTCTGGAAGATATACTTGCATTTTTCACTGGTCAAAGACCACTTATGGGAACGAGACAGGATGAAGAACAAGGAGAGGCACCACTGGTGGAGATGTCACATCTAGTACCTTCTGCTCCTAGGACACCAGGGATAAGAGAGTAGGGACCCACAATGGGTCTGGTGCCTATGGGGCCCCCTCCCTCATATGCCTCCACTATGACAAAGGGTGGTACACTGAATGGGAGGGATTTCCAAACTTGCATGTCCGCCTCATGCATGTGCCATCTGGCCATGAAAATGGAGACCAACAACAACTGAGCCTTGATACTCTACCTGTCCCCAGGACACCTGGAGACCACATGACATTGGCAAAGGAGTTCCCTAATATTAGGGAAAAGTCCCAATGATTTGTAGAACTGCAGACAGTCATGCAGTGTTATAACCCATCATGGGCAGATATGAATCCACTTATCGGAATAGTGATGCCGCCGGAAGTGAGGCAGCGGTTGCCAGAACAAGTGACTTGGCCAGCCACTGGCCCAGGCATGGATGATGCCCTGGTGCAGGTAAGGTAAGTAATAGTGACTGTGGTTAAAGAGGTATGCCCTCAAAAGGTGTATTGGGCTAAAATATCAAATTGTAAATAGAAAAAGGGAACATCACCCACTGATTACTTAGACAGGTTAAAGATGGTATTCACTCTGCTTACGAAGCCATACAAGACTGCTCATGAGGCCATAGCAAACTCATCTGTTTCCAGCCTCTTACCAAAGGTTCAAGCAAAGCTCAAAAATATGTGCATCGGCCGGAAGACCAAGGCATTGTCAGAACTGGTGACAGAGGTAAACCATTGCATCGCTTGCCAGGAGCAAAAGAAGGAAACAGATCAGAATAAACATATGACACCACAAATGCAAAGAATTCAGGGACAAGTCCCGGGGTAGCTTCAGGGAATGGTACACAACTCGACAAATGAGGTACAAAAGGGGGCACATTGAGGAACCGGGGTGGGGGCAGATGTGACAGCAGTTACAACCCCAACCAGCAACGAGGATTTATGGGACAACAGCAGCAACAAAGGCTGTGCGGGAAGTTTGACCAGTAAAGGGTGTGGGGGGTACAAGATCAGCAGGTACAGGTAGGGTGGCAGCACCAACCCTCCCCTAGAGGTGCAGCCCCAAAACCCTTAACCTGCAACTATTGTAGACAGGAGTTTAATTGGAAGAATGAGTGTCCATTTAGAGGACAAACACAATACCAGCAAGGCAACATGGGGCCTAATAGCCCCCAGGTACTGCAACAAAGGGGACATGTCCAGACTCCCCCCCCCCAGGATTATGTTCCCATTCCCGATTTTGAAAGCTAACCCTTTCCTCCCCAGGGATCACAGTGGGACAAGAGGGGATTCACACAGATTGTTATGACAAGAAAGGAAAGGGACTCTGGAAACTCTTATGATCCCAGGTGATCAGGAAGGCCCTTATGTCCAATGTTATGTACAAAGGAAACTGGTAGCCTGTTTAGCGGATACTGGGGAAAACAGATTGGCTTTGCAAATGAATGCTTTCCCAGCTATCCCCATATCTAGAGTGAAAGTTCTCGTGGTAGGCACATCAAATACTACCATTGTTCACCTGGTGATCGATCCACTTACAGTTAAGCCATTATGGACCAGCATGCTTTTCTCTTGAGCCCCACCTTACCTGCAAATTTGTTAGGGAGAGATTAGATATGTAAAATGAGGTGCACCATATTTTGCACCCAGGAAGGGGTGTACTTGAGTGTGCCGTGCGATAATATAGAATTGGTGATGGCAACTTTAAGAGAGGACCAGGAAGGAAAGAGGGAGAGGAAGATAGACAGTGGGTGGATGATCTGCAGGAGTTGATTGATTCGGTACCTGATTCTTTGTGGGCCACCCACGATAAAGAGGTTTGATACTTACATACCACCGAGACAGTAAGAATAAAGGTAGATCCATTTAAGAGGTTGCCCCATGCTCCCCAATACCATGTGAAGCCTGGAGCAGAGGTAGGTATCACCCCAGTCATTGAATCATTGCAGAGCCAAGGGATTATAGTTCAAACCAACAGCTCACATAAACTTTCATTTTTCTAGTGACTTAAGGGCTGTCAATGCAGTGGTGATATCTACCTTCCCTATGGTGCTGAACCTGCTACCAAATAGTTTTGCATTCCACTAGAAGCCATGCACGTTACACTAGTAGTACAGTAGTAGACTTTTTCTCAGTCGCCATATATAAAGATAGTCAGCATCTAGTCCCATTTTCTCATAGAGGAGTCCAGTACACCTGGAGACATTTGCCCAAGGGCTATATAGAATCCCACACCCTCTTTTCACAACAGCTAAAGAAAGATTTGGATGATATAAAATGACTGTGGAAATTGGTACTGGTACAGTATGTCAACGACTTACTGATCTCCTCACCGTCATACGGAGCCTTTAAGGAAGACACTAAAGTTCTGTCGACGGCATTAGCAGAGAAGAGGCACAAAGAGTCCAAGAAAAAGCTGCAATTGTGTGCCGATATGGTACACTATTTGGGTCATAATATCACAGAGGGATGTCGGCTTATATCCTCCTCACAGAAGGAGATTGTATATAAGATTCCTAAACCCCAGACCGTTACACAGATGCAAGCTTTTTTGGGCAAAGTCAGTTACTGAGAGTAATGACAGCAATGGATATTGGGATATGCAGAAATAGTCAAACCACTCTAAGTATACACACGTTTGAATAATATAGAACCCTTGCAATGGTTACCAGAGGTAGAAGAGGTTTTTACCAAAATTAAGTCACAGCTGGCGGCGGCACCTGCTTTGGGGTTACTTGCCTATAAGAAGGGGCTTTGTATTTCAACGAGAGGAATGGGTTTGCCCTGGCCGTCCTTATGGGATTCACCATAGACCTGTAGCATATTACAGTAAGATGTTAAATCCGGTCGCAGCTGGGATGCCGCCCTGTTTATGTTCAGTGGCGGCTGCTGCATTAGCAGTGGAACTGAGCGAATACATAATACTGGGGTCATCCCTGGAGGTGGCCATCCCACATGCTGTCATTATTGCTGAAAACAAAAAACTCAGCACAAGTCTGTGTCGCAAGCAAGTAAATATGAGCTACTGTTGCTGAATTCATCAAACATCACCCTGACTATGTGCTCTGTCTTGAAGCCAGCATCCCTATTGCCTACCCCACAGGAGGGAGAACCACATGACTCCACCCCACATGATTGTTGGTCGGTAACTGAATGTCTTATGATGCCCCGGACAGACCTCTCTGACGTGCCACGCCCTGATTCAGCAGCAGAGTGGCACTTTAAGAATTATGCACTTGAGGATGTGATACAGATCCTATTTTATGTTTGATGTTGCAGGTGTGATAATCTTTCAGTGTCCTGAATATGTAGGCACTAAATGTGTAATTAAATATTTGACTAGTGTATTTTGGCTTTATATATTTTACAATTGTGTTAGACTCATTTTTCTGACAAGTATTAATATTCCATATGTAAGCAATTATTAATAACCGCCAGCCTTAGGTCTGAAGACATGCATCTTTTAACTGTAATTTTACTTCAAGTTTATCAGATTCTATACATTTTTAATGAATACCATGGGGGTCATTCTGTGCTGGACGGTAAGGGATACAGGGCACCGTTAAGGAGACCGAAGCCGGTAATCCCTTACCGCCCAATTCCGAGGTCCCTTAGCGGGAACCGCAAAGGACGTGTGGTCTGACCTGATAGGGCCTGATTCTCAGAACCGTTTTGTAATGGCAAAATCCCATTGGAAAACGTTCTTTGAATAAGGGCCTTAGACTCAAGTGATTCTCAGAACCGTTTTGTAATGGCAAAACCCCATTGGAAAACGTTCTTTGAATAAGGGCCTTAGACTCAAGTGATTCTCAGAACCGTTTTGTAATGGCAAAACCCCATTGGAAAACGTTCTTTGAATAAGGGCCTTAGACTCAAGTGATTCTCAGAACCGTTTTGTAATGGCAAAACCCCATTGGAAAACGTTCTTTGAATAAGGGCCTTAGACTCAAGTGTCAGTTCTTTTTATGATGTTATGTTATGTTATTTTGCATTTATATAGCGCTCTATGTATCTTTGGTATGACCTCAAAATCCTTGTGGGTTGAACGCCCTCGGGAACCATAGTCGAGGTCAGTCGAGAGAAAAGGGAATCATAGGGTGCTTGGGTGCACTCAGTATGTGAGCAGCTGATGCGATTACCTGATGGTAGCTGCATCCTAACATTAGGTGTGGTGGTATTGAGAGATCAGTTGAATGTGTGCAGTCTGGAGGTTGGTCTCCGAGACTGTGTTCTGTCGACGTTAGGCCTGTGTAGGATGCTTATGTGTACAGCTAGGCCATTTTCCTTGGGGTATAGCTGCATTCTAGGCGTTCATGGAGTATTATTCATATGTGAGCAGCTACGCCGAATTGATCGAGGGGTGTAGCTGTGCTCTATGGAGTGTTGTAGTTGAGAGTGAGCATAGTGATAGGAGTGGTGAGTGTCTGGAGTGGATTCTTTTTTTTTATATACTTACGAGCCCACTGTTGCAGATTACATTTACGTGTTTCGCGGTAGCTGTGCTGAGAGGAGATGGCACAGGAGGCAGCTAGGCATGTGTGTAGATGGGAATAATAAGCACTGCCTCTTGCTGGCCATTTGTTTGCCCTTTCGCAATACGTTGTTTCTTATATTAGGAAGGTGGTCTCTTCAAAGATTTCTAATGGCAATTACCTTTCCTTTTTGTTTTATTATCCCGGTGTCCTTGTACCTAGTGAGGGCAGGCAGGGACTGGCATATAGGAAATTGCCCATAGGGCCGGTTCTACATGCTAGTGTGGGCCATTGTGGCCAAAGTGGGCCAGTATGAAGAGGCATGGTGCCAAGAAGATGGTAGTTTTGACTGACAAAATGTTGCATACAATGCAATATTGCACCAGCATGCACCCAAAATCACCCATTACGGAATATACGTTATTGGGCGATGTTGGGTACATTTTGGTGCAAATATTGCATGTTATACATTTGGCTGTCAGGATAAATAATGAACTGCCATTTGTGATCGAGGGTGAATTCTTCATTGATGCCTGGGCAGATGTGATGTTCCAGTCTGACTCATAGTGACACCTTTCAATAGCCAAAACTATCCAGTACACCTATTTATGTGCGACCCAGAGGAAAACTAGGGTACATATCTTAAATATCCTGGGCAGAAATAAGTGGAGAATGAGGAGACAGGCAGGTGGAAGAGGGAATAATTAAAATTGTGGAAGGCCATCTATATTGTGCTACTGGGATTTATGGAAGTAACCAACTGGAAAATGGAAAATAGAAAAGGGCAAGTTGGGACTGATCATTAAAGGAAAGGTATTTCACAGACAGCTTAAAATATCTTTCCAGATTGAGATTTAGGAGAGGGCAATAAGCTGGGCAAGAAATAAGAGGATTGATGAATGACTGAAGGAGGGAAGGTGTGAAGCAGCTATACCCATCAGCTGGAAGGAGAGACCGTACACTGGCCCAAGGAGGAAGTATAGAAGTCCTATAGAGGCGTTGTTTTTTTCAGTGGATGGGGTTGATGGAGAAGAGGACGGGGCTATGTCATAAGTGCTTCCGCAGAGGACATAAGAGTAGCCGGGTCTCTAGGAGTGACAGCTGCGGTAGCGGGAGGCTCTTCTTGAGGCCCATCATGTGAATGCACATCCTCCTTATGTGGGACATTGTGGCCAGAACAGGGGAAGCTGTGGTTTGGATCATTGATAACAAAATGGCACCCCCCTGGTTTTGGTTACTCCGAAAGGTGTCCATAAAGTGTCATTGGAACACAAGGGATTGAAAGGTTTCCTTGTGTGTTTCCTGTTACCAAGGGAAGGACTACATTCACGAATCTCTATAATGGCAGAGTTAAGGAGTGATCTGGACAAGAATTGGCATTTGCTGTAGAAAACTAACAAATGGGGCATGACACCAGGGCAAGAGGAGTCGAGGCACTGCAGGATTCCTTCCATGGTGGAACCATGAAGAAAGATTTGGAGAAATGGCAATTCTGAGAGAAGAGAGAGAGAGATAAAGAAAAGGAGGCAGCGGGGGATGAGCGAAGAATGTCAACAGGAATGGGAAACCAATGCAGAACGCCTTGAAACACCTTTTGCTGTATAGACACATTATAAATACCCAATAAATAAATAAATACACGTTCACACAGATGCTAAAGTGATGCAAAAATAAAGAAAAAAAAACAAAAAATAATTAAATGGTAAGATGAAAATTAGCACAAGCCATGAAAGTTTTCTGATCTTGAAAGTGCTTTATCACATAGTTCAGCATGTAAACTGGTATAAGCAATTCACCTGCTGTGCATATTTCTATGCATCATACTTCATGACTTCCCCTCTATGTTTATGCAGCATCTTGCCTGTTATTTTTATATTTGGTGTAAATGGAAATGGTGATATTCTAACTAAAACATCAGTAATTAATTTTTCTGTTCACTCATATCCTAACACATAAATATTAATATCGGTTTTGTAATATTTAGCTGATCTGTGAAGTATCTCTACTATTTATCTGATGTATCAAGTATTAATTATGTATGGAGATAACATTTGAACTCATCCATGTTGTGTAACTGATTCACACTATGCAATATATTTTATTGACTACATTTATATAATATCCTGGGTGATATTAATGCTTATGCTATTTATAATGTGAGGTAATGTAGTCTTAATAAAAACATTTAATGAATAAAGTCAATAAGTGTGTATGTGCTAACATATTACTTCATGTTTCATCGAGTTTCAAATGCTGCTTGTAAGGCTGTACCCTAACCAAAGAAATCTAACAAAACTCGCTCTTCAACTTCTAGTGTTCCAAGTGCCTAATTCGTGTTTCTTCCCATTGAGGAGGCCAAGATATCTGACGCTGCTGTTGTCTTTTTCCCCACAAGGCCATGGCAGTGAATGTCATCCCGGATTACCTGAGAAATGGATCGGGAGAATGAGGAGGGTCCACAAATCCAATGCGAGATTGCTCCTAAAAATTGTCTCAGTCCATTGGCTTCAGGTAAGGAAGAAGGTTGAGTTGAATTCATTACACCGTGCGCATACTGCTATCTTCGGGAATAAACCTGCACTCCTCATGCACAATTTTATGCAGTCTAGCGGAAATCTTAAATCTTCCAACCATACCAAAAAACAAAACCTTTAGAAGCGACGGTCGGGCTGTCTCATCTCAATTTGCCACATATGGATTTCACTGCCACCTGATCTAAGCTGAGAAGCGGACATGCTTTGTTTCTGGAAGAAGTTGGAATCCCCATAATGATGTTTAATCTTGAATGACTGCAGTCTGGATTTTCATGCAGGCGTTCACACGCCCTCTTTCTAGAGCACCATGACGCCACTGGTGATCGGTGCATTCTATAATTAAAGCCAGAAACAAGTCTTTCCTTGTTTTTCTGGTTAGGTGAGTAATCACCTTTTCCCCTTCTATCCTTGCTTTCATGCTCTGAAGTATTTTGTATACCTGTAGCGCGATATAAATCACCAAGTAAGTCAATCAATAAAGAAACGTAATCAATTAACCTCTTATAATAGTCTAAGCGCAGGACCGGGATTCGAACCTGTGTTCCTCTGCGTTGTCTTGTGCATTGACCCTGAACTATCCTCCCGCCGGGGCCCACTAATATAGCAATGTAGCAACAAATGCCAAATGTAGGCACATCTGCCACCTCAAGTTCAATGAATGCATGCCACACAAATTGCTCATATCTTGTTGCGGAAGGTAACACTTTGGTGCATCTGTGCCCCGAGTAAATCCAATTCTGTCCCCGTCCCTCCTCCTTTCATCATTCTCTGCAAGAAGGGTTTCTTTTGCGATGATTTTCCAGCCCCCAGTTACACTGCCACTCACTCTGGAGCTTAAGGGAGCTTTCCAATAATACGAGCGCAATAAATAACTACAAAATATTTGAAGGTTTATGTCATGGCCTGAGAATTACCAGAGACACGTTCATTGGAAATGCATGTGAAGGATCCATAACTCAAAGTACTTTACCTGTTGCCCCTTCTCTGCACCCCCCCCCCCCCCCCCCCGCTCACCCCACTCCAAGCCCTAGGGCCTCAGAGCATCCTTTCAAACCTAACAGCGATAATGTACACATGATGTTAACTGAGACCTGCCTCACTTGCGATAGGAAGACACATCTGCACGTTGGTTTCGATTGCTCATATCTCAAGGTGGCCCACGGTAAATAAAGCCAGACTCCTGCTTCCGCTTGATAAGATTCCGGATGGCGATGATTCATGTTTCCTGCCTCTTTCTGGCCTTTCTGTTTGGTTTGTATTTCTAATCGCACCTAGTTTCTCTTTTTTTTTTTTGTAAGGCAAGTCAACAGCATATTGACTCTCCTGATGTGAAAAGGTGCAAGTAGCCTTGGCACCAGGGATTGCACACATGGGCATAATTATAGGGGGGACAGGGGCGTTTGTCCCCCCCCAACTTTCATGGCACCCCATTTTGTCCCCATTCATTTGGCAGGGGCACCTTTTCTTCAGATGTCACATCCCCCCACCCCAACATTTTCAGCAAAGTTACTCCACTGATTGCAGAAAGGGGTGAAAGGATCATTAGTGCAAACTAAGAGAATGAAGGAAGAGCATTATGGGCTGACTGACTGTCGCAACCGGCATGCAGCAGGTTTGCAGGGCACCTTGTGGCAGAAGGTGAATTTAAAGCAGCGAAGGGTTTGCAAACCCTAAACGAGCATGGGCGAACCATAGTAAGAGTCACATGACAGAAACGATTGGATGAATATGGAATACTTCAAAGGGAAGAGATGGAACAATTTGCAGGAAGGTTCAAAGCACAATTACTAAATGAATGCATTAATATCGGATCCGTGTCCTTCAGGTAAAGTAGCAGCATTTCACCATCCTGTAAGAATACAGGGTCTAAGTAGCACAACCAATCCAAAGACATCTTCTGCAATGAAGGCCAATCTCTCTTATTTTATTTATTTATTTATAGATTTATATTGCGCCGAAAGCCCAAAGGCATCGAGGCACAGACATATGTACATCAAGACAAAATAAAAGACGGGACTACCTTGGGCTCATAATCCTTATTTAAAAAGTAATGTTTTCAGATTTCTTCTAAAAATTGCATAGTTCGGCTCAAATCTGAGCGATAGGGGCAGTTTTTTCAATTTTTGTGCAGAGAGCACCAGGAAGGCTCTCCCCAGCCCTGTTTGTTTGTCTGTGAGGTAGGACTGAAATCTGGCCTAGTGCCTCGGATCGGAGAGGGCACCTTGGGACGTGTAAAATGATCCTTTCCTTCAGATGTTCCGGTGCTTTCCCATTGAGGCACCTGTGGACTAGGGTCATGGATTTAAACGGTATCCTGTCATCGATAGTCAACCAATGTAGCGCCTTTCTATTGCTGATTTCAGCTCTCCTTATATACCCGAACCTACAGAAAATGGAGCCTAAAACTAACCAAGGCTATTTCCGAATAATAAACACCATCGAAAGGGGAAAAGGGTAGAAAGATACAGGTCTATGATTGATAGTAATTCACTGCATTTTCCGAATCACTTTGAAATGGGTGCTACAATTGATCATCGTGTTCATATTTTATTGGAAAGCATGTTTGTGAATTACTGAAGCTATGAGTGCAGTAGTACCCCTTGTTAGATGTTTTGGGACAATGTGCTCCCAGTTTATTGGAATCTAACGGCATGTGAGCTGGTGGTTATTTAACTCAGCACTTGGCTGGTCCATTCTACCTAATGGACCATGGGGGGATTCACAGGGAAGCTGAAAGGAGGGATATTGACCATTGTTCAACATGTCTGAAATGCCAGGTTCTTTCTGGTTGGTCATCTAATCCATATTATCAAGCTTATTGGTGGCTGGTGTTGGGAAGGAGATGGTCCTATCCCACCCCCTTAGCCGCCGCCCATGAGAATAAATGTCATTGAAGCCAAGGGGGGAGAAGCCCCCCTCCACTTTAAGGGTAAGAGCCCTGTAACATAGCGAAGTAGGCGAATAACATCACCCATGCTTTAGCATTAGGATTCCATTTTGTAGTAAGCCCAGGCACCATCTTTTACTAGGCCAGAAAACCACTACTCGGCGAGGATGCAGCATTCACATTCCCGGCCTCTCTCCCAGAAGGGCCAAGCCATCCACACACCAAGCCAGCTATGCACGAGCCTTGTTCCCAACAAAAGTCCATCCGTTTACTGTCCTTTTAATGTTGCAATTACCTAGTATCGTTTCTCGAACAATGTGCTCTGCGGAGAGCGTGAGACAGAAACAGGCCCCAGCACAAATGCCCATCCATCTCCACTGAACTGTACATGCCCTCTCTACCCCCACCCTGCCAGGCCAGAGTCCACCAGACCTGACACCCCAGTTCCTTTCATGGTGATAAACATCTAACCCCCTCTCTTGGACCATTCCAGAATACCCAACATAGACTTAATCCTAGGCAGCAATATATTCAGATAGCAACACATGTCTGTTCGTACCATGAGGCACCAGGGAGACTAGGCAGTAGATCAAGCCCCCAGGGGAGACCCTTGGGTGAGGCAATGGCCGTATGTGTAAAGTACAGAATGTGGGGGTCAGCATTTCCATATATTATTCTCTGTCCTTATAAAACCCCCTTTCATGTGATGCTCAGGTGTTTGCCCTTGTACATAAATTGTTGGTTCCTGATGTATAGCTTAGATCAGTTAGAAATGTAACGCCTGCATGAACTGACATTCACTGCGGAGATGAGCCCAGCTGACCCACGTGCAACAAGATGGACTGGGACCCAGCAGCCAATTAGGACCTGGTATCCCATATAGAGCGGGCCAATCTATAGGTCTCCCATCAACCAGCAACAATGCATGTGTCTTTGTGTAAATCGTCATCGATGATGCGTTTGTCATAATGTGCTCACCGTGTAAGTTTTAGCAGAGCGCTCTCGGGCAGCAGAGTTCTTTGCTGCCCTTCTTTTATTATATAAACTTTGTTATTCTTGCAACCTATCTCCTGGTCTTCTTACCTAACGGATCTTTCATTATTATTATTATTATTGGGACATGTGTATAAGGTCGGTGCCTTCATTTGGTGACCCCTAATCGTGATTTCCTTATCCCCCCGTACCTGCAGAGAGATCCAGGGCCTCTCCGGCAAGGCCATGTCCACCTAGAGCTGACCAGTCCCCTGAAAAAACATATACACAGAAGAAGCGGTCCTTGTGTGTCCTGGCTTTGCGAATACCCCACGGCTCATTGGAGCTGGGTGCAGCCCCAGGGAGAGGCCCAGATGTGTTCTGGATTAACTGCGAACAGAGGATTTTGGAAGAACACAGGCACGTGAGTATAAATTGCAAGGAGAAACAAACACTGCGGTGGTATTGAGGGATATTTAGAGCAGTATGATTGAAGGGAGCATGCAATAGGTGATTGTGAGCGAAGGGTTCCAATCAGTGTTAAAATCACAGCAAAAATAGCCGTTTACACAAAAAGTCGCTTAAAAAAAGGCAGTGGTTTTGCCGCCGCAATCCATGTAAAGGATGCGGGGGACACCCCCGCAACCCTCAGACCCATTATACCATTTAAGGTGAGCGGGGGACACCCCCACTCCTCTTAAATGGTATATTGGGGTTCACCTTTACCGGGTCAAAACACAGCATTTTTCCCGCAATTGTCTGTAAAGGTGACATTTTTGCCGCAATTTTATTACTGCATACCGAGTGAAGGGAGTGGTTAGGTGAAGTAAAATGCTTTCTTTTTATACATGGCCATTTATTATTCAGTAAAGAGAGTATAAAGAGTAGATACAGGAACTACCCCAGTGCGGAGAATAAATAAGGAGATAAAAGAAGGAGCCCATTATAGTTAGTGGGCTCGGGAACAAGTAGTGTTTCTTTATTTTAACTCTTTATTTTAGGTTGTTATTTTTAGTGTTTTCTTTTATTAACATGCAGGGAGGAGGCCCAGAAGGGGTCAGGGGGATGTGAGTGAGGAGTAAATGGGCGAGGGATGTAAGTGCTCTAAGGGAGATAAGTAGGGGTTGTTAAGTATATGTTGTGTTTTATGTATCCTTGTTTCATGGTCAAAATTGTTTTATGGTCATGTATGTCTATGTCTGGTTGATGATTTGATGTACAAGACTCATATTTATGTGATCTTTATTCTATTGAGTGAAGATAATAGACACTAGGGGTATGAACCAGATCAGACCGCAGGAGTACAAGGAAGGAATCAGTCCACACAACTATTTATCAGGACTGACCTATTAGACGAAAGGCGCCAGCTATGTGGATAGACACACCCCTATCCCATATTTGTAGACACCTTCCCCTGTACAGTGACTGTATCCAAAAGTACCACGGACAGTGGATAACAGAATCAAAGGGGAAGGATTATCTCACACTTGGCCAGAAGACAGATAATTTGATAAAGGGACGTTAGACCACCTGTCCACCTACCTGATGGCCAAATATAAGGGGAACCAGCTACAAAATAGAAGGGAGATTTTAGAATTGTGGAGGATGTTTGAAGAAACGCCTACCACACAGCTAACAGTGACAGGGAGTACTACGGGGGAAATCTGGAAAGGGGACGAGGAACCAATGAAAATGTACCCATTGCTCATACAGCTGGCAGAAGGGTACTCAAACCCAATTTATGTGTCAGGAGGAAGTGCACAAGCAAGGCCAAGCACAGCCCCACCTCCTCCCTGTGACCATCGACCACCACCCCCACCCACTCTGCTATAAGTACCAGGGATATTGAGGTGGCATTAGCGTCCACCCGAGCGGAATAGGCTCGATTGCGGGCAGCATGTGAATTAGCTAGAGGGCCAGAGAGTGGGCCATGACCCCCAAGTGCTACTCTGCCCCACCGGAAGATGAATGGAAATCAGGAGATTTTCTCTTCAGGATTGACAGTGGCCCCATACGGGCCGTTATGGTAGAGCGGGAAGGAGAAATGGATAGTTTGGGGTATGAGAATGTGGGGTCGGTAAGGGACAAGAAGTACTGCAGTGATTTTGACCAAGTAGAGGGAGGGTGAAATCAAAACTACAAATGCCCCTCATTCACAAGGGAGCTGGGTCGCCCCATTATGTCCCGTGGACGCAAATGGATAAAAACAACCTCCTTACGTCCCTCCCTCCACTCATGGTGGGCGCGGGGATATGATCTATGCAATTGAGAAAAACACAGCAGGGTTGCCCTTAGCCATAGGAGATATCAAAATCCTTCTGGTGTCTGCAGTGGGTGATCAAGCAGAATCAGTGTGGGTAAAAGCAGGCTACCCGGGTGTGATTATAAGTAACGACACCCATGACGGGGCATCATTCAATAATGTCCAAGCACAAGTATAGGATGCACTGCGAAGGACCTTGCCTGATACCCCCGACTTATGCTCCATAAGGCAATGCACCATGGGGGATGAGGAAGATGCTGTGCAGTTCATTCTCTGGGTTAAAGAGATGTGGTGCGCAGAGACGGAAACCACGTGGGATTAATCTTGCTCCCTATTCTATTTCATTATAAAAAGAGGTCTGCCAAAGAAAGTACTGAAGGCCCTTGACAAGATAGCAGGAATAGAAGCCATGGGTTGGCCCGAAATTCAAAGCATCATAGTACATCATTGTAGGAGGATCAAAGAAAGGGAAAAATAAACTATTCAGAGGAGGTTAGCTGAAGAAGCAAAACTTGTACAGACAAAACTGGTGAAGGTCACAGCTGTAGCAGCGGCACCACCCCGAGATCAGTTGGGAGAGGAGGGCGTTGTCTCTGTTGCCACACAAGCAAGAAAGGCAGCAGTATGGACAGACAACTGGCAGGAGCAGTGGGAGGAGAAAATAATACACAGGATCCCAATGGCAAGGAAGGCCCGCAAGAGGTCGAGGTGGGTCTCGAGGACAGAGGGGAGGAGGATTTGGAGGATCGGGTTGAAGAGGAGGGAGCCAAGGGCAATGTTGGTCCTGCGGGAGATGGGGGCACTTTTTACGAGAATGCCGCAGTAGACAGGGATGGAACTACCAATATAATCAACCTTATTATCACCAATCACAGTACGGAAACCCCCACCCGGGAAGCCTGAAGGGACAAATACAGGGAACATATGAAACACCTTTGCCGTACACACAGTCACCCCCACCGATGCCTGGTTATAGTACGTTCTGTCACCCACCACACATGATGCAAGCACCTCAGAGCCGCCCCGCCCAACAAATGATAAGAAACACTAACCCATTCACCACTGCCCCAAACGGCGCACCTGCACCTTATCAAGGAGTGTGCGTTCTTGACAGAAACATTTTTCTTGTCCGGGGACAGAAACATACCCCGACTAGGAGAGCCCACAAAGATCACTTGCATGTCCAGTACTATCCACTACCTTGCATCCAGAAGAGGAACCACTGGTGGGGGCAGAGATCGGAATCAAACAGTTCATCTTCATGGTGGACTCGGGGGTGGAGAGATCATGCATTTGCGAAAGTGATTTTCCTTAATCTGGCCAAACTCTCAATACACAGGGAGTCTCTGGGGCTGTAGTCACAGTTCCTTACACAGAAGATTTGGATGTTAAGATAGGAGTGAAGGTAGTACAAGCACCCGTGTTGTATTACGAAAGTTCCTCTGTCAACCTACTGGGAAGAGATCTACTCAGCAAATTAAATATGACCATATCATTCAGTGAAAGGGATTGTTTGTTCCACACCAGGAATGTGCCCCCTCAGGGCAATGTTGTTAATAAACACAGTGGCTAATGAAATCAGAGTGAGAGGGGTACCAGTGAATCCCGATATGTTTATATATGGGTTTAGAGTGTTGGCTAAAGGAGTACCAGAACTCACCAGGAAGGAATGGAGGGTGCCCTCTGATTTTGTCTTTTGCCTGTGGCAACCCCAGAAATAGTAGCTGGTACTATCTTGTCTTTGGATCTGGAAGGAGTGCAAGTGTCTGCTAAAAGAATTGTTGTCATTGGAACTGACCTTCACAGCTGTGAGTGACGCACAGTGTTGTGGATTGACCCAAATATACCATTGCGTGAATTAACTGATGAAGAGCTGTTCGCTGGTGACAACAATGATGGGGAGATTGTGTTAGAAATCAGTATTCCTTGCGATATTATGGTGACAGTACAGGAAAGTACCTAGTCCCCTCATGGCTATAGTCAGCAGACCACCATCTTTTTGTGAAACATACATGCAGCAGGTCCCGTCCCACCTGTGGACCGCTAACCCCCATGATGTAGGGTTGTTGAGGAAGTAACTCCTGTAATGATAACACTCAAGCCAGGAGCAATACTACCGAGAGTAAAGCAATACCCCCTGTCTAGATAGGCTGGGGAAGGGATCCAAGAAACACTGCAAGCACTCCTAGAGCAAGGTATGATTGTCCCGTCCACCTAACCATGCAATACCACAGTGTACCCCATTAAGAAAGCAATGGGGGGTTGGCGTATGATTCAGGACCTCTGCCCCCTCAATGATAATGTCCAAAAAGAATTTCCTCTTGTCCGCAATCCGGCTTCCATTTTGTGCAGCACCCCAAAGCAAGCCACGCACTTCACTAGAGTGGACCTGAAAAACGCATTCTTCTCGGTGCCCATAGACCCAGCATCACAGTATCTTACAGCTTTTACCCTGGGAGGGAGAAGGTATGAACACCCCTGTTTGCCTCAGGGTTACTGTGAGAGCCCGAGCATATTTAACAGAATATTGCATGAAGATATTGGTAATATTCAAGTTCAGAGTACCATTATTCAATATGTAGATGATCTATTGGTATGCAGCGAGGGGAAAGTTGTTGAAGAGACTCCATAGCCCTCCTCCAGCTCCTCGCACAAAAAGGGTACAAGGTAGACAAGAAACTGCAATACTATTTGGCAGAGGTTTTGTACTTGGGCCAATTGATCTCAAAAGATGGCAAAAGGATTATTCCTGACAAGGTGGCCACAGTGCATACCGCTGCCAAACTGAACACAGTAAAAGACATGCAGATGGTTCTAGGACTCTGCAACTACTGTAGAGCATAGATTTTAGATTATGCAGCGTACACCAGACCCCTTTTGCAGGAACTAAAAGAGGCACAGAGGGAAAAAAGACATATCATCTGGACAGCAGAAATACACACTGCATTTAATGAGTTGAAGGAGTTGATCTCCACAGCTCTAGTCCTAGCAACACCTGATTATGACCAGGAGTTTTATCTCTTTTCCCATACGAATGGCACCCTTATGACAGCAGTATTAACGCAGAAATGTTCAATGGGTCACAAACCACTTGCCTATTACAGTGGCACGATCAATTCAGTAATGCAAGGTCAATTTGCAAAGCGAACAGACTCTTGCAACAGTGGCTTTTGCTATTGAGAAACGTTCGAAAATTGTCATGGGGTGCTCTGTCATGCTCTACAATGAACACTCCTTGTTTGCAATACTAGAAAGATCAAATTCAACGCTCACCACACAAAGAGCATCAGCGTGCGAAGTGATACTGTCCAGTCCAAATATATGCAAGCTAATGTAAGACAATAAACCTAGCCATGTTCATTACAGAACCATGTTCAGTGCAAGACATGCAAGAACATGACTGTGCAACATATGAGGGAGAAGGAGATGCAAGAGAGAATGTGCCCTAGAAAAGAGAGAAGTGTTCTTTCTTGATAGGTCAGCGTCCATCGACCAAGAAACAGGGGAAAAACATGTAGAGGCAGCATTAGTGAGAATGGAAGAAGGAGAATATGAGACACTGATCAGAAAATGCTTGCCCATGCACTATTCTGCACAAGCAGCAGACCTCATAGCACTGATTGAAGCACTCCATGCAGCAAAAGGGTGCTCGGTAACCAAATATTCTGATGCAGCATACGTAACCACAACGGTGCACGCTGGACTTTCAAGATGGAGGAGGAGGGGATTTAGAAGGGCTGATGGGTCTCGTACAGCATGTAGCACTATTAAATAAATGTATTGATGCCCTTGCAGAACCCTCTGTAGTAGCGATAGTGAAATGCCAAGCACACACACAAAACACAGACAAAATATCCTTCGGAAACGCTGCCACAGATGTGGCAGCAAAAGAAACAGTGTGCCTCCCAGTACCGATGAGCGCAGAATGTATTTTAGTGAATAAAATAGAAGTACCCAAGGAGGATGGTTACAATGCATTACCCATTTCACAAATTATAGATTTACAATGAGCCCCAGCAGCAGAGCAAGAATTGGGGCTAAAACGAGGGTGCACCCAATCCCCCACAGATTTGTTATGGAGACAGAACATTACAGGAAAGGCTGTCATGCCCATCAAGCTGCTGTATGTAGCATTTGAACAACTACATTTTCCTGCACACAGTTCGAAATAACACATAGCTGCCGATCTCCAAGAAGATTGGTTCATTCTAAATGTCCAAGAATACCTCAACAAAATGGTGGTCCAGTGCACACATGTCAGGTATTCAGCACAGGGAAGGCCTTAAGAACACTCTGTGGCCCCCAGCCCGACCTGTGGGGCTGTTTAGGGAACTGCATATAGATTAAGCAGACATGGGAGAAAGATGCAATGGAGACAGATACTAATTGTGGTAATGTGTCCCTTTTCTAGATGGGTGGAAGCAGGATCCTGTGCCTACCCAGATGGAAAGTGCACTGCCAAGTTTCTAGTAAGAGAAGTGTTCCTCCACTGGGGATTGTGTGAGGTCATTAGATCAGACAAAGGAACCCATTTTTTCAATGAGCTCTCCATGGAAATCACATTAATGCTAGGAATAAAACACAAAATGTGTTTTATTTACCAACCACAAGAAAATGGGGTGGTAGCAAAATCAAACAGCCTCCTCAAGGGAAGATTATCCAAACTGTGTACCTCACTAAAAAAGAATTGGGTGTACTGCCAGCCCCTGGCACTGTTTCAACTGCGCACATATCCTAGTAAAGACCACCACTTGTCCCCTCATAAAATAGTAACTGGTAGACATATGCAAACACCACTGTAACCAGTACAAAGAGCCGCTGATGCCCATCGAGCAGCAACGATACTCAGAGAAGAGTTCAAAGAGTATCTAACACAACTCACCAGAGCTATACGATGCATAATGAAATTGCACCCCTATTCACTACAGAAGGTGAGACGACCACTGGGGTCCCAGTAGGAAACAATATTACACAACCATTATGCCAGGAGAACTGGTGTATGTTCAGAGCTTCATCCGCAAGTGAACTCTCCTAGAATCCATGGCCAATATGAAGTGATCTATTGCACCCCCCTCGCTGTAAAAGTGAAGGGACTATGTTATTGGATTCACCTTTCAGACGTCAGAAAACCCTGCAACTCAAAATAAATGCCAAACAGCTGCCACTGTCCCACAAACACATGAGAATGACGTGACGTGTTCACTATTTGTTGAGCAAGAGGCGACCTTCATGAGCAAAGCAGAGGGGCTCAGTGGCCTTTATGATGAAAAATTGGACTTTGTGGACAAAACATGTCAACACATGTGGACAGAGCATATCACAAAACTCTTGAGAAACCGATCACGGTACAGCAAGAAGAAAATTATGAACTGTGTTTCTATGGTGAGGGAAAAGTCTCAATGGGCTCAAACAAACAGTGCAACAGAACGATCATTATTCCAGAAAAGGAACTGCATGACTAATGGACTATTACTGGGTTTGTGGCAAGAAAGCATACTTGCACCTCCCACCATCCTGGAGGAGCTACTGCACTCTCGCAACTCTGCATTCTGCACTGCTGGTCATACCCGACGAGCACCTAAAGGGGGGAGATGTGACTGCAGATGGACAAACAGCACGCAGAAACACTGAGCAACTACCTACAGCATCACCCCCATCTTTCGAATACTGTCAGAAGATGAGCAGCATGATCATCTGTTCTGGAGAAAACACTTCTCAAGCTACCTGTCCCAAGAATCATCTGACCTGCTTGCACAGATTCCAAATAAATACAAACTTTTCAACTGATCAGATACATATTTCGCTTCCCTTGTGCCCAGCATTCAAACAAGAGCAAATGCAAAATGGCTCCAAATCGTCAGGTGGGAGTTGATTCAGTTGGTGAATGTCACGGAAGAAGGATTTAACGTCATCAAGGTAGAACTAAGAGCACTCTGACTCATGATGATACAGAACCGGTACTTCCTCGACCTCCTAAAAGCTATGGAGGGTGGGGTTTGCAAAAAGATCAGGAGTTCATGTTGCACTTTCGGACCTTCTGCAGATGTTGATAATGGGACACTATCGCACGTGACAGCAGCAGTGCACGAACTGGGTACCAAAATGAAAAAGGAAGCAGGTGTGCAGGAAGATGACTGGATCAACATGGCATTTGGCTGGGTACCCTCATGGCTTGGGACAGCTGTGAAGATGCCAATCCCTATCATCATGTTTATTTTGCTGATTGTCTGTGTGTGCTAGATGGGTCTTCGATGCTGTGCAAAGGCAGTACCTAATAGTGCAATGATGATGGTGACTATTGGAAATAGAAATAGTAATAAGGTGCCTCATGACACACAGGAAGCACAAACACAAACTGGAGAGAGCAACAAAACCAAATATCATATGGTAGCAATATACCATACTGGAGATGAGTTGGACAATTATTATCATACAACTATCTCACAGCCCCCAGATATTGAAAATTACAAAGAAGCATGGGTAGACTTGGATGGGGAAGGGGGATGTATATATATGACCTGCACTCCTGAAGGATATGCCCGCAAGGGGGAGAGTTTCAGAAGTGTGTGTAGAGCATGGATGCCTATAAAGGGTAGCCTGGCCTGGGAAGAAGCAGAAAGAAGGGCTAATGAACATAGAAATGTTGGGGGGAGGGTATTAATTAATTTAGGAGTAACAAAAGGGGGAATGTTGGGAAGGAGATGGACCTATCCCACCGCCCTAGCCACCACCCATGAGAATAAATGTCATTGAGGCCAAGGGGGAGAAGCCCCGCCTCGACTTTAAGGGTAAGAACCCTATAACATAGCAAAGTAGGCAAATGACATCACTCATGCCTTAGCATTAGTATTCTATTTTGTATTAAGCCAGGAGCCATCCTTGCTGGGCCCGAAAACCACTACTCAGTGAGGATGCAGCATTCCCATCCCGGCCTCTCTCCCAGAAGGACTAAGCCATCCACACACCAAGCCAGCTCTGCATGAACCTTGTTCCCATGACAGTCCATCCATTCACTGTCCTTTTAATGTTGCAATTACCTAGTATCGTTTCTCAAACAATGTGCTCCGCATCAGAGCGTGAGACAGAAACAGGTCCCAGCACAAATACCCATCCATATCCACTGAACTGTCCGTGCCCTCTTTACGCCCACCCACAAGGCCAGAGTCCACCAGCTCTGACCCCCCAGTTCCTTTCATGGTGATAAACATCTAAGCCCCTCGCTTGGACCATTCCCGAACACGCACCATATACTTAATCCTAGGCAGCAATATATTCTCTCAGATAGCAACACGTCTGTTTGTACCATGAGGCACTAGGGAGAGTAGGCAGTAGATCAAGCCCACTGGGGAGACCCTTGGGTGTGGGAACGGCAGTATGAGTAAAGTCCAGAACGTGGGGGTCAGCATATCCATATATTATTCTCTGTCCTTATAAAAACCCCTATCATGTGATGCTCAGGTGTTTGCCCTTGTACATAAATTGTTGATTCCTGTTGTTCAGCTTAGATTAGTTAGAAATGGAACACCTGCATGAACTAACCTTCACCGCGGAGATGAGCCCAGCTGACCCATGTGCAACAAGATGGACTGGGACCCAGCAGTCAATTAGGGCCTAGTGTCCCATATAGAGTGGGCCAAACTATAGGTCTCCCAGCAACCCTACATTTGTCTTGGGTGTAAATCGTCATCGATGATGCGTTTGTCATTTATAATGTGCTCACCATGTAAGTTTTGGCAGAGCGCTCTCGGGCAGCAGAGTTCTTTGCTGGCATTCTTTTATCATATAAACATTGTTATCCTTGCAATTTATCTACTGGTCTTATTCCCTATTATTGGTACACGTGTGCATTGCCTGGTATGAACACCTTTTGAAGGGCACTGAAGCGTTGTCTTCAGTGTCTCTCCACAATGTGTGCTATCTTGTGAGGTAGAAACAGCTGTAGCAAGACGACTTAACAAAGTCATTGTCGAGATTGGTCAGTAAGGCGCTTAGCTAAGTGAAGCACTCTACAGTTGGGTCTAGCGTTCCACCAGTGGGATAAGTTTGTGCCTAGTGTGAGACTAAAGAGATGAACATAGACAAGGTGTGGTCTCTATTCTCACCTCTATCATCGAGCCACAGGCAATTTGGTATTTCTTACTTAAAGATGGACCCAGTGAAAGGGAAGAGGGAAACAGTGATGCTAACTTCCCAACATGTTGGTAATGAGGCACTATATTTCTTTGGGGGGCTGTTGATTTGAGATGGGATTGATGTATTGCCCCCCTCCCTTGTAGGTGAGACCGAACCAAGATTTTGTGGTGCAATCGTTTTCCCAGTATGAATGTCGGATCCTTGTGCTGTGCCCTTTCAGGTGCCGACTCCCAAAAAGCATGTCCTGAAGTGTCCCACCCCATCATCTTGGTGGGGGAAGGGGGGCTAATGGAGAAATGGCAATGGAAAAATGTAGCTTTGTTCATGGAAAGATCACAGGGTGTATTTTAATTTGCTTGGGCATTTTCGATAGGACCATCTGGCCTAGAGGAGGAGCAGACCATGCACACTATGTATGCATAGGTACATTAGAAAGCTGGAATATGCAAGGCACAGGTGAATAGCGATAATCAAGGTAGTTTACAAAGCATTTTGCAATACCATCTATGACAACATTATATCGCTTGGCCCAGAGGGTGGGGCAAGTTGGAATTACATGGCAGGAACAGGTTCATAGCATTGTTCAGAAGATGTACATAAGAGGGAAGACGACTTGGAATTGATCATATACACAAATGTGAGGGTTCTGGTCTGGAGATGTAGGAGGAGTGGGAGTTGGAGTCAGTCGGACACAGGTAAGTGATATCTGTAGGGGTAACTCTCGGTTTCCTGCCTAATCAGCTCAATGGATAAAGAGAGTCAATTCAGTGGAGTTCTTTTCTCTGGAAGGAGATGAGTTGCTTCCTTACACTCTCTTTGTGAAATGCCTTGACTTCCTACTTGCTGTGCTGCGGTTTGTGGTATGCTGCAACGGTGACCTGACATGGGTAGTCTTTACACTGGATGATCTGGCTTCTTGGTGTTGACGAGAAGTCATTGTATCTGTAAGGATGCAAAAAAAACAAGACATTAGGGCACCAGCTTTTAATAATTCAAAACATTTGTAGAAAATCCAAATTAAATATTATTCAACACTATGTAACATTTGGAACACACTGTACAGTAGATGCAAATAAGGCGGTGAAATGGAATTGAACACTTACATAGATGTGAGGGTGCTGGTCTGGGGATGTAACACACGTCATGAGATTAGGCTTGTTCTCTTCAAGGAGGAGATCGAATGGTCTAATATGCAGAAGGCATCGCTTCTAGACCTATTCCTCCAAATTAGTCAAACAATAAAAGACATAGTGGGGGTTGGAATTCATTATTTATCATGAAACAAGGAGGAATAGTATTATGCAGCATCCCAATGAGGCGAATCCATTTGGAGCCAATGCATTATGCGCATGCAACCTGTATATCTGATGATAAGCATTCTAAGCATAGACTGTGGGAAGGACCAATGATGGCACTTCCATTTCATGCTTCTATGAAGATCTTCCGCCAATGGATTTCCTCCTTTTCATCATGGTTTAGGAGAATTTCATATGAAAATGTCCTGTCCTGGCATATGTTGCTTATGTCTAATCTCTGTAGACCCGTGAAACAAAGATGAACCAGAAACATTGCTTGAATCGAGACAACAGGAGACCTAATATCCTGGCAAGATGTTGGATGGAAAGAGTCACAACAAAACACAGCTCACTTTTTATGGTTCTTATGTTTCATTCGGGCAAGTGGATGTGGGATGTATGTGAACCATTTGTCTTTTTTCTGTACAATAAAATGATTGCTGAGAAAGCCTGAGGGACGGCATAGAGTCGTTTTTGTGTAAAATTACATTTATCTCTGATCCTGGAATTGGATACTGTTGGGTATTTTGGCCATACTGGATGGGAGGTGAATTCTATGCGGAATCCTTGCACAGTTTCAAAACCCCAATTATCCCTAGTGATCTTGACCTTGTTTGATAGAAAGAACCCCCAAAATTTGGTTTGAAAAAGTATGAAGGAGCACTGACCATTGAATTGTCATGTGACGTAATGCAGTGTTAGGCTACCGCTCCGTGCTGCATATGATGCCCTCCCCTTACAGCCACCAGCCCAGCCTCGCTTCATGGAATGCGTGCACTGGTACGAGATTCATCCACGTTCACATGTGCATGCTCAGATCTTCAGCATGCCTACACAGACAAAGGCCCTTAGGTCAATCACTGCACTCTCACACAAATGTACTCTAAGTCGCTTGCTACCCACCTCGGCTGCAGTCATTAGGTTGGGCCCTGCTGCCCCTACTGCCACAATCGCTATGCCCACTGCTGATGAGGCTAATACTGATGCTATGCCCACTGCTGATGATACTACAATGTGCCTTGCTGCCCCTATTCCCACAACTGCTATGCCCACCTTTGATGATGCTAATACTGATGCTATGCCCACTGCTGATGATACTACAATGGGCCTTGCTGCCCCTATTCCCACAACTGCTATGCCCACTGTTGATGATGCTAATACTGATGCTATGCCCACTGTTGATGATACTAGGATGTGCCTTGCTGCCCCTATTCCCACAATTGCCATGCCCACCGTTGATGATGCTATTGTTGCCACAACTGCTACGCCCACTGTTGATGATGCTAATGCTATGTTTGGCCCTTATCCCCCTGGTACCACAACTGCTATGCCCACTAATGCTGTTAACAATAGGGCTGTCCCAGCTGCCACTTCTAACTCACAGCCCACCAGCCCCTCCCTGACCAGCCTTAACTGTGCCCTAGTCAATGCACGCTCCATCCCTGCACACACGCTCGATGTGCATGACCTTATCACGAGGGACAAGCTTGACCTACTCTTTATTTGCGAGTCATGGCTACAAGATACCTCCGGACCTGCCCTCTCACTGGCCATTCCTGATGGTTATACTATCTACAGACAAGATAGGACAGGACAGAGGGGCGGAGGTGTGGCCATCATAGCCAAAGACTCCCTTGACATTAGAAGAACACAGGCAGAAATAGGCCTCAACGCAGACTACCTACCCATCAAACTCACAATCTCCCACAACACTACCATTGCATTCCATCTAGTGTATCGCCCCCCCAGGACGCGCAAATGACTTCCAGGAAGCCCTTATCCACTCAATCTCGGACAACCTCAAAAAAACATCCAAAGTCGTGCTGCTGGGCGACATGAACCTAGGTCTCAACGACACCCAGGACCACAACGCCCAATCCCTACAAAAGGCGCTTGCCTCTCTAGGATTCAGCCAAGCTATCACCAAACCCACACACATCAAAGGATGCACACTAGATTGGGTGACACAACATAATTGCCCCATCCTCCTCCACGACATATCTCCCATCCCCTGGTCTGACCACCACTGCATCAACTTTCACGTCGAAACCTCACCAGAACCTGCAAGGCCTTCCATCCTTCTGCCGGCAGGGCTTTCAAGGAGCTCTAAAAAACTAACAAAGGATTCGCTCCTCCCACATCTGCTCACACCAGCTCTTCAATCCTCCTTCCCGAACGATCCCACCATCCTAGCTAACACATTCAGCCAAGTGATAACCACAGCGGTAGATGCCATCGCACCTCTCTGTAACGCTCACCTGACTCCCACGGGGGCGCTGGCCTGGTTCGCGCTGCTGTGACCTCGTCTAAGATGATGCGCAGGGCTCGGAAGACGGACTTGACCGGGCCCCAGATCTGGTTTGTCTGACTCACAGAAGTATCCTTCTGTAGGTGAGAATATGGGGTTAACTGTCTGCGGGGTAATGCAATCGGCCTCCCACTTACCCCTCTCACCCTCCTCAAAACCCTTCTGTGCTTCCCCGTAGCGTCTCACCTTAGGGTCTGGAAGGACGAGCTCTCCATCCTGCTTCTGATGCAGGGGCGCGTTGGTATCCAGTTACGTCACTGGATTTTCGGATGGGTGAGAACCAAACTTGCTTGGCTTCCAGGTAAGTTTTCTATAAGTGGTTCCCCTTGTGTCCATGCATTAATGTTCTAATGCTAGTGTCTTTTTCCCCATAGGGGCCGGGGTACGGAATGCCGGGGAACAGGCACCGACCCGAGGTGAGCGGTGAAATCCTTGTGGAAATCAGGTAAGTCTTTGATGAGTGTTTTGGTAATGTCTTTTCATTCACTCATTAACGCTGATGTCTTTTTCCCCTTAGGGGCCGGGGTCCGAAAATGCCTGGATGCGGCGCGGACCCGAAATGAAAAGGGAATGACCCAACAGGTAAGTCTTGACATGGAGTTTTAGCTTCCCTTTTCCCTTCTTTCTCTCACCTTTGTTCTTGTCTTTTTCTCCCTAGGCGCAGGGGCGCGACTGCAAATCCGGATGGTCGCTGGTGAACATGGAGGCGCCCTGTAAAGGTGAGTAGAATGCGGCGCTGCAGCGATCGATACGATGTGCTTTTAAAAATAAATGTCTTCCTTTTCAGGATTGTCGGCGAAATGTCTCTGGGATGCAGATTTAGCAGGTGAGGCCTTTTCCTTCTTCTGTTCTCTTGTTCCCTTCCTTTGCAGGTGATTCAGGATGCTGGCAGGTGTCGCAGAAGTCAAGATGCAGGAGCAGACACGGTGAGCGTCCAGCTGCTAGATGCAGAACAACGCGAAGCACGTGTGGCTGATCGGGTGTGGTTTAAATAGCCTTGGAAGAAGTTCCTAGAATGTGTCCTTCCTCCAATCAGGTATGTATCCTTCCCCGACCACGCCCGGGTGGTAAATGAGTCCCACAGGTAAAGTAGTTCCTTTCAGGCCTCAAGAAGGCTGGGGTTCTGCAGCATGGTCTGCATCAGGTAAGTGCACCCAAACACTTTCATAATGAGCCTGGCGCCTATGGCGCCAGGACTGACGTTTTCTATGAGCCTGGCGCCAGAGGCGCCAGGACACTGTCCAAAGGGCCCCTATAAGGGGTTGCTGGGACCTTCCCCGGGGACTTGATGTCCGCTTTCGGGGACGCAGGGCCTGAGCCGGCTCCCCGGGAGCAGGCATCGTGACACTCTCACCGCAAAAAAAGCTAAAAAAACGAAACATTCCAACACATGGTTCACACAAGAACTTGCGGATCTTCGTACTAAGAAGAGAGCGCTACTGACCATTTGGAAAAAGCACCCCTCCGAGACAAACAAAACTGCATTCAAGTCTATTTCCAGAGACTACAAAATAGCCACTACACAGGCTAAGGCAGACTCCTATAACACTAGTATTAGCAACGCCAATTCTGATACCAAGGAAATCTTCGCTATACTCAGGGAATTGGAATCTCCATCCGTACCACCCTCCACCTTTACCAAAGATGAGACATGGTGCAACCAAATTCAAGCAGCCATGCTACACAAGCTAGATACTCTACACTCCAAAATCCTAGCGCACCAAAAAGCACTATCCGCACTACTTGATCACACTAAAGCTCCTCCAGCCCAATCGCCAGACGTTCCCAGTCAATTACCAAAATTTGAATTCTCTAACATGACTGAATCTGAGGTCATTGCACTCATAAAATCCATTAAGCCCTCAAACTGCAAGGGAGATACTTGCCCCTTCCACATTATCAAAGATTGCACTCCCGCCCTGGCTCCTATCATCACTGCCTTCATCAACGCTTCTTTCCAATCATCGCATGCACCGACTTCTCTAAAAGAAGCTTGGGTCAAACCTCTCTACCATCCCATCACAACCGTCCCTTTTCTGTTAAAGATCCTGGACAAAGCAGCCTACCTGCAGGTTCAAAAGTTTATTGAAGACAACCACCTCCTTGGCCTACGCCAGTCGGGCTTCCGCCCTCAACATGGTACCGAGACGGCACTACTTGACCTAAAAAATCAAATAGATGACCTAAGAGATGCGGGCAAACCAGCTCTCCTCCTGCTCCTTGACCTTTCTGCGGCCTGCGATCTGATCGAACACAAAACGCTATGCCACCATCTCACAAACTCAGCCCACTTCTCAACCAAAGCATGCGATTGGATCTCCTCGTTCCTTCAAGAGAGGGTAATGAAGGTCTTCTCTGGCTCCGCAAACGCTACGCCCAGCTCCATCAAATGCGGAATCCCACAGGGCTCCTGCATAGCCCCCACACTCTACAATCTCTTCACGAGGCCTCTCTTCAGGATTTTGGACTCTTTGGGCATCTCATATACAAACTATGCAGATGACACACAGGTCCTCATCCCCCTGTCAGGTGACTACACCACAGACCTGGACACACTCAACAGGATCTATGCCACCATCCAATCATGGATGGCAGAGAACTGGCTCTGCCTAAACAGTGATAAGACCGAACTCCTGCTTGTCGGCTCCCTATCTACTCTGGGCAAACTTGACACTAACTATCAATTTTTCACCTTGGATAATATTCCCATCAGAGTCTCCCAAACCATCAAAACACTGGGTGTATATTTAGAACCCAGCCTCACCATGGACAGACAGGTCAATGCCGTCGCCTCCTCCACAGCATATCACTCCAAACTCATCAATGCCATCAGGCCCTTCCTATCTCAGCAAAACTGCATCTCAATTGCCAGAGCCATCATCGGCTCCAGACTGCACTACTGTAATGCGTTGTTCATTGGAACCTCCCAAAAAAACCTCACCAAACTCCAGATTGCACAAAATAATGCCTTAAGAGCTGCTACTGGCACCTCACACAAGGAACACATCTCAGGGATCAGGAGGCAGGTACACAGGCTCCCCATCAAGGAAAGGGTGGTCTTCAAAACTTTGGCCCTTACACATAAATGTCTGCACGATCAGGCCCCCCACTTATCTGACACAGAGGATTACCAGACAAACAGTCACCAGACCGTCTAGAGTAGCCTATGCTAACCGCATCACTGTCCCGCATACGCGCAGAGTACGGGCCTGAGGCACCAGCTTCCCCTCTATGGCGGCGACCCTATGGAACAACCTCCCAGCTCAGATGAGATCAATTGATTCTCACACAGCCTTCCGCAAGGCCTTAAAAACCTAGCTCTTTGTCTAAAAGAGCCCGTCAGTCTAGGTCTGCACCTCCACTATGTCACCTAGCACACTCTCTGTTATGCCTCGTGCTACCTAGAAAAGAATATGAGTAACTAACTGTAACTTTCACTGTATACCTGCTGTAACTATGTAATTGGACTGTATATCGCCTGTAACCATGTAACTGAATCTACCTAAGTATACCTTCTGGGGCCGCTTATTGTAACCCTCAAGCAAGCCTTCTTTAAATCTTCTTATAGCGCCTCGTTGCCTCTGGGCTGTAGTGCGCTCTACAAATACTAAAATAAAATAAATAAAAATAAAATAAATGTGGAGGTCCTTCTCATAGAATTTACACTCTATATAATTGACCTCACTGATGAAAAAAGGTATGTTTGCCAATGGCACAGGGTCAGCATTCTATGTTTCTGGAGACATTAGAGGATCCTTGAGGTATAAATAATTGGCCGGACAAGCTCTATTGCCTCTTTCAGGCTTGGGTAAAACATATCAGGGTAAAAGGTTTTCTTTATGGTTTTTTGGGCACGGTCTAGAGATGAAAGGTTGGCGATGTATTTGGCTACTTCTCTGACATACTTGTCATCAAAGAGTAATCGATCAACACTTAAAGATGAGTTATTTGCCATGGCTCCTAATTTTAGATTTATTTTCAAAATAAGACCCTAACGCCATTTTGTTGATAAAGAGGCCTTTAGCGTTATCCCAAAAACAAATCTCTTTCTTGGCCCATCCATTCAATACCTCAGCCTTAATCACAGCAATCTCTGCCATGTCTAAAATGGCTACGTGTGGTCAAAAGGTATCTACAAGTTTATCCCGGCAAGAAAACCTGACCATGTCCACAGCTTTGGTTGGGTCCTTGCCATATTTATCTATAAACATATTCACACTGCGGTCAACCATGGGGGTGACAAAGCATTTGAGAGTTCTAGGGCCTTTAGAACACATTCTTCCCTTTAGTGTCTCAGGAATGGGAGACACGAGGTAGGTTTAATTATATTTATTTGCACAAGTAAAAAGACATAGAATTAGTATAAAGAGCCATGCCTGCTCCCACATCCTTCTGTGGCTAATGATCAGTGTGCAATTCAAAGTTCCCCAGACGAAACTCCTAAATTTCTCTGCAGCCCCTTTGATTGCCAGAGCCTCTTTCTTGATTGCAGCATAGTTTTTCTCAGCACCTTTCAAAAATCTGGAGACAAAAGCAATGAAAAATTCCTTTCCTCCTTCCTCCTGCGTCATGACTGTCCCCAGGCAAACATTGCTGGCATCACTTGTGTCGATTGTTTCTCTGCCTCTCCTGAAATTCTGCAGTGCAGTTGCACTTGCCAATGCTCCTTTAATGAATTTAATGAATTTGAATTCTTCCTTCCACAAATCTCATCCCATACAAATGTTCCCTTCATTCTGATTAATTCTTGCATGTCTAGAGTGTGTTTAGCGAAGTTACGCATAAACTTTGAATAATACTCAGCCATTCCAAGAAAGGTTCCTACATGTTCACTGCACATGTGGCTTGGCATACCTTCAACGGCCTCTGCTAAATGCTTCTTGGGACGTATGCCTTTTGCGGAAATTACATGACCCAGATACTCAATTTCTCACCTGTTGATCTTGCATTTCTTTCGGGTTAAATATCATCCCAGCAGCATGCAAGTTCTTAAACAAAGCTTACAATCTCTCATTTGGAGCTTACATATCATTGACATAGACTAAAATGTCATCTTGGAAGCATAAAATGCCCTCATACCCATCAAACAACCGATGCATAATTATTTGAAAAACAGAGGCTGCCGATATGAGACCAAACAACATGCATTTGTATTGAAATAGTCCCTCCAGGGTAATAAACGCTGTGAGGCTGAGCATCTGAATTCTTTGTGCAACTTCACCTGATGATATGTGGAGGTGAGGTCTAACATGGAAAAATATTTTTCAGGACTAGTTGTTATTATCTCTTGGATGTTTGGTAGTGGGTGTCTCTCTGGAACAACACACTTGTTTAACTCCCTCATGCCCATGCAAATCCTGAGCTTGCCGGAGCTATTTCTCAACACAACTAGGGGAGACAACCACAATGCTCCCTATGACGTCTTGCTCTTGTAGTTTCTTAAACTCCTGTTTGACTTCTTCTCTCATTGTCAACGGAACAGTGCACAGTTTCTGGGCCACCAGCACACAATCTTCTTTCATTTGTATTTTATGTAAACAACCTATCTTATTCTGGAATAATTCATCTACCAGGTGACCTTTGCTTCCTGCACCCTCAATGGAAAATACCACATCATCTACATTGGGATCCCGTTTAATTTGAAGATTCTTCTGATGTTCCCAGCTCAATAGAGAGGTGCCCCTTTTTACAACACGTATGCTTTGCCTCTTGAATTTCTATCTTTGAAATTCCAGAGATGCCCAGAACCATCCCATTAATTTGATTTGTGTCCCACCAAAGACCCTTGGATTTATATCGACCTGATTGAGATATTTGCGCCCCAGTTTGTCCCATTCATGCTGTGGCATGAGGGTATATTTAGCACCAGAATCAATCATCATGGTTAATGTGAAGCCGTCGATGAAGACAGGGGCATTGGAACTGTCAAGTTCTTAATAATCATCCACCATCAGTGATATGCATTCATCACCTTCTTCTTCACTACAATCACTTCCAATCCAATGTGTGGCCGTTTTCTTGCTCCTGCAGCACCTCACAAGATGACCTTTGCCTTTATAAATACGACAAATGATCCTCGAACCTGGCACTCTGGATTGTCAGCCAAGTGGGTTGCACTGTCACATGTGAAATAGAGTACTCCGTCCCATCACCCTGAAAGTTGGCCTGCCTCTGTGATCGTCTTTCCATCCTCTTTTGGTCTCTATCAGTTGATTTTCTTCTCACCGAGGAGGCTTCACTAATAATTGCAATTGTATCCAGAGTCTTGGGTACTACTACCGGTTGAAGTACTATTTCTGCCTTAATATTTGTCTCTCTTACTCTATCCTCAAGGACCTTTAAACATTTTTCGGTGTGTTCCACTTCTTTAGCAATTCTCAAAACAGTCTCTAACAGAGGGTCAACCTCCACCCACAGTTTTTCTCTGACCTTTTAACTGCTACATTCCAACATAAATTGATCCTCGAGGCGTTCATCCAGCTGTCTATTGAAATTGCAGGTCCTCGCCAACTTCCTCAGGGCTGTGATATACTGTTCTACACTTTAACCTTCTTCTTGTACTCTCTTTCCAAATTTACAGTGCTCAAATATGGTGCTCAACATTTTTTCATAGTGTTTGCCCATCTTCTTAACTGCTTTTCATATTCAATCAGATTCTCAGATTCACTATTAAGTAGATCTGGTAGGTCTTCGAAAGTTCTCCTGACTCACAGACCCCAACTCAAAATGAGAGTGAAGACAAAATAATATCAGTGTTATTCTGTATCCTTTTAACTTTTAACTCACAAATATGTGATTCATATGGAATTACATTGTAGCAGTGCAGATAGAATATTGCCGTACAAAAGTAATTGTCCTGTGGTAGAGAAGTTCATGTATGAAGTTGCCCCACATGAATAACTGGGACAAAAAGAATGCACTGATTTGAAGGTGCATGCTTCAGGACACTTGTGATTTCTTGGTTGTGCTGCGTGTCTTCACCGAGTAATACAGTTTTATTCAGGCTGCCCACAGGGAACCTACCAACGCTTTGCTGTCCTTTCCTCTAAAAAGGAAATTAGAGATGGAAGATTGTGGCTCAGCGGCCCTTGGCTGCCAGACAGGAGTGAATTTGCATAAAGCCTTGAATATATATAAAGACATGCTGCATGCACTGGCGGCGACTATGGCATCAATGGTATATGGCCCACCAGGAAGCGGCTCACCTGGTTTGCTCCTCATCATGTTGGGGTGAACGGAGCAGGCTGTGGGGCTCAGCGCGGGTTCTCAGCACTCATCACCAACTTTGCAGTGTCTCAGGAACAGGAGACACAAGATAGGCTTAATTATATTTATTTGCACAAGTATACAGATATAGAATAAGTTTAAGGAGCCCCACCTGCTCCCACGTCTTTCCGCTGCCTTCTCCAACCGTCGCCTCCCACTCTGTTCTCCCTTGGAACTCCCCGAGTCATGAGAGCTCTAGCATGGCTTCAAGTGGCTCTTTATATGGCTTAGCCACACTACATTCCACAGAAGATCTTATCAATTTTAGCCTCAGCAACTGTGCAAACAGACTGAGCTACACGAGGCGTAGGACTCTTTTCCTTACTGTTAGGGTGTAATATGAAAGCCAGATAAAACATGAAGAGACCAGCTGGTTCTTGTGTGCCACTACGACCCAGTATCTCAGTGTCTTTTCAGTAGGGTCAACATTCATTAATTCAACCTCCTCTGAGCTGTCATCACTGCGAAGAAAACCTTCCAAATCTATAGGTAACATCAGAGCATGCTGCATGCAAGATCCCTTGATTGGTGAGACCATGGGGGTCATTACGACCTTGGAGGTAACCATGCCGCACTTTGCTGCATGGTTACCCCCTTGCCTGGTCCCAGGTCCGGGTTCCTTAAATGAGGAATTACCGGGCCCTACCAACCTTGGAGGACCCGGTAATTCCTCATTCGAGGAACCCGGACCCGGTACATCCCCATTCCCATTCGAGCCCCCATAGGGCTCAATGGGAATGGGGAGGGAGCTAACAACGGGCCCGTTAATAACGGGCCCGTTGTTAGCTCCCTGGTCTGCTAGCGGGACACGCTAAGGGCACCTGGTTTTACCAGGCATCCTTTGCGGGTCCCGCGAGCAAACCTCGTAATGCGGCGGTAGGGGTTTAACAGGGCAGGCAGCTCAACCGGCCCCGTTCAACCCCTACCGCCAACCTTGGCATGACCCCCATGCCTTGTTGGTCAGATAAACATTTGGGATGAATACCTTTTCTTGTCTCTGCGTGAGAGGACTCTAATGAAACAATACTGAGTTCATCCCTGGGGCATCCTGGGAGTTTCTTCTTTTTGGTGGGGCCTCTGGACGAGCACCCTTCATCATCATGCTTTTGAGTGCGATCCCTCACTAGCGAGGAGGGGGCAGAGCAGGGGTGCATGAACCTTAGTCACTGCACTCGTTATGGTCTTCAGTTATAATTATAATTATAATAATCCAGTTAATACCCAGAGGTTTCTAAGCACGGACCCGGGGAACGAACCTGTGTTGCTCTGCGTTGTCTTGTTTCCAGGGCGAGCATGTGTCCCTTGAGCATCCTCCTGAGACTAATAATAAACAAATAAACTAATAACTCTAAGGTGTACCCCGAAAATGAGGAAACTATATTCCTGTTATTAAAAGATGGAAGGTCCTCAGACGAAAGGAGCATGACGATCAGGCACATTTGATGCCTTCTAGTATTCCTCCACGAAGGAGAATTCCGCTGCCCCCTCAAGCGGCTGTCAGAATCCTGCTGCCACTAATAAAATTGCTGATTTTTTTATGGAAGGATGCAAAACAGAGGGTTTCCCTGCCCTCCTAATGAGCAACTGAGTTACATTTAAAAAGCATGAGCATTCCAAAGGCACATAATAGAAATACAGGACTGGCTGCAGTCAAACCAGCTGAGCTTGTACTGTGAACTTTCGCACATCAAACACACGGTGTTCAAATCTTCAAAGTTATACAACTAGAATCATTATCAACGCAAAAACAGTACAAAATACTTAACTGAAAGTGAAATGAGCGAGAAAAGAGGATATTCCGTGTGAACATTTTTCTTTTGTAGAGCAACTATCCAGGTTGTAATGGGACTCCATGGCTGAAAGACTTATGGGATATGTCATCCTACTTGAATATGTAAAAAGCGTTTGTTACAAACAGCAATTTGTTTGCTTGATGCTGTCAAAAATTAAAGCAATAAGAGGAATACTAGGAAGCTTCTTTACCCTCACATTAAATCATATGCATGATCACAAACATCACATCCACAGTCTCTGAAGGAGTGATTGCATTTTCAGGCAACACAATAAAGAACATTGTGGGGAAAGTGCCAAGTTGATGCATACATGAAAACACACTAACACAGATAGTCTATTAGACCCTTATCATATTTACATGCAAGGAGGCTTAAATGAATCATTAGAAGGATTACATTTCTTAAGCAGACATATTGGCATAAATATTCCAAGCAAGAGGTTTCATTTGCAGTGGGTACAAGAAAATGTTGACTAAGTAAAAATAGTGATGAAAGAACTATTACTTCAATGAGAAACAGAATTTAGATAAATATATCTTTGTAAGTCAACATAACATACAGAGCGTAATTTCTGTACCAGAACTATTGAGGTGCCTTAATCGTTTTTAGGATAAACAGTTTATTTTGATGACAACCGCAACATTAAATGACAAACCACTTGAATTTGCCTCCATGTGACACATGCATTTGTTCATGGTTCGATTGTTGTAGCAGCCAACAGAGGACTCTTTTTCAAGGATGAAAAAAATAAATCAGTTCACACTATATTGAGAAATGTAGACATATAACTACTAGGTCAAATAACTATAACCGTAGCACATATTAGCAAGTCCAACTAGGGGGTTACTGCAAAGACAGAACAGATGATTTCATTATATATTATTAGATTTTTCATCCAAAAGCACTAGAAACAAATACCTTCCAGAAAAACCTGAGAGACGTTCTAATATGGACATATAAATATCTACGTTAATCACAAGTACATAACAATGTAATAAGTATTCCTATATTCATTATCCTACGTGTATGCCTTTCCTGGCATCTTACATAGTTCTACAAAGTTCTATTTCTTAATTGGTTAAATGTTATTTTTTATACTGGAAATTGTTCAGCTGTGTTTTTGCAGGATGAAAACAAATAAGATGTGTTACTAAAATTCTGGAATAAACGGAGAAAGACTATCATGTCGCAGACTTTTATATAAATGTTCTTATATCTTTCAATATTAAAATCTATCCTTTCTTATTAGGTTCAGCAAAATATAAAGCAAGATACCTGTGTCAATCTTGCAGAGATATACAGGGTAATTCATAGAATTTCGCACAAAAGTGGCGCACGCGGCTGGAGCACAGTGTGCGTGTGCGAATGTCTGCACCAGCCGCATGTGCTAAAATGGATTTCCGCGCACAGCGTATTCATGGATTTTAGCCTCCAAAACCAGCCGTGGCACAGAGTGGCGCAGCGACCCTGCAGCAGCGCCAGTTACGCCCCCAAGAACGCCCTCGCGCAAGGAAAAGCCATCAAAATTCCCAATCCAGTGCAAAGGGCTGCGCTAACCCTGGACCAGTTTACAGGGCTGCCAAACAGCAAACGCTAAGCGGGGAACGTGTATTACTAGGGTGCGCGTGAAGTTTCACACGCGAAAGGGCCTGTGCGAGTGGGGTACGTGTATTACTGGGGTTCGCGGGAAGTTTCACATGCGATTTCAGCAGGGTACGTGTATTACGGGGGTGCGCGGGAAGTTTCACATGTGATTGGGCTCGGTACGTGTATTTCAGGGGTGCACGGGAAGTTTCACACGCGAATGGCCTGGGTACGTGTATTTCAGGGATGCGTGGGAAGTTTCACACGCGATTGGCCTGTGAACGTGTATGTCAGGGGTGCGCGGGAAGTTTCACACGCGATTTCAGCAGGGTACGTGTATTACGGGGTTCGCGGGAACTTTCACACGTGAAAGGGCCTGTGCGAGTGGGGTACGTGTATTACGGGGGTGCGTGGGAAGTTTCACATGCGATTGGGCTGGGTACGTGTATTTCAGGGGTGCGTGGGAAGTTTCACACGTGAATTGCCTGGGTACGTGTATTTCAGGAGTGCGCGGGAAGTTTCACACGCAATTGGCTTGTGTACGTGTATTTCAGGGGTGCGCGGGAGGTTTCACACGCCATTGGGCCTGGGTACGTGTATTTCAGGGGTGCGCGGGAAGTTTCACACGCGATTGGGCTTGGTACGTGTATTTCAGGGGTGCGCGGGAAGTTTCACACGCGATTGGGCTGGGTATTTGTATTTCAGGGGTGCGTGGGAAGTTTCACACGCGATTGGCCTGGGTACGTGTATTTCAGGGGTGTGCAGGAAGTTTCACACGCAATTGGCCTGGGTACGTGTATTTCAGGGGTGCGCGGGAAGTTTCACACGCGATTGGCCTGGGTACGTGTATTTCAGGGGTGCACGGGAAGTTTCACACGCGATTGGCCTGAGTACGTGTATTTCAGGGGTGCGTGGGAAGTTTCACACGCGATTGGCCTGGGTACGTGCATTTCAGGGGTGCGCTGGAAGTTTCACACGCGATTGGAGTAGGGTACGTGTATTACCGGGCTGCGCATGAAGTTTCACATGTGATTTTGCTGTCAGAGCGGGGAACGCGTATTTCGGGGGTGCGCGGGGAGTCCTACACATGAATTGGCAGTGTGGGTCCTCCCAGGTGTCCCCTCTACCCCCTCCAGGGCCCCTGCAGGCAGCCCACACCACAGGGGACTACCCCACACCTCTGGTCATGATCCGCAGGCAGCACATCCACCATGGGCATGCCCCCCAGCCAAGCCACATGTCACGTTGTAATATGATCACCAACTCATGTCTCCCAGCACCCCCACCCCCCAGCAGTGCAGGGGCACCTGCCAGCAGGCCCCCACACATGTGCCCCTGCACCCCCACCCCCCAGCAGTCAGGGGCACCTGCCAGCAGGCCCCCACACATGTCCCCCAGCACCCCCACCCCCAGCAGTCAGGGGCACTTGCCAGCAGGCCACCACACATGTCCCCCTGCACCCCCAACCCCCAGCAGACAGGGGCACCTTCCAGCAGGCCCCCACTCATGTCCCACACATGTCCCCCTGCACCCCCACCCCCCAGCAGTCAGGGGCACCTGCCGGCAGGCCCCCACACATGTCCTCCAGCACCCCCACCCCCCAGCAGTCAGGGGCACCTGCCAGCAGGCCCCCACACATGTCCCCCAGCACCCCCACCCCCCAGAAGTTAGGGGCACCTGCCAGCAGGCCACCACACATGTCCCCCTGCACCCCCACCCCCCCAGCAGTCAGGGGCACCTGCCAGCAGGCCCCCACTCATGTCCCACACATGTCCCCCTGCACCCCCACCCCCCAGCAGTGCAAGGCACCTGCCAGCAGGCCCCCACTCATGTCCCACTCATGTCCCCTTGCACCCCCAAACCCCAGCAGTGCAGGGCACCTGCCAGAAGGCCCCCACTCATGTCCCACTCATGTCCCCTTGCACCCCCACCCCCCAGCAGTGTATGGCAACTGCAAGCAGGCCCCCACTCATGTCCCCTTGCATCCCCACTCCCCAGCAGTGCAGGGCACCTGCCAGCAGGCCCCCACTCATGTCCCCCAGCACCCCCACCCCCCGGCACTGAGGGGCACCTGCCAGCAGGCCACCACTCATGTCCCCTTGCACCCCCACCCCCCAGCAGTGCAGGGCACCTGCCAGCAGGCCCACACTCATGTCCCCTTGCACCCCCACACCCCAGCAGTGCAGGGCACCTGCCAGCAGGCCCCCACTCATGTCCCACTCATGCCCCCTTGCACCCCCACCCCCCAGCACTGAGGGGCACCTGCCAGCAGGTCCCCACTCATGCCCCACTCATGTCCCCTTGCACACCCACCCCCAGCAGTGCAGGGCACCTGTCAGCAGGCCCCCACTCATGTCCCACTCATGTCCCCTTGCACCACCAGCCCCCAGCAGTGCAGGGCACCTGCCAGCAGGCCCCCACTCATGTCCCACTCATGTCCCCTTGCACCCCGACCCCCCAACAGTGCAGGTCACCTGCCAGCAGGCCCCCACACATGTCCCCTTGCACCCCCACCCCCCAGCAGCGCAGGGCACCTGCCAGCAGGCCCCCACTCATGTCCCCTTGCATCCCCACCCCCCAGCAGTGTAGGGCACCTGCCAGCAGGCCCCCACCCATGTCCCACTCATGTCCCCTTGCACCCCCACCCCCCAGCAGTGCAGGGCACCAGCCAGCAGGCCCCCACTCATGTCCCACTCATGTCCCCTTGCACCCCCAGCCCCCAGCAGTCAGGGGCACCTGCTAGCAGGCCCCCACTCATGTCCCCCTGCCCCCAGGTCATGACGATCCTCAATCATGGCCCTTATGGCCAGCCTCTCCAACCCAAAGACCCAACCAAGTATTGCATCCACCCACATAGAAAAGGCAATAACATGATACAACCCCAATGGCAAGTATGTAAATGAACACATGTCCGTCACACACACACAATGGTTGCAAGTGAATGTGAAAACCCATATCATGACATGCATGAAACCAATGAGATAATACCACACATCGAAGTATGAGGAAAAAAATGTATTAAACGCAACATGAATGGAATTAAAATCAAACAAACAACAATGGGAATAAAAAAAGAAAATCTGCATGTCCGTAAAATAATGAAAAACAAGAAATCATAATCCAAAGGAAAGGTGTCCAAAGTCACAGTCCAACAAAGCAAATCCAAGGGAAAAACAAAAGTGAAAACCATTGCTCCATGGGGAAATCCAAAAAAAAGAGATGAATCCAATAGTAAACTATATACAGATGAACAATCCAGGGTCCATGATCCCAACTGAAGAAATGAAACCTATCAAAAATACTACCTAATGAAAAACTATATACAGAAACGTGGTGCATTGTCCAAGCGCAACCAAAATAAAGAAAAAACCAAAGGAAACCTAACACTATCTAACTATTTACAAGGGCAGTGGGCTAGTCCGACGGCTCACTTTTGGATGTCCCGGGCCAGGGCATCATCGAACTCCTGCTCAATGTCCCAGAGGCGGTCCTCTTCCATGGCCCCGGGGGTTTGCAGGGACGACGACATGTTCTCCTCCAACTCCCTGCGAATTGCCTCAAGGCACTCAGCCCGCCTCAGGGCCCTCCGCCCTGACCATCATGAGCCGTGCCTCTTCTGCCCGCTGCCGCTCCGCATCTATGGCATGGCCTAACAGCTGCCACACGGAAGACACTTCCCGTCCTGGGTCCTCCTGCCCTCTGGCCGAAGCCTGCCCCTCCGATGACGAAGCCCCCGAGCCATCCTGGCTCCCACCTTGTTGCTGCTGCTGCTGTGCCTCTGCCCGTGCCCTGGCTCTTGCTGCCTGCACATCCTCCTCCGGCTGGGGTGCAGTTGTTGAGGTGGCAACCCCTGCTGGACGTCCGACTCCCGACTGTGGCAGGGATGTGTCCTCCACCAGCCTGGCCGCAGGGTCAGAGGCAGCTCCACAGGGCACGCAGGTGACACATGGGTGGGAAGATGGCACGGAGTACGACTGGCGCATAGGGGGTTCAGTTGAGGAGGGGGTCAGAACAAGGCCCAGCAAACGGAGGAATCGGGCCCTGGTGACCTGTCCCAGTAGGTCGACGTGGTCAACGAGCCATTCAAGACGACATGCAGTCTCCCCATGAAAAGACTGCATTTCGCCTCGCATGGCCCGTTGACGCAACGCCACACCACCCAGGACAGGCTCAACCCGGTCCCAGATAGCCACGTCCGCAGGCAGAGAAAGGCCAGTTGTCGAAAGCTCATCCCCCGCCTGAAAACGGGTCTGGACTTAGGTATCCCTGCTGGTACAAGATGATGCAGTCACAGGTTCGGGGACAGGATTACACACAGGCACCTCCGCAGCGACCTGTGCTGCCTCCTGTCCCTGCCCCTGCACTGCACCACTAGCACCAGTGGAATCCCCACCTCCAGACCCCGTCTCTGTCCCTTGCACGGCCTCCTCCTCTACCAAACCCCACACCAACCTGGATGACTCTGTGCCATCTTCCTCTGTCGGGCCATGTGGGGTCTCAGCTGCCCCTTCTGCTGCCGAGGAGTCCAACTCCAACCTCCGCCTCTTGGACCTCCCCTCGGCAGCTGCGACCTGGGATGCAGCACCGGACTCCTCACTCCCCGACGAGATGACAACCTGGGAGGGGAGCCGGGCCTTGCGTCTCCGGCTGGCGGTGCGATCCCTGCCGCTGTGCTCCACAGCACCCTCTCTGCCCTCTTCATCAGTCGACGCTGCAGACGGGGAGAGATAGGACACAGGTATCAGGGCACTGTACAATGGACTCATACACACATGACAGTTGCACACGAGTGTCATTGTCAAACTTCAGACATGGCATCACAATCCCCAACACACATGTCATTTCAAATCACACACATGAGCTATTCCACAGCCATATCGCAACAGCCAGCACCATCCATACACATACAACAGCATGAGCAGGCAAAGGTGAGCCAGACATCACATGAGACACAGGGAGTGCACTAGACATGCACACACGCCACCACACTTACATGCATGTGTACACCTCCACCAAGTGTCGCAGTGATGAGATCGACATCCATGTCACATCTGGCAATCAGTCTTCTACATATCAGTCTCACATGCATCCATGTTGCATGACAGTTGCACACTTGTCATATACACATACATGCACATGTACACAGTGCAGATACATGCAGCTGGAACCAACATCCATGTGTGACACCACAACCTTGACAACTGACATACACAGTCATTCAAACATGTGTGCTCACACATCTGCATTTGGCCTGCATGCTTACCCACAAATACACCATCCATGTGTCTCACACATGAAAGGACTTGCATGTGTCAGCCTCACGGTCCTGTACATACACATCCATACATGGCCCTACAAAACCACATGTGCAACCTGTACACTACTGGCACACCACCACACGCACAGCTTCCAATCAGTATGCATGTACACTTACCGCTCGACTCCAGACGGGTGTGTCTCTCAAGGACCTGGACGTGGCCGCTGGGCATACGCGTTCCAGGACCCTCATTTGGTCTTCCCGACAGGTGGCCCCAGCGCCCCTTAGCATCCGCTGCCTTCAAGAGGCGCCGGGCCTTGTTGAGAGTCCTGGACCTGAAGTCCTCCCAGCGCTTCTTGACATGATGGAATTCGCGGACTGCCACCCCCTCTGCGTTGATGGCAGTCACGATGTCCGTCCAGATCCTGGTCCGTCCTTCCTTGTCGGCGCGCGACCTTCCGAAGAGGGCATCATACTGCCCCAGGACTTGCTCCAACAGGACACCAACTTCGGTGGCAGTGAAGCTGGTGGCCCTCTGCCTCTCTGGCTGGGGGTTGCCAGTGCCGCCAGATGGTGTAGTGCTGGACATGGCAACCCCAGAGGCAGGAGTGGGTGGGCAACTGGGTCCTGGGGCTGGGCTGTGGAGCGATGGAATCCCAGTCGGGAGTCTTCGGTTCCAGCAGGGGTGGTCACAGCAACAGCACCCCTGGCTGACGTGCAGGCAGCAAATGGCAGGGCACGTGGACAGCAGGCAATCAGGCAGCAACAGATGGCAGGTGGGAATGTGCTCCGGGCTCTGGGGGGCAGTAATTTGGCCTTCTGGGCAGGAGCGTGGTCTTCTCTGTGTACACGCGTGGCCAGCTTGATACGGAGTGATTTGGCACGTGAAAATCTTGCACGTCAGCGTGTAATTCGAGGAAAGGCCCTTAGCGCGTAAGCGCGTCAGCGCACGTACGCGATTTCATTGGACCAAAGGCCCTTAGCATGTAAGCGCGTCTGTGACATGACGCGCGCGGGTGTTTCCCTCATAGCACGTGATGACAGAGCACACGTGGAAAAGCTGCACGTCCGAGTGTCATCGCGTGTAATTGGAGGAAAGGGCGCGTACAAGCGTAAGTGACGTGTACGTGTGGGCCAGTTTAAAAGGTACGTGTAGGACGCCATTTCCTTGTACGTGCTTTTTGTGGAGAGCGAGTGGGTGGATTCTGTACTTCTTGTCGTTTCACACGCGATTACTTCACCGCGTTTCAAGTTCGTACTCCCTGTTACCTTTGACAGCTTTAATTTTTCTACTTTTTTTGGGCCTGTTTCCTCAAACAGTGTTCACTTCTCCTTTTGTCCTGTCTCCTCAGACAGTGTACAACAGTATTTTTCATGTTCTTTTTCCAGGCAGACGGTGAGTTCCGCACGTACTTAGCAACTGTGCTTGCCCCATGTGTTGCGTACCCTTTCAGAGGTCATTGTAGGTTGCGTGTATCACGCGTACGCTTATTTTTGTGTTTCTGGGTGCCACAGCGTAGTGCGGGTTCATTTTTCCATGCACGTGGTCTACGAGGGGTTGCGTGCACGTTTATTTTTGTTTTTGGGCTGCCTGTGTGTTGCGTGACCCGTCATCTTCCCCCAGGGGTTACAGACAGCCTTGTTAGAGCACTAGGGTACGAATTCCATCTAGTACCCTACCTCTTTGACCCCTAATTGCCCAGGACAATAGTTTACTGCTCCTCCCATACGAACAACAACATCAGTGCCATGGTTGGGAGGCGACCAAGCGGTAAGGGAGGCAAAGGTGGCTGACCTTCAAAAGGTGGACGTGGTGGGCGTGGTAGGGGACGTGGCCGGGATTTGCAGGGTGCCCCTATACCCCCATGTGTGGGGGACCAATCAGGGACACCCATGACCCCCCCCCATGGTTGAGGGAAACGTGGCTGAGACCATCCCAGCTCAGCCCTTGTTGGACCAGCCCATTGTGGCACCTGACCTGGCACAGGATGACTCCCTGGCTGACTTCCAGGTCAGCAAGTCTAAGCCACGTATGGCGGTGCAAGTTGTCACCAAGCCACGTGGATCTGGTGCAGCTATGTCATCTGCTGCCCCAAGTATGCAGGGTGGTGAGGCTGCAGGGGCAGCTGCAGCTCCATCCGCCCCAGCTCTGACTCTCCCAGCCAAGACAGTTTTGGTTCCTGGTCCATCATACTGATGTTCCCCCTTGCCAACATCACACTTCAGAAAATGCCTGCACCAAGTCCTATGGTCATGGGCATTCACACACTCCAACAACCCAGTCCACCGGTGATTCTGCCCCTACTGACCAGAGCAGTGTTAGCCACTCTGGCTCTGCTCCACCTTCTAAAAAGATGAAGAAGTGTTCTCTGGCATGACAGGCTGAGACCCCAGACATGGCTACACACTCCAGTACCTCAAGGAAACCTTGCTTCAATGATTCAGAACTTGATGCACTTGTGAGCTATGTGTTGCAACATAGCCACGAAATGGTGGTGACTGCAGGGTCCAAGACCACACCTGGTCAACGTAAGGCACACTGGCAGACCATCGCCAACTACATAAGTGCCCTTGGATTTGTGAGGCGCTCAGCTGATGATTGCTACAAGCGGTGGAACGACCTGTAACGCAGAGCAAAGAACAAGCTGGCCTCAAGTCATGCCGCTACTCTGGTGACTGGCTGTGGGTCTCCACAAGAGGACAACAAACTCACTGAACATGAGTCTGTTGCTGGGACCTTCGTCACAGAGGAACAGATCCGAGGTGTGGGAGAACTACCCGATTATGACACATTGTCCGGTGAGTGCCATGCATGTGTGTGTAATGCATGTGTATGTTGTTTGGGTGACGGGTTCTGATTGAGTGCCAGGTGAGGGTGTGTGTGACTGAGTAGTATGGGTCACCCATGTGCTTCATCCAAAACATTCTGCACCTTGAATTTGGGTGTGACACTATCCCTTCTGCCCACAGTAGTAATTTAGCGCAACATTACGGCAATTGCCCTTGAGGTGGCATCAGGCAACAACATTGTTTGCATTTTTCAGTGTTCTTTCAGGCTGATTGTTTCAATTCTCCCACTTTTGCAACACATTCCTCAGCCCTATTGTGACATATGTGACATGCTTCTGTCATTGAAGAACCCCACATTGGCCCACATGTGTCACCTTGGTAGTTGAATGATTTGACCATTCAGGCTGAATGAGTATTGTCCTGATCACATGATGTTTTTGGGCCTGTTTGAATGTGGAACATGCTAGTTGTTTCCTGTCATGTTGAAGTGCACAACCATTGATGTGTACATGGCCCTGCAATCACTGCATTTGTGGACACTGGATGTGTTTCAGTGTGTGGCACATGGCGTATCTTTTCACACTATGTGGCATTTTTCATCTCTTCATGTCCATCTCACATGGATGGGTGACAGTACTCATTCACTGACATATGGATGTACTTGTGGAATGTACCATGGCTATGGTACATGCCATCTGTGTGATGGCATGTGTCATTTATGTGTATAGGACATGCCACTCACAGGCCAATGTGTGATGGCAGTGATACCCAGCATGCAGCAAATGTGTTGCTCTTCCATCTTGGTGTCATCAGTGTCAGACTTTTGCCTCCCCTTCCAACTCTGTGACAGTGCATGCATGGGAGGGTTATAGTCATGTGGGACATGTGTAAATCATGTACTGGTTCTGTAGCTTGTCAGGCCTATTTGTGTGCTATGGTGCTAATGCCTGTTTCCATTTTTGTCTTTCATTTTTTTGCAGGGGATGACGCACTGCTGTTGAGGTTGAGGAGATGGTGCAGACCCAGGAGGAACCTGAGGCACAACCGGCCACCAGTGGGGGACGTGGTGTGGTGGTGGGTGAGAACCCACTGTTGCTGCAGACGATTCTGTCCAGGGGTGTCTCTGGGTGCACCTCCCCAGACCTCTATTCAGGTGTTGATTCGGATGATGAGACCTATGTGGCGTCGCAGGTAAGTGTTTCTGGAAGGGGTTCTGCTCTGTCCAACCCACCTGCACCAGGGGTAGAACCCTCTATGGGGATGTCAGTGTTGGTTAGTCAGCCTTTGGCGGTTACGGGTGCAGGGTCACACTCCACAACATCTGATCCTGTTCCTGGGCCAGCAGATCAGAGGGGGAATGCAGTCCTGCAGCCTCAGGCAGTGCCGGCACAGCAAGGCGCAGATCGCCTTGCCCCAAACAGGTGTGGTGCCCGCCGACGCGGTGGCCGTACGCCACCAGGCAATACCGCATGGGAACAATCCATTTACGGTATGGCAACCCAACAGGCAGCATCAGTTGAGATGATGGCTCAAGCAATGGAGAGGGTGGCCACTTCCATTGTCCCCCCTGAAAGGCAGATGGAGCTACTACAGCAGGCAACAGACTCCATTTGCCAATCACAAAGGGAGGACATGTTGGCATCCAACAGGGAGAGACGGGCGGCACTGGAGACTCTACGCCAATCGATATCAATAAAGTCCCAGGGCCACAGGGAAGCCCTGAGGGTAGAACTCCATCACCTCAGGGAGACTCTTGTTGACCTTGAGACTTCCACTAACTTGAGGACAGAACAGCAGCTGGAGCGGCTCACACGTTCGCTCTCAGTTGAGATGCCGGCAACTCAGGAGGAGATCCGGGCATCACGTCAGGTGCTGCATGGGGATCTCCGCACTATAATCCTCCAGAACGAGACCTTCCACACCCGCATACTTGCTGCCATGGAGAACCATACCAGGGCTTTGCGTGGGCTGCCTCCCATAGCACCACCACCTCCTGTGGCAGCAGCAGAGGGTAATGAGAGCGACAGCAGCAGTTCTCCCACATTGGCATAGCCGTGCAGGCCATGAGCCCATTGAGGTGTTTTTTTTTCCCAACATCCACACAGGCGGCTGTTGGTGCGCACCCTGTCCTCGGACCTCCTGGGTGACCCCCCCCCGGACCCCACATGTCCATTTTTTATTTTTTATTTTTTATTTTTTATTTTTTTATTTTTTATTTTTTATTTTTTATTTTTTATTTTTTATTATTTTTTAACAGTGTGTTGACTTGTGTGGCTCCCGTGGGCATCCACTGTATTCCGGCTGGGCACATGCAGGCTTGTCCTGAGTTTGGGTTTGATGCTTGGGTTCGTGAGACAAACACCCCTCCTGCTTCCCGTTTCCATGGGCTTGCAAAGGGTGTGACCAAGTGACAGTGATGGGCACAGTGATGTGGGGCTCCCATGAGCTCTGTGGGCAGTCTGTAGTCAATACTGTGTAGGCATTCCTTGTGTATATTGTTGTTGTATTGTACACTGCATGTTGGAATTATGTATGCTTCTGCTTCCATGTCTCCCTCTGAATTTGCAGGTTCATTCCTCATGTCTTCACAAGGCCGTCTAGTTTGGAGATGGCGTTCATGTTGTATGCAGTACACAGACAGGTTTTGAAGCCTGCAAGACTACAGTTGGAAGGGGGCGATGTGGTGGCATATTCAGGTTGTAAGACTACGACTACTTTAACTTAGTACTGTCAAGTTTTAGTTATGTTTGAGCTTGTGTAGCTGCATTGTATTGTTGGAAAGTATTTGGTCATGTGTGTTGTTAGTTCAACATTACTGGGAACATATTGTGTGTGGCCAGTTTCCATTAGGGACACTGTACTTTGTGACACTTGTGTCAGGTTTTCGGGATTGCTTTGTTTGCTCTCGCATAGCATGACATGCCATGGTGTGTTGGGTGGTGGTGCTGGGGAGGGGTTGGGTGACATGGCACTGTTCTCATGTTGTATTTTGCAAGGGGGTAATGCATTTAGCAGCATATGTGTCTTTTGATGACACAGCATTGGTGGTGTTTCTGTAGGTAGGGATGCACACATTTTGACACTTCCAGGTGACCAATCTCAGGCTGGTATGGTTGTGACAGTTCACTGTCCCTTGTGTCATCATCGATTGTCAGCTGGTATGTGGCAGGGCTGTGTGCACTCCACAGGGGTGTGATTCTAAGTGAAGTAATTAGCCACCAGCTGCGTTCGGGCTGCCTCACCCCGTGCCCTTTCCCCTCCCATGCGCAGCGGGCGTGCATGTGGTTGGGGATGTGGGGGCACCACCATGTCCACCGGCAGGCCCCGGCGTGTTGCAACATTGTGCAGGACACATGCTGCCACTATGATCCTGCACACTACTGGGGGAGCATATAACAGCTGCCCACCAGAACGGTCAAGGGAGCGAAAGCGTGACTTGAGCACTCCAAATGTGCGCTCCACTATGCCCCAGGTTGCAATATGGGCTGTGTTGTATCTTACCTCGGGAGGCGTGGTGGGGTTCCGAATTGGCGTCATCATGTGGGTGCTCAGAGGGTAGGCACTGTCCCCTGGGGAGGTGGTGATGGGTATCATTAGTAGGGTTGTGACATTACTCAGTATCTGGCATGCATGCATGTGCTGTGGCATTTATACACACCGAGCAGCCATGTATCACCATGCCGCCCAGCTTCTAGGTCCCGGTTTAGGGTTGACATTCTGTAAATGAAACTGTCGTGGGTGGACCCTGGATAGTTGGCATATACTGGGGTGATGATTCCCTTGGCATCACATACTACCTGGACGTTGATGGAATGCCAGTGCTTGCGGTTTCTATAGATGTGCTCTGATGCCCTGGGGGGACGTAGAGCCACATGGGTGCAATCAATGGCACCTAGGACTTTGTGAATTGTGACACCCTGTAGAAATCCTGGACGGCAGCCTGCCTTTCTGCAGGTGTTCTGGGCAGGTATATGTGCCTGCGGACTGATGGGCGTGCAGTCATGATGGCCAAGACCTGGTGTAGGCAGCGTGACTCCGTGGCCTGTGACACCCCCCTCCACTATGGCACTTGTCCGCTGAAATGATCCGGTGGCCAAAAAGTACAGTACATTGAGGTCCTTCTCCAGGGGGCTGAGTGCTTGGGAGCAGAGGGTGGGTGATGTGAGGTCATCCTACCACTCACTGACCAGGTCGAGTATTATGTGAGGTGGAAACCTGTACCTCCCATACACCTGGTCATCAGGCATGCCAAAAAGGCTGGTTCTGGGTGTGAAAATTCTGGGCCTGACGATCCTCCTCCTGCTCCTGCGGTATCCCACGACCACTGCTGCTAGGAACGGTATGGTCATCCTGGCGTCTGAGCTTGCTTGTTGTTTGCGTGCACTTTTATGCCGCGCGGGTCCACGTACGTGTTTCCGGATTAGCGCGTCTTATTTGGCGCGTGCGTGTGGGCGTTCCACACATTTGCCTCCTGTACTTCCCCGCCCACCCCAGTAATATGCGTACCCCACTCGCCCAGGCCCAATCGTGTGTAAAACTTCCCGTGAGCCCATGAAGTACACGTACCCCGCTCGCCCAGGCACAATCGCGTGTAAAACTTCCCGCGAGCCCCTGAAGTACACGTACCCCGCTCGCCCAGGCACAATCGCGTGTGAAACTTCCCGTGCACCCCCGAAATACACGCTATTTTTGACACAGTGGGTGTCCGTGTTTGTCACGTACCCCTTTGCACGTCATTTGTCCTAGAGGGCCACAGTATGGGACATTCATCAGAGCTGTATATACGGGCTTTTTGTTAGCGCACATTTATTTAATGCACAGGGACGCTACCGCCTGCCTTCGTGTGGCGGACATATGTTTATGTACATAGTTGACTTTTGGTTTGTGTCATGAGATCACCATTTCACTGCTGGGAGTTGGGGGTGCAAAGGGACATGAGTGGGGGCCTGCTGGCAGGTGCCCTGCAATGCTAGGGGGTGGGGGTGCAAGGGGACATGAGTGGGGGCCTGCTGGCAGGTGCCCTGCACTGCTGGGGGGTGGGGGTGCAAGGGGACATGAGTGGGACATGAGTGGGGGCCTGCTCGCAGCTGCCCCTCAGTGCTGGGGGGTGGCGGTGCAAGGGGACATGAGTGAGGGCCTGATGGCAGGTGCCCCTCAGTGCTGGGTGGTGGGTGTGCAAGGGGACATAAGTGGGGGCCTGCTGGCAGGTGCCCTGCACTGCTGGGGGGTGGGGGTGCAAGGGGACATGAGTGGGGGCCTGCTGGCAGGTGCCCTGACTGCTGGGGGTGGGGGTGCAAGGGGACATGAGTGGGACATGAGTGGGGGCCTGCTGGCAGGTGCCCCTCAGTGCTGGGGGGTGGGGGTGGAAGGGGACATGAGTGGGGGCCCTCTGGCAGGTGCCCTGCACTGCTGGGGGGTGGGGGTGCAAGGGGACATGAGTGGGACATGAGTGGGGGCCTGCTGGCAGGTGCCCCTCAGTGCTGGGGGGTGGGTGTGCAAGGGGACATGAGTGGGGGCCTGCTGGCAGGTGCCCCTCAGTGCTGGGGGTGGGTGTGCAAGGGGACATGAGTGGGGGCCTGCTGGCAGGTGCCCCGCACTGCTGGGGGGTGGGGGTGCAAGGGGACATGAGTGGGGGCCTGCTGGCAGGTGCCCTGCACTGCTGGGGGGTGGAGGTGCAAGGGGACATGAGTGGGACATGAGTGGGGGCCTGCTGGCAGGTACCCCTCAGTGCTGGGGGGTGGGTGTGCAAGGGGACATGAGTGGGGGCCTACTGGCAGGTGCCCTGCACTGCTGGGGGGTGGGGGTGCAAGGGGACATGAGTGGGACATGAGTGGGGGCCTGCTGGCAGGTGCCCCTCAGTGCTGGGGGGTGGGTGTGCATGGGGACATGAGTGGGGGCCTGCTGGCAGGTGCCCCTCAGTGGTGGGGGGTGGGGGTGGGGGTGCAAGGGGACATGAGTGGGGGCCTGCTGGCAGGTGCCCTGCACTGCTGGGGGTGCAAGGGGACATGAGTGGGGGCCTGCTGGCAGGTGCCCCTCAGTGCTGGGGGATGGGTGTGCAAGGGGGCATGAGTGGGACATGAGTGGGGGCCTGCTGGCAGGTGCCCCTCAGTGGTGGGGGATGGGTGTGCAAGGGGACACGAGTGGGGGCCTGCTGGCAGGTGCCCTGCACTACTGGGGGGTGGCGGTGCAAGGGGACATGAGTGAGGGCCTGCTGGCAGGTGCCCCTCAGTGCTGGGGGGTGGGTGTGCAAGGGCACATGAGTGGGGGGTCTGCTGGCAGGTGCCCTGCACTGCTGGGGGGTGGGGGTGCAAGGGGACATGAGTGGGGGCCTGCTGGCAGGTGCCCTGCACTGCTGGGGGGTGGAGGTGCAAGGGGACATGAGTGGGGGCCTGCTGGCAGGTGCCCCTCAGTGCTGGGGGGTGGGGGTGCAAGGGGACATGAGTGGGGGCCCTCTGGCAGGTGCCCTACACTGCTGGGGGGTGGGGGTGCAAGGGGACATGAGTGGGACATGAGTGGGGGCCTGCTGGCAGGTGCCCCTCAGTGCTGGGGGGTGGGTGTGCAAGGGGACATGAGTGGGGGCCTGCTGGCAGGTGCCCTGTACTGCTGGGGGGTGGTGGTGCAAGGGGACATGAGTGGGGGCCTGCTGGCAGGTGCCCTGCACTGCTGGGGGGTGGGGGTGCAAGGGGACATGAGTGGGACATGAGTGGGGGCCTGCTGGCAGGTGCCCCTCAGTGCTGGGGGGTGGGTGTGCATTGGGACATGAGTGGGGGCCTGCTGGCAGGTGCCCCTCAGTGCTGGGGGTGGGTGTGCAAGGGGACATGAGTGCGGGCCTGCTGGCAGGTGCCCTGCACTGCTGGGGGTACAAGGGGACATGTGTGGGGGCCTGCTGGCAGGTGCCCTGCACTGCTGGGGGGTGGGGGTGAAAGGGGACATGAGTGGGACATGAGTGGGGGCCTGCTGGCAGGTGCCCCTCAGTGCTGAGGGGTGGGTGTGCAAGGGGACTTGAGTGGGGGCCTACTGGCAGGTGCCCTGCACTGCTGGGGGGTAGGGGTGCAAGGGGACATGAGTGGGGGCCTGCTGGCAGGTGCCCCTCAGTGCTGGGGGGTGCGTGTGCAAGGGGACATGAGTGGGGGCCTGCTGGCAGGTGCCCTGCACTGCTGGGGGGTGGGGGTGCAAGGGGACATGAGTGGGACATGGGTGGGGGCCTGCTGGCAGGTGCCCCTCAGTGCTGGGGGGTGGGTGTGCATTGGGACATGAGTGGGGGCCTGCTGGCAGGTGCCCCTCAGTGCTGGGGGTGGGTGTGCAAGGGGACATGAGAGGGGGCCTGCTGGCAGGTGCCCTGCACTGCTGGGGGGTGGGGGTGCAAGGGGACATGAGTGGGACATGAGTGGGGGCCTGCTGGCAGGTGCCCCTCAGTGCTGGGGGGTGGGTGTGCAAGGGGACATGAGTGGGGGCCTGCTGGCAGGTGCCCTGCACTGCTGGGGGGTGGGGGTGCAAGGGGACATGAGTGGGGGCCTGCTGGCAGGTGCCCTGCACTGCTGGGGGTGGGGGTGCAAGGGCACATGAGTGGGGGCCTGCTGGCAGATGTCCCTCAGTGCTGGGGGGTGGGGGTGCAAGGGGACATGAGTGGGGGCCTGCTGGCAGGTGCCCTGCACTGCTGGGGGTGGGGGTTCAAGGGGACATGAGTGGGACATGAGTGGGGGTCTGCTGGCAGGTGCCCCTCAGTGCTGGGGGGGTCTGCAAGGGGACATGAGTGGGGGCCTGCTGGCAGGTGCCCCTCAGTGCTGGGGGGTGGGTCTGCAAGGGGACATGAGTGGGGGCCTGCTGGCAGGTACCCTGCACTGCTGGGGGGTGGGGGTGCAAGGGGACATGAGTGGGGGCCTGCTGGCAGGTGCCCTGCACTGCTGGGGGGTGGGGTGCAAGGGGACATGGGTGGGGGCCTGCTGGCAGGTGCCCTGCACTGCTGGGGGGTGCGGGTGGAGGGGGTCATGCGTTGGTGATCAGTAGTGCAAGCTGACATGTGGCTTGCCTGGGGGGCATGCCCATGGTGGATGGGCTGCCTGCGGGACATGACCAGGGGTGCAGGGTAGTCCCCTGTGGTGATGGCTGCCTGCAGGGGCCATGGAGGGTGTAGAGGGAACACCTGGGAGGACCCACACTGCCAATTCACGTGTAGGACTCCCCTGCACCCCAGATATACACGTACCCCACTCGCACAGGGCCTGACGCGTGTGAAACTTCCCGCGCACCCCCAAAATACACGTATCCCACTCGCACAGGGCCTATTGCGTGTGAAACTTTCTGCGAACCCCAAAAATACACGTACCCTGCTGGAATCGCGTGTGAAACTTCCCGCTCACCACAGAAATACACGTACCCCGCTCGCCCAAGGCCAATCGCATGTCAAACTTCCCGCGCACCCCAGATTTACACGTACCCAGGCCAATCGCGTGTGAAACTTCATGCGAACCCCAGGAATACACGCACCCCACTCGCACAGGATCTATCGCGCGTGAAACTACCCGCGAACCCCAGATTTACACACACCCCGCTCGCCCAAGGCCAATCGCGTGTGAAACTTCCCACGCACTCCCAAAATACACGCACACGCTATTTTTGACACAGCGGTTGTTCGTGTTTGTCGCGTACCCCTTTGCACGTCATTTGTCCTAGAGGGCTACAGTATGGGACAATCATCAGAGCTGTATATACATGCTTTTTGTTAGCGCACATTTTGGCGCACATTTTTTTCATGCGCAGGGACGCTACCGCCTGCCTTTGTGTGGCGGACGTGTTTAGGCCTGTGCGCGTCTTTGCCCGTGCGCTGGTTTGCCCTATTCGATTCCATGAATACGTGTTGTAGGCGAGCGTGTGGGCGTTCCGCGCACTTGCCTCCTGTACTTCCCCCGTGACGCCCACATTTTCAAGCGTTGTTCCCCATTCCGCGTGTCAAGCCCGGTGTTACGCCTACTTTTGTTATGTGCGCCACGCTATGTACGCTTTCGCTGTGGCCGTAGCGCACGCTGTTAGATGACATGTGCGCCAGCGTGCGCCACGCATATTTGCAGCGTACATCCCAGATTTTACTCGCGCACGGACTTCCATGAATCGATGTGCGCGGGTTTTGCTGCGATTTTCGCACTTGCACTGCGATTTTCGCACTTGCACTGCAATTCGCACGGTTTCGCACGCTTGAGCAGGAATTTTCAGCGCACATTAATTCCATGAATCGGCCTGTCAGGGACTTGTCTTACTGTCCTTGTTCCATTAATTTAATGTAACTGGCCTTAATATATATAGAAATCGTTTACAGTGATTACAACAACCACAGTTACTTTCTGGTATTCTACTTTGACTCTTGAATGTTGACTTTTTTGTCATTGTGTGTGTGCATGTGTGTGCGTGTGTGGGTGTGTGGGTGTGTGTGTGTGTAGGCAGGGATAGTATGGGAGGCATAGAGGGGTAGGGGCAGGTAATGCAGGGTATGAGAGGAACTCCCATTTAAAAAAAAAAATGAAAAGGGTTGACATTCAAGAGTCGAACTAGAAGACCACATACTAACTGCAGTCGATGGGATCACATAGAACCCATAGAAATCTGCCTTTCGGCTGTATACAATGAAGTCAGAAAGAAACTTTTAATTTCCCATGATAATTTATCAAATAAGCAAAACAATATTCATATCCAAAATTAGTATAGGTTAAGACTGATATTATCAAAAGGTAATTATATCATTACTTAACATACTAACTAAACAACATTACTTGTTCTTACCTTAATGGATCAATAATGAAACATCCTTTCTCCCATATACCCATGTTTTCCTGTAAGGGAAGAAGGTATAGACTTGGTTTACCCAGTATGCTCATAGCTTCTTGTGTGCGGGAGACAAGATAATGGTGTCCTTCAGGTGCGCATACTGGACGTGATGGTATTATTGTGTGATAGAGCACTATGTCATCAACAAAAAATATCATTTTACCATACTGACAATTTTTCTCATTGATTTAACAGTTTAATGCAACAATATTTTAAGTTACACATTTAAAGCTTTAATTAGATAAACAGAAAAGTACCTGAAATGGTCTTCGCTAAATTTGGTTCCACATCTTAATGTTATTTGTATAAATAGCTACCAGATTTTATATATGACAACTCACTTTTCAATCTGCAGCCTCTTTATGTCTGAAAAGGTAGGGTCCAAATGATCATTCATGTAAAAGATCTTGACTCTATCAGTGATAATGAAAAAGATCAAAATGAAACAGTACATTAACAGACAATCTTGACTGTACCTTTTTTAGAAGAACTGTGAAGGTACAAGAGAAGCACACAGCAAAATCCTCTACAGCCAGACAAAATAAATTCAGGGCAAAAAAAGACGCCAAATCCAAATACCTCAACCATGCACACCCACACAGGAGAGGCAAGAGGGAGGAGCAAAGAAACCTCAGAAGAAACACACTAGGAATGCAAACCAGATCACAAAAACGAGGGAAAAGGTAAACTTGGTGTTGCAATATCAAGCAAGAAAAACAGGATTCTCTCCTGATGAGCCATTTGAGAAACACGTGTAGAGATAAAGATAAGAGAAAGTTATGTATAATTTGAATGCAAAAAGTGAACAACAAACCTTTGATTTAAAATTGATGAAACAAATGCAACAAAATAATCAACAAAAGTAAAACCACAACGAAAAAAAGAATACTGAGTGGAAATTATTAAATAACTCCTGAGACACGTAATACACGAGTGTTCGCCTCCACTTTAACAACAAGGGCACCAACATATGGGGAGACCATTTTTACGAATTAGCAGGTATTTACATTGGTTTTTAAGTGTTAAGCCTGTAGTAAATGCAACGTAGTAGTTGTCAAACTAATGTGCAGCTCCCCCTTCATTACAGACGGTGCGTTATGCGTTTTTGGTTCGCATAGTGAATAGAACACCACTGAACCATGGGGCTTTGAAATTATAGTCCGCCTACTACATACCCAGCCCCAGCACGACTATACTACTAGAGGTGAGAACTGTATTTATTCGAAATGAATGGCCATGCTGTGTATGTTACTGGCTTAACACCCACTTTGTGGATTGTTTGCGACTAAAGCATAATTTTCATATGCTTGTCATTTCTTAGGCAATAGAAGAAAGCCACAAGCTCCAATACTTGTGACACCAAACAAAGTCGCCCTCTATAACCCCGATACAGGTAATTAATGATACCCTTATTGGCGTTGACTCACTTTAGGAGTCACAACTGGCTAAAAGAGAATCAGAAACGCATTCCAGTTTTCGTGTTTTGTCTTTGTCTGATAGGGGCAAGATGCCACGCTGCTGAAATTCATTGAAATTCATTGATATTCTTGTGCTACAATCCCAGCAAGACTGGACGCTTGAATAAACATCCTGACGAAGGTTCTGGATTGAATCCAATAAGAACTGAAGCATGTTGAGACTTTTTCCCTGTTTAACACCAATACAGTGATTAAAATGTATGCACCAAATAGTAGAAGATGGTGCGCAATCCTCTGGTCAAAGGAAAGTTATGATGAACCAGTTGTGAATGTGGTTTCAAAATTGATATTTGTGACTCTACCCTAGCCAAATATATGGCAACGTGTACTGATAAGTGTAAATGACCACCATCTTTGCGTTACAATCACAGTACCAAATTTCTTTTACGGAATGTTTTAAGAATTGTTTATCTTTGTGAATGTGTTTTTTTGTTAATGATTAAAATAGTTTTTTAAACAACTGAAAGTTACCCAAACTTTCGTGCCCCATCAGATATACTTTGCCTCTATCTTCTATGTTCTGTATAGCACTAAGAAAGATACCATTTGAAAAACCCTTAGTTTCAGTTCTATATTACAAGTGCTATGCAGTTGCTTTATTCATAGGAAGCCAAGGAATTTCAAATCAACCAGGGTAACTTTTCTATGCTTTTATTTCAGTGTATACTGAGAGGTCATTGAAGGTCTTCCTTTGGAGTGCTTCTCAAATGGTCAGTGATACATTCTTTCAGTTTCTGAATGGGGTTGCCTATATAATATTTGTCACAAATGCATTTCATTCCATAAATTACAAGCTTAGTATTACAATTAATTAATTATTTCCTTACAAACATTTGTCCATTGGAAACCGGTAGGAGGAGAACGCCAGTGGCTCAGTAGGTGAATTGTGCAGGGAACCAGAGTGCGGCCCTTCTTTCCTGTACTGTCAATATTCATGGATCTCAGGAGGGTGGAAGCTGCAGTCCAATAGGGTGCTGCACCAGTGCGACACATGTCCTGTTTTGGAGTGCCACACTGTGGACTACTTCCTCCCTCCCCCGCTGTGGGTCTGGGTGTGAGTTGGTTCCATTCACTGGCTGTGAGCTGTAAGCAAAGACTGCCTCCCTGATGATGTGCGATGAGCACTGAAACTGGTAGGAGGAGAACAACAGTTGGCTGAGCTGGTGAATTGTGCAGGGAACCAGAGTGTGCCACTACCTTCCTGTACTATATATATATTCAGTAAAAAAAACTTTTTTAAATGGACGTTATGGTTAAGTTGGGCTACTAAAAACCTATGAAATTCACACAAAAACTTTGTTAACGGGACGTTATGGTTTAAAGTAAAACCGAAAAACCCTTGAAATTCGCCAGTTATGTTAAACTAAGCAACCCTAACTCGCGCCACCACTGTGCACTGGTAACACTAACACCCAGGACATCAAAGATGACATCACAAATATCATTGATGACATCACTGATGACATCACATGTCTAGCCCCTTCTTTTTTGTTCACTGCCATATCTAGACCAGGTGGTTTTATTTACTGACAGTCAGAAACGTAACTTTCAAAAGGTATTACATTTCTAGATATTGGTATTCTCACATGTTCTTACACTACTTTCCTTTCAATTTAATTGCATCTTATGATGTACATATATAGGGGAAGAAGCAGCCCTGAAACACAGCAATCATTTTTTGGTGTGAATGCAATCATGTAGATTATACACAGTTGCTAATGATACTGCCTCTTGTTTCCTTACTTTACTCTCCATAGGTAAGGCCCAAATGTGTATGCATTGTAGTCTATTCATGTTTTGTGTGTAGTAGTAGAAATATGTAGTAAGTGATGGATTATTAGCTACTTAGTACAGGTTTCACAGTACGGAAAAGTCTGATATAGAAGCATTCAAAGTTTCTTTATATAACTTTGGAAAAGTACAAATATAGCACCTCTGTGGTGTATACTACAGGCAATACGTACATTTCTGTATGAGTAGATTCATGTACTAGAAAGAATACTGCAATGGAATGTTCTTTACAACACTACATTGCATAATGGAGTATGTAGTTTATGACACATCTCACGATAATCCCTGATACTTTTTTCCCAACATTACATTCACAACCCCTTTATGAAAAGTAAATGCACATGTGATGTCATCAGTGATGTCATCAATGATATTTGTGATGTCATCTTTGATGTCCTGGGTGTTAGTGTTCCCAGTGCACGGTGGTGGCGCGAGTTATGGTTGCTTAGCTTACCATAACTGGCGAATTTCAAGGGTTTTTCAGTTTTACTTCGAACTATAACGTCCCGTTAACAAAGTTTTTTTTAGTGAATTTCATAGTTTTTAGTAGCCCAACTTAACCATAACGTCCCTTTAACAAAGTTTTTTTACTGAATTGCATAGTTTTTAGTAGTGCAACTTAATCATAACATTCCTTTAACAACGTTTTTTGTTTTTTGTTAAAGTTGATCGGTTTGTAGTAGTAGCACATAACCATAATGTAAAGTAACATCTGACTTCATTGCACACCTTGCAGAGAATGCCACATGACCATATGCTGGCGCACAGCACAGTGACGTGTCCGAGAATCCGTACACACTTAACAATAAGATGTATGCCTCGTGGAGAGTGTGGAAATACATTTTTTACTGATGTAGGAACTTCCACCTTCAACATTTCACGTGCACACCTCGAACACTTATTCGTAGGCAACCATTAACAATTTAGGACACAGTACATCATTTTAGCAAAAGTACTAGTTATCTGAGAACAACATGAGCTAAGGCCATCCCTCCTACCTAAGAAACAACACCACTCCTGTAATGAAGGAGCATGAGAAACACTGCCCCTACCTTACAAATAACTCACGCACAACATTTTCCCCCATCCACCTACCCCCCAAATATTACTGTTTGGTGCCTCTTTGCTCATTTCCGTCCGCAAATTTCCTTCTTACCTGTCCTTCCCAAAAAAAAACATCTGTAAACAAAGTAAATGTTCCTTTAAGAACCACCTTTCACAGTTAAAAAATATATATATTTTTTAAAATGGCATACACTCCATCTACTTTATATTTTTCAGTAAAGTACATAGCCGCAATAACATTTGTCATTAACAATCTAGATTTGCAAAGCAGTAACGTGTGCTACTGAAAAAGAGGATTTCTTTATCAAGATGGCCACCATAGAAAGGGAAGGCGGTTGTTCCATACATGGCCCCTCTTTGCTTTCCATGGCACCCTGCAAATAGCAAAAAGGAAACGCTGTTAACATCTTACCAGCAGCACTTTTTTCCTCCCTTTCAAATGCATCGTAATGTCGAACAACTTTATCACAAAGCCAGTCCCAGGTGGACATGGCCACTGTAATCCTATCTTTTCTTCCTTCTGGTCATGACCAGTAGCCACATTGTGCGGATCATGACCTTATACCATGACCCCGACATTCTGCCCAGTCCCCATGGCTGCAGCCTACCCCTCAGTCAATAAACGTATACGGCGACGTTTTTTAACTACATTCCGACACTTGTGTAATACGAAAACACTCCCACATCTGGTCACATAACTAACCCTAGTGATATTCAACACCTTTCTGGATGACGTTCCTCTCCAGCGTAGCCGAATGCGCCCATAAGCACCTACGTGCCATGACGCAGAACGTGCAAATGAACACACAGCGACGTACAACGTAGCATGTTACATTTTGAAATAATAAACTATTTTTTAAAGAAAAACATTAACAATTTTTGAATTTGTAAAGTACTTTAATTTCCCAATAAACTGTCCGAGACCATCGGACTATTCCCATTTGCATTCAAATAGTAACTTTGTATGTTCGGTCATCATCGAAAATGTTAATCGTGAGCCACACATTGATCTTTTCACATACACAAAGTATTCGCTTTTGATAAAGCAACCACTTCGGTCGCACAGTGATTTCCAAGACGTCGGCATGAACTTTGGACTAAACCACCATAAAAGATGTTATGTTACTCCTAATGGCCACTCCAGCATATGGACAAATGGGGCCGGGCCGGTGGTCCCACAATACAGTCACAGTTAGACAGCCGGTCACGATACGTGCATCTGACATCCAAAGAACCCATCTCTTGGCATCTGGAATCCATGGCAATCACAGTATGGCAGAATGTAGCTGTTCGGAAAACGTAACAGAAAATACGTATCAATACCCAACCTTTACCAAACAATTGCAAAAAAGACAAAAAAAACATGGAAACTGATACGCAAATCGATGTGGTCATACATGACATTTTAAAGAAATAATAGCGTTGTACATGGGTGAACCTTATAATAGCCTACAAACGGTGAGAATCTGCACTCTTCATTACTTGAAAAAAAAATGACAACGACACAGAAACATAGTACCACAGTTTTAATGCCATAATTATTGTTCTGGTAATAACAAATTTAAACTCGTTCCGGTGTAGAGTCCTCAAAAGTAAACTTACACGATATTTACCGTCTCCATTGTCTTCGTTAAACTCAGACATCGAGGCACTTGCAGCAAAGAATCTTCATCAACTGATATTACATGTGTTTGCAAAAATGTTTTGAATACATAACCTTATCAAATGGTATTTTTCCCAAACTTGCACTCCCTGCATTCTTACTGAATTTTCCCTTTCGCTCAAGGTCAGAAAACAATTGACCCTTATGTGTTCAGTCAGATGCATGGGCCTACTGAGCTCGCAACCACAAAAGCAAAGCAAGTGACCTTCACTCAGAATGCAAATACATTCTGACTTTTCAACAACATGTCTCAAAGCATTCATGAGAAGTGGTACTCCCATACACTTGCAGACCCGCAGTTTCCATCAAACACTGCAGGTGGCTGCCTCAGATTTCAAACTCTACGACGCTATTTACCGTTACATGACAAGAAAACACCACTTTTTGGCTTCCTGCTGCCACATCCCATCCCATCCTCATTAACCCTCACCTTCCGATACAATATTTCATAAGTTTAACAAGTGCAATGTTGTGTTGTTTAATATGCGGTACCAAGCGATGTCCGCGTACACCAAAACACGAATGAAAGATCGCGGGCGCAGCGACAGAATCTGACGCACTTCACGCCGTTCAACACCCAATCAGTGAATGCGCCACACGTCTGCGAACAGGACGCTACGGATTAGCCAATCGGTATCTTGTCCGCGGAGCGAACAGGGAAGTGTGTCCGCGTCACTCATTTTTTCAGACTTACTTTTCGGTCGCTTTAAAGAAAAGTACTGGACGGATTGGCACCAAATTTACAAAAGCACTCTTTCGGGACTAAGCTCCTGCCACAAATTTGGTGAAAATCTGTCCAGCCGTTTGGGCTGTAGACGTGCGCAAACTTTTTCCCCCATTCAGTCTATGGGAAAAAAAAGATGTTTTGGGACACCCCTATAACTTTTCCACCCCTGGACCAAACATCACCAAAGAAATGCACAGTGGCCCATACACTTCTTTTGCAAAGTTTGGTGTGGATTCGTCCAGGGGGAGCGGAGTTATAAGCTGTCCACAAAGTGCTCTTCCTATGGAAACAGCAACTTAACCATAACTACACGGCCACTACCGTGTCCGTGTAATATATATATATATTTATATATATATATATATATATATATATATATATATATATATATATATATATATATATATATGAACATAGAGATGCGCCAGAAGCTTCCGCTCCGCTCCAAAGATTGCAATGCATTTCACGCCTCACACAGTGCTTGATCACACACTGTATATAATGTATTTTTTCAGTGAAACAACCTTAGTTAAAGAGACGTTAAGGTGAAAATGTAACACAACAAAACTCTTATGATTCGGTAGACAATTCAGGCAAATCCACTTTAGCTACTCGCCCCCTGTTGTGCAGCGTATGACCACAATGATGACATCAGAGATTACATCACTGATGGCATCACTAGTGGCATCACTGATGACATCAGACATAGCATCATATATGCCTTGACTGATAAAAGCACTGATTACATTGGGCCTTGTAGCGGTGGAGCCAAGTTCCCCCACCCAAAGCTCCGCCCCCATGCTGCCTATTTTTTGGGACCCAAGTGCAGTGCCAGTGAAAATATCTATGCCGCAAAGAATCATGGAAGCAAGGTTCCCATTGAGAAAACCATATAGAAATGATGGCCATTTGAATAAAATCCCAGAGGAAGTGGGAAAAGCGAGCGAGGAAAAAGACTGGTGATGTCATACAGAATGGAGCTGATGCACCCAGAAGAAGCTGACAAGTATAGTCATTCTATAGAAGCAAAAAGGAAGGTATTACAGAGGAGCAACATTTCAGGCTCGAGATGAAGATGCTCATGCTACAGAAATAATGAAGAAGATATTAAGTCTTTTTACACGTGTACAGGCACAGTAATGCAAGCAGACAAAGTATTCTTGAGGCTGGCTACGTAGTGAATAGATTGCAGCGATGGGCCAATGTATATGTATAGGAATAAATGGACTACAGATATTCCACAACGCACTTTTAGCAGATTCTTGGCCCCGTGAACACAAAGGCTTTTTCAGTGAGGTGCAGTATGAAAACAGCTAATGAACGACGGTGAATCCAAGAAATGCTTGCCTAGCCAAGCAACAGGAAGTCGAGGTCACTGTGAGCCTGGATGTTCATGCAGATGCTACAAAATGTGTGAAAAGAACAAACGCCTGTTTGAGGTAAGATGCAAGAACATTGTAGACGTCAGACGGTTTTCATTTAATAAAGTTTTATACAGCAAAAGGCTCTGAGACATGGTCTTCAGTCACATGGTCGGATGAAAATAGACACTCGGTTGAGCTTCATCAAAACCAAAGAGACAGGATGTGCCTATACTCCATTTTATTCCCAGGCATGGAAAACATTTGCAAGGCCAGTTTTCAAAGGCTAATTGACTGGCAGACGGCAAGAGTGATGATAGATGTCAGGCTAATTAGGTGGGAAGCTATGGTGAAGACCAGCCCTCCAGCACCTCGGTGCCAGCCTGCGTGCTGCTAGCGTGTGTGGAATATTACAGAGGGGTACGAGAGTGCCGACCAATTATAAAGGGCCACGTAATACAGAGCCTTATAGTTTGTATAACCAATGGGACGTCGTGTATTTGATGACGCTCGTAGTAACTTACACTAGAGGAGGGCTTAATTGCCCACCTGATGTTAGAAACCCAATCACTTTCCCCGAGAAGTATAGAACGTACACTTAGATCTTCCTTCTAAGCCTATCACTTTCCTAAGTAGGTTTTTGTAGTTTGCCACATAGATTGACGTCAATGACGATGAGTTTTTCTAATATAAACTGTGTTTTTTATGAAACTCGCAGAATGAGAAGATCGAGCGGTTTTGTTGATGTTCGTTGTACTCCCTGTTTTAGACAATTGAAAATAAAAAAGTTTTACTTTGCCAACTTCCTGAGTTGGTCTGATTTTTGATGTTTGAGTATATTCTGCATCTCCATCTATCTCAGAGTATTGATACCCAGTCTTAAAGGGCCTTGTGTTGGATACACGGATTCACCTGGTAGCAGAGAGATGATGGTTAAAGACACATCGAGCTAGTGAGCTTTAGAGTCATGGAAATATCGGATGTCCTCCGCCATTTAGCTGGGGAACTTAAAGCTCCCTGTGGATAGCGGTCACTAGTAGTAAAAAACCTTGCAAGTACAGGTGGGACGGGTCTCTCAGTTTCAACTGAATCCCCTCCCGATTTCTACAGGAAGCTCAGCGTACCGAAGGCTGAAGCGGCTGGTTGAGGAGGAGATGATACCGAGGGTCAGGAGCTGAAAACGCAAATGGTGACTAGATTGAGAGAGATGGTAAACAATGGAGGAGCACTGATTGGAGAAAGAGATAATGGGGAAAGAATAACAGAGGGTTGGTTGGGGTATTTTTGTTTAAGGATGAAGAGCGTTGTAGTTTAAGTTAAGGATGATGAGCATCATAGTTTAAGGTATATGGACGAGGAGCGATCCATATGATAGGGCCGTAACCCTTGCCAAGAGGCATCAAAAAGGAGTTGTTCTAAAGTCCAAGTGGACATATCTAGGCTACGAACAATCAAGGATCGTTAAAGAGAACAATTCACACTCCAATCGGAGTTATTTAAGGGCAGAGTAGCTACGAGCAGCGTAGGCTGAGATTTATGTTGAGGCCGGCCAGTCTATCTGAGTCTGTTTGTTTGTATATATATATATATATATTTATATATATATATATATATATATATATATATATATATATATATATATATATATATATATATATATATATATATATATATATATGTTGTATGTGGTAAAGAAATTATGAAATATTGAAGGACAAAAAAGCAATAAATTGTGGTGAAAGGCTGAAATTTGATTATTTATTTATTTAATTAACTGATGGTGTTCACTGAATAGGTAGATTGAAGTAAAGTGAAAGTGAAACATAGAGGTTTTGAGCTGCGATGATTGGTGCACGCTCATATTGTATTATTTTTCTAAGAAACATTTGTCTGTGTAGAAATAATAGTAAGTACCGACAAGTCAACAAACAAACAAACAAACAAAGTCAAGTGTGACTAAGTCATAATGGAGGATATTACTCCGCTTACACATCGACAGTTACCAAAACACACACCGAAGCTCAAGCAATATAGCGCAGAATGGGTTAAGGGCACAGCAGACAAAATGTTCATGCCATGGCGACAAGGGGAATCACTTTCCAAAGCAGTGCTGCAACACATGACGACATATTTGCATGCAGCATACACAGGGAAAACATTAGAAAAGAGGTTAGCGACCTTAGAGCTCTGGAAGATGTACCAGGAGGAAAGGGAAGACCTGCCTCCTGAGGACTGGATGCTTAACCAGTGTAAAGAGTGGGGTGTTGAGCCTTCTGCTCCCCCTATCGCGGCAGAATCAAATGGTGATAGTCTGAAAGATGAAGGAGTATATCCGGTCAAGTGGCACAGCGAGTAGAGCGCTCGCTTTGACATCCGTGCACAGTCTGCTAACGCAGGTTCGAATCCTGGCAGGGCCAAACTCAGCCTTTCATCCTTCCGAGGTCGATAAATGAGCACCACACAACGTGGGTAACAATAAGCAGCGCTCAGATACCTGAGGGTTTGTAGCGCTATATAAATGCGAAATAATAATTATTATTATTATTATTATTATTATTATTATTATTATTATTATTATTATTATTATTAAAGAGAGCTTAAGGCAGCAACAGGGTATAGCAATCTGATATATAAAATGCCTGCGTATAGCAGCGACGAGAGTCCAGAAAAGACCCAAGAAAGGGATGTAATCTCTAAAGTCCCACGAGACAAGGAGAGAAGTGACCAACCAGGTATGTCTTTAGACATAGAAAGAGAAATAAAGAGATGGAAAGGAGAGAAAGACAAAGCTGATGAGGTAGTGCTCATACAGAACGAATGGATGGACAGTCAGATATTGCTCAAACTTGATTGGAAGAGCATTGAGGAAGTAAGGCAAAAGGAAGATCAAGATGAACAAGATAAAAAAGACAAAGCGATTGAATGAAGGTGAGGCCAAAAGAAAGAGTAGACAAAGACGGGAACAACTGTATCAAGATGAACAGTTTAAAAAGCCAGAGAGAGCAGAAGAGCAGAGAAAATATGACAATAGGCAGAGAGCAATCGAAGAGCGAGACAGGCTAGAAGAGAGGAGAGAAGAGGAAGAGCAGATATTAAGAGATGAAAGAATGCAAAGACGAAGAAGTGCGCCACCCTATGTAAGCAGATTAGGGTCACTTCCAGGAAGGAGACGGTGTGGAACCATTGTCCCTACTATGGACAGGCAGACGATGGGGGATGAGTGTGATTTTGGGATCTCGCAGTTCCCGTTGTTAGAAAAAGGAGGGGCCAGACCACGGTATATTCCATGGCCCCAGATGGATAAGGATCACTTAAGGTGTAAACTCCTGAGTCTGACGTCGGGTGCTGAAAATGGATCTATGAATTAGAAAGAAATGACAGGAGGAAACACACTAGCTATAGGGGACATTAAGGGTCTTCTAGCAGCTATACTTGGGGAGAGGGCTGATAACATTTGGTCAAGGGCAGGATACACAGGTGTCACTGCACAGAACACAGCTCATGACGGAGCACTATTTAATAATTGTTGTCCGGCAGTCTGGAAAGGGCTTAGGGTACAATATCCTGATACGTCGGATATAGGAGCTATAATGGCACAAAAGTTGCAGGAAGGGGAGGATCCGCATATTTACATTCAGAATTTTCAAGAGCAATGGAGTTTGGAAAAGCAGGAGACGTGGGGAAAATCTGTACAGAGGAGGCCCATCGATCATTGCGCTCCCTCTAGTACTTGTAAGACAAGATAGCTGCACCATGTGAGGACTGGGGGTGCAGGATTCACTTACTCCAACAAGACTCAATAATGAGGACTCAGTAGTTTGGCAAAGGGAAGTCTGTTTAATGACAAGTACATCAAACAGAGAAACAAATGGAAATCAGCTGCATTGCGATCACCTGTCTCGCTCCGACTTCCTCAAACTTCAGTTGAACAGCAATTCTTATAGTCAATATTCGTCATCATTGACGTCTAATTCTACAAAACTCGACATGGAATATAATTGGTTAGGAAAGGTAACCTAAGTATAGGTGCTATATCTGTATATGATAATAGAGCATGCAGATTGGATAATTCTTATCGGGTGGGTATCTACGCCCTTTCCACTACATCACACGTGATTGACGTCACTACAAGTACAATATCCTATTGGTTCTACTATCTATAGGACTCCAGATAGCTTGGTTCATTGTGATTGGGCAGGTTACCACCCTAGGCATAAATCCCCATTTTAATTAGCAGCATGCAGCATGGACACCCATGTGCCGGTGTCCCAAGTTTCACCCTGCCTCCCTTCCATCAATCAGTATCTTAGGGCTATGTGTCAATTAGTTGGCTGGGTTTGGCCTCGAAACTATAGCCTCTTATCAGGAAAGGTTATGGCCTCCTCGGGTCCTGGATGACATCAGGTGGTGGTACCTCTTCGCGCCTGGCTGGTCACATTTCTGTTCACCATGAATCTGCTTCAGTTTCCAGCTTTTAGTGTATTTAATTCTGTTTCGGCCTCGCCACCTGCATGGGCCCCCCTTATCTTGACCTTCATGGGGCAGGCTGGTATTCTCTGAAGTTTGAGTCTTGTTAGCTGACGCTCTCCTCCCTTTCCCTGGTTGACCTCGATTTCCCCGGCATGAGCCGCTCTTCGTTGAGTTTCGATTCCGCTCCTTCTCTTGACTCTGGCTGGGTTCAGAAACTCGGCCTGTCAGGCCCCTGGCAACCAAGGTACATTTCTGCTTTTACAAAATGGAGTCGCACTTGCATAATGTGCCTTATTTTGGTAGATATATGGTTGGCGCTTGCCGCTTTAATCGTCTACTAAGCATTGCAAGCAGTATCGATATCTTTAGCTTCTTGCGTTCCAAGCCTATTTACACACATTTAACTGGTTGGTAGCTTTCATTTTGTCTCGTAGCAACGTTTCCTCACATTTTAACATCGTCTCTTTCCTGCGTCCATTACATATATTTTCACAACTGCTCGCACTGGTGTGCTATCTTCGATAGCCATTTTTGTTCATTCGCGAGTCTATTCAGGCTCTTCTGTCATTTCCACTGGCCTTCCATTAAGGCTCTTTGGGTCTCTTCATGGACCATCTGTAGGTACTCTTCATTTCGTCTCAGCGGCTGGTACGGCTGTCTGATAGAGTACCATGCTGCCCAGGGTTGTCTGGTTATGGGCGCTTCAACAGGTATGGATCTTCTGATGTATACTGGGCAGAGTCCCAGTGCAGCTCTTTGTTGGTTCATTTGCTCCTCATACGTCACATACCTCTGCGAGTACACTCCTGGTACCTTGGAATGAGGGGATGGGGTGCAGGCCATGTCTGGGACCTCCTCTACAAATCTATACCTGTATTCTATCATATATTATGTCTGGGGTTAACAGAAAAAGTACAGAGACAGCTCAAGAGGCTGGTGGGTATGGAGGCAAAACCATTGCCAGAAATACAGCTGACCATTGCCGATTGTTGCAGGAGAAGAATCAAAAGAGGGACAATGCTAGGAAAATTGAGGAAGCTAAGTTAGTACAGAAGAAGCTATCGAAGTATGCTATAGAAGGGGCGATGTTAACTAGTGGAGAAGGGCCAGGAATACAACCTGTAACAGGTATGCCACAGGTGAATAACCAACGGCAGTTCGATCAAGGAGGGAATGGATTTATACCACGAGGTAGGGGAAACTTCTGCGGAAGAGGAGGCTTCCAGAATAATCAGGGAAATCTCCTGAATAACCAAGGTGGGTTTCAAACTATGCAGAATGATAATCAGGGCATGCATGGAGGACAAATTAGAAGACGCCCTCATGCATGTTGGACATGTGGAATGACAGGTCACATTGCACGAACATTTGGAAGCCAAGGGTATGTACAGAATGGCCAGTTCTCAAAAGGGGGACTGCTTATCCACCTACTTATGGCTCACAAAGTAGGGACGGGTTTGCCCATGATCAGACAACGTATCAAGCACAAGCACCACGAACACAACAGGCTTTGCAAGCACATCAAGCACCATTAAATCCGCCACAAGGGTAGTCACAACATGCACCCATGCAGATACAACAGAGCACAAAAACAGGACAGCTATTAACTCCTAGAATAGAGGGTGTCACCTTGGAAGGTGGGAATCCTTTCACGGGCACAGGGATAAGCATGTACCCGCAAAAGGACAGCTCACTGGGTGATTTGATGTGTTCAGTACTGTCTGTGATGCCTAATTCTCAAGAGGAATCAAGGGTTGGTGTTACGATAGGTGGCAAGTCCTTTTATTTTTTAGTAGACACTGGAGCGACTCGCTCATGTATGCGAGAGGGAAGCTTTTTAATGTTGGGTAATGCCATGGATGCTCAAGGATTCTCAGGAGCTACAAGTTGAGTTCCTTTTATTGATTAATTGCCAATCTCCATAGGAGAATGTGATATGTCTGTCCCATTGTTGTATTCACGGCAGACACCAGTTAATATACTTGGTCGAGATTTAATGGCAAAACTAAATATGACAATCTCTTTCACTGATGAAGGTATAGTGTGTTCTACACCAGGAATACATTATTTGAATGTAAATGAATTCATTAAGGCATTTACAGGGCAAATAGCTATACGAGGGGTGCCGTTAGAACCAGAAGTATTTCATTATGGGGTATACATTTTCTTAACATGGTTGTCTGGTTTAGTGGTTAAGACTATGAGAATACCTGATGAATTTCTCTTTAGGCCAGAGAATCCCATGGCCGACGAGGGGGGACAGGTTTTTCCCTTAGAATTGCAAGCAGCTGTAGTACGAGGTGAGTTGGCCATTCTTGTAGGATTTGATGATAATGGCAGATCATGGAGCACAGTGACCGCTATTGGGGAAGGTTATAGATTGACTGACGTCACAGATGAGGACATATTTAGAGATGACCAGGTAATATTTGAGATGAGCATTGCCTGTTCGATTAGGGCAGTAAAACGTGAGGTTCCATAGAGAATGATGATAGGGCGGCATCGTCCCACATTTTTTGACGAAGACATGGCAAAAGTGGCAGTTTCTTTATGGACTACGGGCCCCTATGAAGTAGGACTGTTAAAGAGGGTTGGAGAAGTTAAGATTAAGTTGAAGCCAGGAGCAATCTTACCTCGAGCAAGACAGTCTCCCATGTCTCGAGAGGCAGACAAGGGTATTTTTAAGACAATAACCGCCATGATGGAGCAGGGCATTCTAGAGACGTCAGAGTCACCATGCAATACCGCTGTGTATCCTATTAAAAAATATAAGGGGGGGTTGTGGCATTTGATTCAGGATATGCGTCCCATTAACCAGATAGTAGAGGCCGGGTTTCCTCTAGTTCCTAACCCGGTGAAGGTTATGTGTAGTATTCCCCCAGATGCACAATGTTTCACAGTGATTGACTTGAAAAATGCATTTTTCTCAATACCGTTGCATAAAGATTCTCAGGATCTGATGTCATTTACCTGTAGACAGACTAAATTGAAAATTATAAGGTTGCCCCAAGGGTATTGGGAGTCTCAGTTGATTTTCAATAGAATCCTGCAGATGGACTTAAGCAATATTGATTTGCCGAGTGTTGTATTGCAATAGGTGGATGATATTTTGGTCTGTAGTGCCTCAGAGGAAGAGTGTAGACGGGACTCAGTTCAGTTAATGATTATCCTAGCAGAGAAAGGATACAAAGTGGGTAAAGAGAAACTACTATATTGTCAGACAAAAGTGTTATACATAGGACAGTTAATTTTTCCTGAAGGAAAGGAAGTTACGCCTGAAAGAGCTGAGGCAATTTTTAAAACCTCAAAACCACACATGATAAAGCACAAACAACAGTTTCTGGGACTGTGCAATAATGTAAGAGCATGGGTATTTGATTATAGTTTATATACGAGACCCTTGTTACAGCCACTGAAAAAGCAGAGGTAAATCAGGAAAAGATTGTATGGAATGAGGAAATGGAGGAAGGGTTTGATGAGTTAAAAAGGACAATTTGCACAGCTCCAGTTTTGTGGATTCTCAATTATTCTGAGGAATTCTTTTCATTTTCACACACAAATGGAACGGTTATGACAGCAATGCTTATGCAGAGAACTACGTTAGGGCACAAGCCTTTAGCATATTGCAGTGGAATTTTAGATACAGTAATGAGGGGTCACTTCCCTTGCAAACAATCGTTGGCAGCCGCCGTGTTCGCTATCGAGAAGTCTGCCAGCATAGTGATGGGGGTGTTCCATGACATTATGTGCTGAACATTAATTTTTCGCTGTTTTGGAGAAACTTAAGGCACACAGAAATCTCAAAGAGCCTCTGCCTAGGAGGTGGTAATATCAAATTCAGTGATTAAATTAGTCAGATGTAAGACAGTGAACCCTGCCATGTTTATAGCTGAGCGACTGGCATAGGGTGAGCAAGCTCATGATTGCTCGAATTATGAAGAATTTTATGATGAAATTGCGAGGGTGAAAAAGAACGCTTTAGTAGCTGGGGAGATTCTCCTTATTGATGGTTCTTCAAGGATCGATCAAACTGATGGGCAAAGACATTCAGGGGCCGCTGTGATAAGGCACAGAGCAAACGGGGAATTCAAAGTAATGATAAGTGCAAGACTACCGTCTCACTTTTAAGCACAGGCTCAAGAATTAGTGGCGCTGATTGTCACGCTCGAGAAACACGCAGACCAGGAAGTAACAGTGTATAGTGTCTTCGCCTATGTGACGTCGACAGTACACGCAGGGCTAGCACATTGGAAAAGGAGGGGCTATCTCCGAGCGGGTGACACTCTAGTGCAGCATGCTGCCTTATTGGACAGGCTTATTAAAGCACTACAACTCCCAGTAGCTATCGCAATAGTGAAGTGCGCAGCCCACACTAAGAGAACAGATTTTATTTCACGTGGAAACCAAGCCGCAGACAAGGAGGCAACAAGAGTTGCCTATTGAACTGACATCATGAGTTTTGATACGCCTGATGTGAATGAAAGAACGGTGGTAATGATGTTTGTAAATGAATGATTTAATAATTTATCAAATGACGCAATTGATGTAAATTCAAGGTAAAGCCCCACAGGATTAGAAGGACCTGTGGAAACGGAGGGGGTGTTCTTTACCCCCAACCGAGGCATTGTGGCGACAAGACAGCACTGGTAAACCGGTGATGCCTGTAGCCTTATTAAGCGTGGTGTTAGAACAGCTACACTCCCGTGCACACTTCACTAGGGAAAGCCTCGCAACACCTATTGCAGAAGATTGGTTCATACAAAACCTGTTAGAACACGTCGCTTTTTATGTAGTAAATTGCATCGTATGTCAACAGTTTACTGCTGGGCACATGCTGCGAACAGTGAGAGAAGTTATTCCACGACCAAATGATCCATTTCAGCATTTACATATGGACTATGTTGATATGCTGCAGGTTTGTAGTGGATATAGGTATATGATAGTGGTCGTGTGCCCCTTTTCTAGGTGTATTGAGGCCGGTCCATGCACACACCCAGACACCACTCTTCACTGCAAAGTTTTTAGTCCGAGAAGTATTTCCTAGATAGGGAATATGTGAGGTGTTGAGATCAGATAATGTCCCCCATTTTGTGAATGAGATATTCGAGCAAATTAGTTTATTGGTCAATATAAAACATACGTTTTCTTCTGCTTATCACCCGCAAGCACAACGACTTTGTGAGAGATGTGAGAGACTCAACGGTCTGCTCAAAGAGAGGATAGCTAAGTTGAAACTAACGTTGAAAAAAGGATTCCTGCATTGCCTACCCCTTGCATTCTATGAGCAATCAACCAGGCTCTGACCATCACCTCACACCCCATGAACTAGTCAGAGGGAGGTGAATGACAACACCTCTAACTCCTCCATCGAGGACTAGGAGTGATGCCCAGACAACAGCAGAATTGTTAGGAAATGCTTAGAATGCTTACAATAATATCACAATACATAAGTGCCTTTACTTCGTTTTACATGTGTTTTGTTAACACTTCTCATTTAGAAATATGTGTATATAATATTTGTATAATAAGCACAATACAAAATGTAATTCTGTAAATTTGCCATTTTCCTAAAAATCGGGATTCAACATGTTTCTATTTCTATCTATTCATATTATCATTTTTTATGACTGCATTTACATATTATATTATCAAAGTACAAAGAACATTTGTCACAATCAGGTACAATCTATGCAATGGACTATTTTAATTGCTTGCTATTAAGCAAAATTAAAGGTATTTCTAAAATATCAATTGCATACAGGTAGAAAAAAGTGGACCAGGAATCCTGTCCGAGCTAAATATTTCGAAAACCAAATCTTAGTGTTGTGTTATTAAGTACCAGCACCTATGCAGCAACGTGGCTACTAACATGTCCTTCTAACTGTACACAATTGCCCAATCTGAATAAAATGATAAAGTAAGCAACTGTATTGTGCATAATTTTTGATAAATCAACTATTTTATTACTTCAGATATTAATCATGAGTTCATAGAAAAACATATTGCAGTTGAATAAACATTCCCTTTTTTTGTTCATACTGTGAGGAAACTGAGGGCATCCTCACATCTACTCCCCTTGGGTCTTCCTCACAAAAGGCCTGGGAAGGGCCATCGCTTTTGGATCCCGACCCTGGGATGGATATGTGAGGGAGGATCACCTGGGTGGAGGAACCTCTGGGAGTGGAGGAAAGATGCCTTAAATTGAGGCATGGTATCCCACTTTCCCTTGTCAAACACATCTTACCCTCCCCCTACCTTTGCAGGTTAATAACAGTCTTCCACACAGTCTCACACACACTAACTGTCCCACATTCATAATCCTTTAAGACGGGGATGAGGAAGAGGCCACTAGGGGTAATGCACAGTTCCATCTCTGCGCACCACTTTGGCACTGGGACGAGGAAGAGGACTGTGAAACACCACTATAATGATCAGGCATGTCCCATTGACAAACGTAATCATGGTCAGGCAAAGGACTTGCACCTGCAGCCAATTAAGAGGCTACAGGTGCATATAAGGAGAAATCTGAGGCGGGAAAGGAGAGACCCTCCGTCGGAGCAAGACCCGCCTGGGGAGCGAAGCCTACCTGGGCGGAAGGACGCAGCAAGCCGACGTCGAGCAGGCTTTAGAGGGACCGGTGAAACAGATGCTGAGCACTGCAGGAGAGCAGCTAGATGGTTCAGAAGAGGTGAGCGCTGCTCTCCAGAGCTTCCGACGAGAGAGAGGGGAGCGAGCGAAAGCCAGAGAGGAAAGCAAAAGCACCTGGAAGAGCAGCCATACACTGGTTAATAATGGAGAGGGAACACTCAGGACGGGGCACTCCGGGGACTTGGTGTGGGCAAAGGAAGATGCCGATCGAGTGAAAACATATAATGTATGGGTCTGGAGACCAAATTAAATAATTTAATTACAGATCAAGCTACAAAGTACTTACTGAGTTATTGAATACCGAACTAAGGAAAATATATGCAAAATATATGAAAATACTGCACGAGTGAAAAGAAAGTGATGTTCATTCATGAACTAAGTGAAAACAAGTAGAAAGCATTTATGGACAATGTACAAGTCAGTAATTAGAGCTTGTGAAGCAAGTGAAAAGCAAATGATAAGCACTGTTGGATAGCTGCCTTCTTGGGGAAAGGAAACCTGAGATTTTGTGAACTGTGTTGAACTTGGGGGAAGGGAACCTTGAGGCCTTTTGGAACTTTGTTGAACTTGGGGAAGGGAGCTTGGGGTCCTTTTGTGGAACTGTTTTGAACTTGGGGAAAAGGAATCTGAAAAGCAAGGGAGGAGCTGGCAGAAGTTCCAAACTTTATTTTGAACACTGTTGCTTTGGTTGCTGACATCCCTACAGAGTGCATATCTTTAGTTGTGAGCGCAAGTGTAGGTTTTGGACACAGACAGACTTTTGAGTTGAACTTGATGACACAGACTATCCTTAGTTTCTTTAGGTAGGGAAATCCCACCTCAGCATAGGGCAAGTGAGGCCTTACTCCATCCTGATATTTAAGAAATAAACCAATTTAATTTACAAAAGTGAATCTGATGTCTGTGTTTTACCTCGTGATGCCTTCAATTCACCCAAAGCATAGAGGGCTAACTGCTCGATCCTGCTAATACAGCCACTAAAAACAATTGAAGAACCACATTAGCAGCGATACCATAAGCATACGTTGCGGGCTACCCATCCCACAGGTTACATGAAACACTTGACCCAGAGCCATAGTGACTAGCAAGAGTGTCGTTTACCCGAAAGAGCATATTGATCATAATTATATTATATTAAACATTCGGGCCAATACGTATTCCTAAAGCTTTAGAACGCCATGTAATATTCACTTTAGGAGAGTGCAGTACACTGGAGGAGAAGTCCCCTATCTATCATCTTCTACCCCTCGAGTCGTATGGAACTTTTATCACAAACAGCCCCAGGCACCAACCGCTGAAGGGATGGTATTGATGGAGTCTTAAGGTTGCAACCATGAGATCAACTCATATCTCAGGAGGGAATGCACCAGCTGACTTACCCGGAGAGCAGAACGAGTTACAAGTTATAGAAGGGAAGTCCTCGCTGAGGGCTCAGAAACTCTATGCCATGTCCCCTCTCTCCTCACACTGTCAGCACACATTCATGCAAAGAATGATGTATGCCCAATAGGTGGCTTGGCCCAGCACCTTGCTAATGGTAGACCCCTGTTCTAACGTTGACCTATTGGGTTCGCATCCTCAGATGTACAGTGGTGCCAATGTCATACTGGAGGGCGGCAACTGGAGAGCTGCATGTCCATCCCATGCCAACCTCTCCTGCATCCCCCAGTGGAGCGCAGAAACCCCAGTGCCAGAGTATGCCTCGATGTGTGTGGGGTGGGTGGAGATGTCAGCCATGCAGGCGGAGGAGGCCCATCCTCTTCATAAATGCAATAAGATGAGGCCAGGCCACTATTATGTTCCGAGGCCATGTCCCATTGCTTTCTGGGACTCAGAGGGCTTGGCACATATAGCGTGCGGGTTATGAGCGCAGCACGGGACAAGGGGAGCGACAGAGACAGCTTCAGTGTTAGAGGCCTGTGACGCATGGCCAGTGACCCAGAACCCCCAGGTGATGCTGTATTTATTTTATTTCCACAGCACTACCTGTGTGTGGTGATGTGTGCTGGGTGCGATGACACAGCATCCCTCTTTTTTTCCAAACAAATCAAAGTCCAACTATACACAATTGTCTATATTAGCACACACAGGGCCTCATTACACGGTAGGCAGTAAGGGTTTACTGATACCGGTAAGGGCATCGGTACCGGTAAACCCTTACTGCCTTACTACGAGTTCCCTTTGCGGGACCCGACCTTAACAGCTGGTTTTACCAGCCGTTAAAGTAGGGTGCCGCAAAGGGACCTTGGTGCTAATTACGGTACCGCAAATTGCGGTACTGTAATTAGCGCCTTCCCCATTCCCATTATGCCCTATGGGGGCAAAAATGGGAATGGGGAAGGGCCTTGGTGAATGGGGAATTACCGCCCCTGCTCACCTTGGAGTAGGGTGGTAATTCCGCCATCCACCAAGGCGGACACAGTAAAATACCGGAGGCAACCATGGCACTAATATTGCCATGGTTACCGCCTACCATATAATGAAGCCCACAGTCTTTTAGTCTCCCCGTTGGTGCTGGGTCTTCCCTCAGTGAGTATTTTTCATGGCTTCTGGTGGTCGTTTTTACTGGCCCGTGGTCTTCAAGGTGTGGCACTTCTTCCAATTCTGTGACCATCGCCGCTCTTTCTTCTGAGAGGCTTTCTTCCACGTCTCCCTCCCTGCATTGCGACATGTAAAAGTCTGGTGATCTATCAGGGACATGCTTGTGACTCCTTTGGCTTTCTGTCCACACTTCTTTGGTAGTGGTGTGACCCAAGACGTGTTCCTTGCTATCATTTCAGCTCCTCTTTGTGCTGTTATCAGGGTTCGGACCGTCATGCCGGGACCTCCTAGTCTTTGATCTTCTTGGTTGAGATACGCCTGTCAATGCATGTGGAGTCACTCAGTAGTTTCGTAGCAACCTATAAAGTTCTACTTTCCGCAGGAGAGCTTGTGGTTTCACGATCCTGAGAACATTATTTATTGTATGCATGAAACGCTCATCATCTCCATTGGCTTTGTGCCACCGAGTTGGGAAACGGCGGTGATGGACTTGAAACTCTTCCAAGTATTGATGAAACTCTCTCCCATAGAATGGTGAGCCATTGTCACTCTTGACTGATAGTGGGAGTCCGTGGGTTTTGAACATCTTTTCGAGAGCTGGTATGACTGTCTCGTGGCAGTGGATGATACTACTGCCACCTCTGATATCTAGAATGATTGTCAAATGCAACTAACAAAAAGACTCCTTACTGTACTGTGTAAGAGTCTAGCCTAATGGCTTTCCACTGGGATTTCCCTCTTGGGGCAGAGTATATCGGCTCTGGATGTGTGCGTGTTCCTGCTACTTGACATGGGAGACATGTTACAATCAGTTTTTCGACCTTCCGGTCAATGTGAGGGAACCACACTCTGCTCCTTATCTGAGACTTGGTGCGGATGTTTCCCTGGTGGCCGTCGCGTGCGAGGGCGACTACTCTGTCTTGCAATTTTTCTGTAATAACTTTCCTGTCACCTCAGAGGAGCAGGCCTTATTCTGAGATAGATAGTTTGGGCCTCATTACAACTATTGCGGAATGGGTTTAACGGCGCTGCTAATGGTGCCGGCGCCGTTAAACCCATTCCGCAATATTATGAGGTTCCCTCACTTTACCAGATGTCCATAGCGGGTCCCGCGAGGGGACCAGGGAGCTAACAACGGGCCGGTCGTAATCGGCCCGTTGTTAGCTCCCGCACCCATTCTCATTGAGTCCTATGGGGGCTCGAATGGGAATGGGGAAGGACCGGGCCCGGGTTCCCTGAAGGAGGAAATACTGGGCCCTCCATACTCGGAATGGCCCGGTATTTCTCCATTCAGGGAAGCCGGACCCAGACACGGTTTTGGAGGCAGCCATGCCTTTATAAAGGGCATGGCTGCCTCCAAAGTCGCAATGAGGTGTTGAACAGTGAAGGCGCCTGTCAAAAAGTCTTGGGCTGCTTTCGTGCGGTTCTGTAGGTTCCTCAGAAACCGATTCCAGTTACAGGACAGTATTGCATTCTTGTGTTCCTCTGTGCTTTTGGCCTCTTTTACTTCTGCCGTAGTTGCTGGGCGGGGTTGCCTTAGAGGAACTCTGCTGGAATGGCTGCTCTGACTTGATATTTTAGGTTAAATTCATATTTGTATACGTATAACAGCCATTTCACAATTCTCACTGGTGGATGAGGTGCCTACCCTGTCAGTATGGGTATGAACCATTTGTGATCCGTGAAAACTGTGAGCTTCCTTCAGTCTAGATACATGTGGACATGCCAGCACCCCCACAGCACTGCAATTGCTTCTGTTTCTATTTGGGAGTACCTCTGTTCAGTTTGCATATGTGCCATGGATGCATAGGCAATGGGCCTCACTTCACCTGCCAAAGGATTTTGTATCAGGATGGCCCCTAGGCTTACTGGCCTGGTGTCCACATATAGTTCAGTATGCATGGGCATGTCATAATATGCAATCGTTGTCTCAACCGATAGTGAGTCTTTAATGTTCTGAAAAGCCTCTTGGCATCGGTCGTCCCATACCCACTTTGCGATGTTTTTCGTGAGTTCCTGGAGGGGTTTGGAGAGTGTTTCCAGGTTGTGAATAAATCGACTGCAATGGGTTGCCATGCCCAGGAAACTCCTGGCTTCCGTGGGTGTCATGGGGGATGACGCTTTCTTGATATCTGCAACTTGAATGGGGTCCCCCGCTACACCCGTGCTATTAAATATGAAGTAAAGAAAATGTGAGCTCTTCCTTGTTGGAATTCATACTTATCTTTGTGTAGTGTGAGGCCGGCCGTATCTAGCCTCTGGAGCATAGCTGCTAGTTGTGGCATGCGTTCGGCCTAGGTTTTCGCATAGATCAGGATGTCAATCACTGATGATTCAATACTCCGGAGAGTTCCTGCAGCACTGTTTGTATTGCATGTTGAAACACTTTGGCTGCTGGGGAGATGCTGAAGTTGAGGTGTTTCTACCTCCTCATTCTTAGATGTGACGAGAAGGTGGTGATATATCTCAATTCTTAATGTCATTTCAATTGGTGGTACCCTGCGTTAAGGTCTAGTTTTGAGAATATTCTTGACCCTGTGAGGTCTGTGATGATCTTGTCTATTGTGGGGATAAAATGCCTCTCTTGTATAAGTGCTGCATTGGGGAGGCGCATGTCAGTGAAGATTCTTACCTTCCCTGGTTGTTTTGGTTTGTGCGTTACCACCATTGGTGAAACCCATGGGGTGGAATCTGTTGCTTTTTCAATTATTTTGCTTTTTTAAGGTCATTGAGCTCATTCACAAGTTTACGCATGTGAAACAGTGTTGTTCAGTTTCTCACCGCTTTCGGGTGCACTTTGGTGTCGATGAGGAGCTTTATTGAGCTTCATATTAGGCACCCTAGTCCTCTTAGTTGGTTAGGGTATTTGGAGAGAGGTTCTTGTATTTCATTTGTTGGTGATGTTGCATATAAATTGCACAGGTCCCATGTCTTCAGCTAGTTCCCCACATAGTATACACTCTAAAGCGGTGTGTACAACCTATATTTTTGATTGTATGACAGTGTCACCTCTTTTCAGTTCTGTCCTGAAGCGTCCTAGCACTGGTAGGGGTTTTCACACCTGTATGGATACAGTACGGTCTATGTTTTCTTCAGCACCGGTTTAGGCCTCATATTTGCATATCTCGATTGTGGCATGATGTTTACTGATGCTCCTGTGTTGACTGTAACAACTGTTGCTGTTCCTGTAATCTCCATTGTGCATCTGGGTCATTTCTGTTCTTCTCTCACCCCCCCCCTCTTCATTCAAAGCTGAGATCATGTGTATTTTACTCCTTCTTGTTGTGATTGCTCTGGGCTGTATGTTTGCTGCCGTTGGTTCATCTTCTTCCCCTGATTGGTCCATAGTGGAGTCGTTGTCCACATCTACTTGTTGGGTTTTTGCCTTTTTCTTTTTCTGTCCAACTCTCGGCAGTCTGCAGCGTCTTGGTGCCATTGGTGTTGAGGACCAACACACTTTTGCTTAGTGATCTGGTTGTCCACATGCGCTCCATGTCGTACCTTATGCCGGGCAGTCTTTTCTGCAGTGTCGTGGGCCAGCACAACATCCACATTCCTTGGGGTCTGGTGTATATTATCGCCACGTCTGATGGCTCTTTGGAGGTCTATCTTGGCATCTATGTGGTCTGTCATCAGAGACTCTTCCTCTACTGTTGTAGATGGGTCAATCTTTAGTTTCTGTAGGGTGTTCTCCATGTGCGCATCTCTCACGTGGGCAGGTTCACGTTGGTGCCCATATTCTAGTATGCGGTGTAGGGGTATTTCCTTCTCAGTGAGTACGATTCACCTCCATTTTCCAGAATACATCCCATTGATGACTTGACATCTAATCTCCTTCTCATCATCTTCAAATTCACATGATAATGCCAGCTTGCACAGACGCGTGCGAGATGCATCCATTGTCTCAGACTATTCTTGAATTGTTGTGCAAAATATAAACACCTCATAATCTGGCTTTAATTAGGGCATGAAGTGATCCGTAAGGGCTCGTTTGGCAGAATCATAGTCATTTTAGGGCCTGATTCTGAAGAAGATGTTAAGTACTGAAAATGTCGCAGAAAGCGTTATCGACATTTTCGGTACTTAACACCTATTCTGAAGGTGGTGCATTGTTCCAAAGTCAGAATGAATGTACTACTTTTGAAATATGTGTGCCAATTGCTAGGAAGGGTGGAAAACCAACCTAGCAACCACCACTTTCGGAATAATTGATTTTAGATGCCCATTCTCCTGGTACTCCTCCACTTTTGCAAAAGCAAAGAAGTGGCGCCCATATACAATATCATTTTGGTATTGTTCGGGACGCAGTTGTGAGGAGTGCCATGGATAGCAGTACGCCACACGCCTTCTTCAGCCCTGACTAGCCCCCAGCTTCATGGAGGGACCGCTCAGCAAAGCTGGGGGCTGTGATGTAATGTGGAAAATGATATGATTAACAACCTGCTGCCCTGGTAGCCTTCTACTGCAGAGCATTTGTTTGGATCCTTTAATGTACTAACATTCACTGCATTAAAGTGGAGTAGATGGGGTGTGCGGTTTAGCGCCAAACAAAATGGCCGCCTAACCTTGCTGCTCCGTCCCAAATTAAAACATAAAAGGCATTATTTCTATGTTCTACGATTCATTTCTCTTATCTTCCTCCGGCGGAACAATCGAAGTTAAACGTGAAAGCTGCCGACTCCATTCCGGCACAGTTCTGCCATCTTTTCCTCTCACAATGTGCTCCAGCACTCCTGCACTGACAGCTGCTGCTCCGCATGTCCGCCTTCTGTGAAGAAACATCCGGCGTCACACCTATGGTGACGTGCCGGCTGAGGCCTGGTCGGCTCCTCATTAACAACATCGCCTCCTCCGGCGCCAGTTCCATACTGAACGAACCATTTAAAGGAGAACGTCTCTCACATAGAAGCGCTCCACAGCCAAATTTCAATTCAAGAATGCTGTCAGGCACAGGAGTTTTGTTATAGATGCCCACCTGAAAATGATAAGTACTGTCCTTCATAGATATATATAATTACAAGACTATTTTTGCCAATTGAAACTGAATGACATTTTACAAAATATGCCTGCTGCAGATGGGTTTTATCATTACGCTTTACCATAAACTCAGAGGCCATTATTGAGAATATCTGATAGCCTATGGACCACCTTTGAAATACATATGAACAAATCGCTCAACCTTGATGGCTCTTAATATAAGCACATGCTGATTCCTACTCAGTTTTCAAATTATTAAAGTTGGATGTTATAACACTGAACCACGACAGTAGATACCTCATAACTTGGTTTACTCCTTATTATCCTCTAGTGTTACTATTGTATCTCTTGTTTTAGGAGAAACACTGTATACATAATATGGACATAATAATTGTAAACTATAGGAAATTATATCTCATCGACCACTCAATAAGAGCCTATTTTGATCTGAATACAGTACTTCAAGCACTCTCAAAGAATGCTCCTCATAGAAGTGGTAACACTTTAATACTGAACCTTATCTTCAGCATCAGTCATTGTTCACACTTGCTTACATTTTGGATTCCTAACATCTATTCTAGCATTGAATATAGTTTCATCTGTCTTGCTTGTTGTCATGGCCGCCAACAAGAAAAATGTGCCTACTACAAAAGATCCCAGTATCTCTGCTACTAATCTAAAGAGACCTAAAAGTGACTCACCACCACCGCTGGGCATATCAGATCCTGCCATTGAGGTGATATTATCAGAAATCAGATCACTTAAACCCTTCATTGAGACCACAAATTTAGAATTACAACAATTAGATGACAGATGGAAGGGTTTCGAATATATAATGGATGAAGTGGAGAGAAGAGTTGGCCTAGTAGAAGATGTATCTCCCCGAGTAGCACAACTAGAGAAGTCTATCAAATATCTCCAGAAACATAATGAGGATTTAGAAAATCAGAGCCGACAGGCTTGCCTGAGGGCTCCGAAGGACTCAATACCATTGCTTTTCTACAAAAATTCCTACCAGCCCTACTTCACCTACCTTCGGACACAGTGCTCAATATACAACGCGCGCATGGAATAGGCCAGCAATTGGTCTCTACTTCTCCACGTCCATCTTCCAGAACACTAATATTCTATCTATTGGAATACTCTCAACTCCAGCTTATTCTATCTACAGCCAAGGAACGTAAATCCCTCATCTGGAATGGTAACAAGATATTTATCACGCAAGACATTACTAAAAGTACAGCCCGACGGAGGAAAACAATTTTGTCCTTTCGATCTGCTTTGTAACAGCTCAACATTTGATACGGTTTATACCATCCATGCTCCTTTAAAATCACACATGAAGGTCATACTTCTATATTTGACCTGCTGACTTTTCATGCGTTCCATCAAGTCAGACGGCATGGACACGTCCACTCCTTCCAGCACCTCTACTTCTTCTGTTACTTAACTAAGTCATTATCTTCCTTACTCTTCAGCTCTTCAAATGATGCCTTCATTTTCCTGTTTTTATAACCCGTTGGGACGTGTGGCTTTGTTGCATCTGTCTTCCATCCTGAGTCGTTCTTTTTCCTTTTGACTTCCCTGTTGCACTGTTGCACTTCTTCCTTTTTCATCCGGTGACCCAGCCTGATCTATATAGTTGTTTGTAACTTGTATATTCAGTTATTTGTATATGATCAAACTCCCTACTCCCTTTCCTGTTTCCGTATCTGTCTTCCTTATGTGTCTTCCCCTGAATATATGTGATTTCAATTACACTGCTACGGCACTAAAAGTCTTTACTATGTATGATATGTGGTTATATTTCTATCATTATCTTAACGCTTAAATGGTTTTTAAATGTATTACATGGAACATCAAAGGTTGCAATAATCCCATTAAAAGAAGCAAGATCATTTCTCACCTTAATAGATATAAGTCATCTATAGCCTGCATACAAGAAACACATTTATCGTACAAAGAAGCTTGAAAACTGAAATCCATCTGGTTTAAGGAAGTAGTCTCCAGTCCTGCAGTCGCAAAGAAAAATGGTTTGGCCATATTAATCAGTAATAAACTGCCCTTCAGAATTCTAGATCAGGGGGCAGATGTCAATGGTAGGTGGGTATGGGTTAAACTCCTGATTGAGTCAACACATGTGTCCATTCTGAATATCTATGGGCCCTCCACGCCTGATCCCAATTTTTGGATCGCCATTAAACAAATCATACTTAAAAATAATTTTACTAATTTAATCATGTGTGGCGAAGTCAATCAGATCCTCGACCCTTTCTTGGATAGGAAATCCAGCTGTGTGTTCAGAACATCCAAATCTCATAAGTTGTTTTTGGGATGTTTAGCTGAAACTGGCCTTGTAGACACTTGGAGATTATTCCACCTCAGTCAACTTGACCACACCTTTCATTCACCCCCCACATAACACTCTCTCACGCCTTGATTATATTTTTGCCACCAAAATCCTAACAGGCTCCATTGTCGACACTAAAATAGCCAACATCATTGTATCTGATCATGCCTCGGTATGTACTTCCTTTAGTCTGTCGGATGTGCATAAACCCCCTTCTCGTTGGAAACTTAACAACTTTTTATTACAAGACCCACAATTTATTTTATCTATTAAATCATTTATTCAACAATTCTTTAGGGATAATACTGACCTAGAAACTTCAGTTGCAAACAATTGGGACGTATTCAAAGCCGTCCTCAGAGGACATATTATGGATTTTTCTGGAGAAAACAAGGCCTTGCATAAAAAACATCTTGATGACCTCTACACCTAGCTCACACAAGCTGAACAACATTATTATCATGACTCTAACCCAACTACTTTCCGCAAAGTTATAGCATTACGCTTCCAAATCAATAGTGTGATCACAGACCTAGCAGCCGGGACCATTCTCAACTATAAAACAAAAATGTATCAAACATCCAATAAGGCTGAGAAAGTGCTAGCCTCATACTTGAAAGCAAAAGAGGAAAAATGCTTTATTTCTCACATCAAGGACGCCTCGGGTACCATACACCATAAGCCTGTTGACATACTCAAATGCTTTAAAAGTTTCTATGCCAATTTATACAAGCCAGAAAATATCACCTCCCATAACAATATTAGTTTCTTTTTTGACAATATCGACAGATCCTCCTACCCTTAGCTTGATCTCTCCCATCTAGACAATGATATTACCCTTTCTGAGATTGCCAAAGCAATCAAAGGCTTGGGCAAAGGTAAGGCCCCTAGCCCAGATGGTCTTTCTACAGACTTTTTCAAAAGTCTATCCCAGCTCCTTAGGCCCAAGCTTAAAAACCTATTCTCACATTTTATCTCTCAGAAATCCTCATCTGGGTCTTTTTCAGAAGCCCTACTTATACTTTTCCCCAAATCCGAAAATTATCCCACACTCCCTAGCAAGTACCGGCCCATTTCCCTTATTAATGTTGAGAGTAAAATCTTTGCAAAGATACTTGCCAACAGGATAGAATCCACACTTCCTGCTCTAATAAAACCTGAACAAGTAGGATATGTAAAAGGACGTAACATTTCTTCCAACTCTAGACTACTTTTAGATGCCATCCATTTAGCGACCAAAGATAAAAAAGACAAACAAGGTTAGATGCTGAAAAGGCTTTTGACCAAGTCAATTGGGACTTCACGTTTCAGTCCTTACAATGGCATGGCTATGGAGACACATTTATCTCCATTGTTAAATTACTTTATTCTTCTCCTAAATCCTCAATTTGTAATAATGGCTTATCGTCCTCTTTCTTCCCTCTACTCAGAGGTATGCGAAATGGCTGTCCCCTCTCACCAATTCTATACATTCTCACATTAGAACAATTATTAGAATTAATCAGATCCAGCAAAACTATTCCGGGAATTTCAGGGGGAACATCCCATATTAAAATAGCAGGATATGCCGATGACATCCTTATCCTTATTAAAAAACCCAAATTACACCTCTCCAATTTACTCAATCTACTATTTCAATTTAGTCAAGTATCAGGGTATAAACTCAAAAAAGACAAATCTGAAATAATGCTGTTAAATCCCTATTGTCTTAAACATGATATTGATCCCTTTGGTTTCAAATGGTGTGCTACTTTTATCAAGTATTTAGGCATATGTTTTGCTCCCACTATTCATGATACCATTAAACTCAATACCCAAACTTTGTTAGATAAACTCACAGATATCACCTCCAGGTGGTCCCCCCTTTATCTTTCATGGTGGGGAAGGCTCGATCCAATAAAAACAATGCTATCTCCAATTATTTTATACTATCTACAACTCCTTTCTGTTCCTTTGTCTGTGACATCATTTGAGGTCAGTAATAACACTTGTTTGTGATCGCCATTGCAATATTGAGTAATACTGAGGGAAAGGTTATAGTTAGATCAGAACATACTTTGTTGAAAAACATTCTCAAAGAGTGATGTAGGCAGTCTTGTATCCCAGCCATAACAGTGTTCAACAATTAAACCCTGTAAGGGATAAAGCACTGCCAAAGCCAATAGGTTCAGAACGGGGCCTATAGGGAGCCAAGACAGCCACAGTCAATGGGCTAGTTCAAAGTTCTGATGCTCTCTTCTTAGAAAATGTTTTAGAAAACTCAGTATTTCAGTAGAAAATTGCAGAAGCTCCAGAGGAGCCACCTTGAAGAAGCACAAGCTGCAAGGCCAAAGCAGGTGATTTGAGGTCAACTCTAAAGAGGATGAAATAGTACGCCCCGTGGTAGGAAGCACCACAACTGGAAAAAGGTGGATGTACCCAAAGCCCCACAGTACCTGTGAACTGAAGAATTCATTCCAACTGGATGCCTTCTGGTTGCACTGCAGCAGACCCTTGTTCCTGGTCCTTGGTCGTGGTGACAAAAGGGAGGATGTCAGGTGGGCTTCTACTGCAGCACTCGAGAGAGGTGCTCTGCAACAATGGATTCTCCTTGTTACAGTGGCCTTTTGTGGTTTTGTCACCTTTTTCTCAGCGTCCAAGAAGAACAAAGAGCTCCGGTTAGAAGTTACTTGATCCCTCGGTCCTGGACTCTGGTGAGGGGACTCTGGATGAAGGTTTCCTCCTTCTGTATGCCCACAACGTTTTTGGCTGGATTTGCACTTCCGAAGATAATGCACTTGATGATGGTCAGGGGTTCCTGCGGATTGGGATCCTGCAGCCTTGGAAAGTCACAGCAAGTCAGGGGTTGTGCCAAAATAAAGCTTGTCTTGAGGCTAGTTGGTCCCAACAGCCTAAGGGAGAAAGTCATCCCGTAGGGGTCTTCCCAGTCAAAACATTAATAGGGTCAGCACAGCTACAGGGCTTCACCTGCACTTCACGGTCCAGGAGGGTGCTGCTGGCGTCTCTTCATATCTTCAAACTTGGATGTTGTCTTCCAGTGGTCGACTCTCCTCTAGTCCCAAAAACCTTGCCTTTTAAGTAAGTTCCCATTCATTCACAGCCCTAGGCTGTCAATCACCCAGGAGGGTGGCTGTCCTAACTGACAGCCAGCCAACCAGTCGGAACTGGTTTCATTCAGGCACGCCTAGAGACAAAGGACATGGAAGTTTCGGGACCCTCTCTCACTTCCTGCCTTTCCAGATACACTGGTGCATGGCCGGGCTTCAGAGCTGAAGCCCGCCAAAGGCAAAATGCACAAAGGACTCAAACCCAATTCAAACAACGGAGTAAAAGCCCAGAAGGAATTAACTGACAATAAATGGAAAAAAAAGAAGGCAGGGGCCATTGTAGGAAAATTGTCACCCTTGGTTGCTGTACTGCAGCTGAGGAATCAGCCGGCAGATACATGGCACAAGGCAGTGAAAAAGAAACCACTGCCACCAGCCATTCAGGTTAGCTAGTGGAACAGAATGTTACATGAGAAGTGGGATAAAGGAGTTAGTATGTAACCCCCAGCGCTCCACATAGGGTGGTGTGTGCTGGACCCACAATAGAAAGGGTAAGACAGGAGTCCTCTTACTATTCTTAGGAACAGTAGTATTTCACCCAAGAAAAAGTAGTTCAACCTTAAGAGAAGCCCAAGGGACTTCTCAGTGGCACTGCACAAAAGGTACTGTGTGTCACAATGGAAAAAGCAGATACCTATGGAATTTACCAGACTCCATTAAACAGTAAGAAACACAAAGGTCCTCCTAGGTCCTCCTAGTCAGAAAAAACTCATGAGAGAGTGAGAAAAAAGACTCACTCATTCAGGAGTTAAGATTAAAAAGCCCTAAATTCAGCAAAAGAGCTGGGGGTCTCCAAGGTTAAAGAGAATTGTCAAAGAAATGAAAATTCTACCTAACACAGTGCATTGTCGTGCACTGCGCTGACGCCCAGAACCACTTCATAATAGGAGTGGTGCCTGGACGTCAGGAAAAGGTGCAGTGAAGCGTGCTGTTTAGCATGCTCACTGTGCATAGTTCAGAATCGGGCCTTCAGCCTCGTACATTAGCAAGTGCATAGAATATAGTAAGTGATTCACCAGAGGGTTCAAAAGGAGGTGTGATCTCATTTTTCTTGGGGAAGCTCTGTCTCTGCAGTCCATCAGCATTTCAGAATTCTGGTGCCATATTCCCATCTGGGTCCGACTGAAGAGGGATCTGTGTACGGGTCAAACGGGGGCAGTAGCGTCCCAGACCCACAATAGTTGATGTCGGTGTGCTTCTAATCCGGCTCTGATCTGGGGGACTGCTAGATCCTGGTATGGCCATCATGTTTCAAAAGTTCTGTTTCGCTTCCTTTCTTGTTCTCCAGCCAGATGCAAGAATCTTTTTTTCTGTGTTGTTTTTAACAGTAACCTTGTTGGGCTCAAATCGCTGTTCTGCAAAAAAGAACAATGTTTTTTTTTTACTTGCGATGGCAATTCTGCGTCTTCGCCAGTGTTATGTCCTGAGTCCGCATCCCGCTGCTCTCAGGCAGTGTTGGGGCCTCAGGGGGCTTGAGTCGTGTAGCGTACAATTTACGGATGCGGCACGGGACAAGGAGAGAGGCGGAGGCCGATTCAGTGTTAGAGGCTCATGCTGCACATCCAGCGACCCAGAAACCCCGGGTCACGCCACCGTCCATGTGCGGTGACGTGTGGTGGGGCCCAGGACACAACAGCCTCCTGCAAAGTTAAACATAGCATCAAGACTTGAGTAGGATATGAGCCGCCTCACTTGCAGTTGATCCTTCTGTTGGACACCACCAGCGGACTTCTTGCGCAGCTCCTTACGATTGGTCGCTGTGTTCTGCTACCTTGCAAAAGGCGAAACATCTGCCCGCACCCGTTCCTTAGGCGTGTCTAGTGCCATTGTCCATGGCGTGTCTGCTTTGAAGGCCATTTTACTCATTCTTCCCGCCAGGGTTAGTGCTGCAGAGGCCCTGCTCGGAGGTACTTACAAGCCTAACAGTCTGTTGAGACAGAAAAAAAACACAGGAAGTGGACAGGGAGGACCATCTTTATAGAGCCTTCCCCAAAGGGGAGCAGACTATAAAATCAAGGCCTGTCGGACACCTGAGCTGTACAGTAACTGCATTTGAATACTAGGAACCAGCACTATGGAGCAGTGACAGCTGTACAATGCAACAAAGCACACTACTCTATTGACAAGATAACGTTGTTTGGCTGCTCGTTTCCACTCAATGTTGGTTGCTATTGATCGTGTCGGAAGCGGCCTCTGAAACGTACTGCTGTTGACGAGCAGAGGTGCGGCTTGACACGTATTGCGGTGTGCGACGTACGCCATACGGAGCAGGAGCGAGGGTCCTTTCCTCTAACGGAAAGTGCAGAGTCGAAAGACTTGAAAGACGCGAAGGACTCAGACGCGAAGGATCAGACGGGGTCGTGCTCCGTGGCACAGCGAACGGGAGCGAACAGGCGAACAGGGAGCCTTGTGCTGTGCTGGTGCCCCCCGTTCTGAGCACTGCAGGCTATTAGAAGGACGACGCGAGGAAGGAGCGGTCCTCTGAGAGTGTGGTGCAGGGGAAGAGCCCCGACGAGCTGGGCAGAGTCGCTCAGTCCACCTACTAGGTGAGGAGTGCAGGTATTGACCTGCCTCACTGTATTTTTGTGGGCAACCCCCCCCTCCCCTCCTCCCCCCCTCCCCTGTTGGTGCCCCCGCTTGGTGAGTGCAGGGATTGACCTGCCTCACTGTGTTCTGTGGGTAATACAGAAATAAGGAGGGGGTGAGTGGAGGACGGGGGTGGAGGACTATTGTTTCTCCTTCCCGTTCAGCCTCCTTGTTGGGCTCCAGAGGTGTCTGTACGACGGTATCCTCCACTTACGAGCCTGTTGGGGTGCGCTGGGGGATTGATATTTAGTGCGCAAATCCACAAGTACCCTTCTCTATGCCCTGAATAAGAAGCCAAAAGAGGTTCACAAGTCGGGGACTGTAGGCTACGGCCTTTGACCCGGTATTTACTGCTAACGGTCTTCCCCTTATTGGAGGGTTGGGGGTTATGTTGGATAAATCCCCCCCCCCGTACTGCAGGATTGGACCAGGTGATAGCAGCTCTTTCCCCTTTTTGGCTGTAATTTGACTGGGCAGTGCGCTTTCAGCCGGCTCGCACTTAGCCGTTTGAAAGAGTGAGAAAAACGCAGCGATGCAGCGGGGAAAAAGAGCGCAGCATTCGATCTATAATTTACGGAAAAACAGGACCCCTGCTACAAAAGAGCCAAAGGAGACACACAGAAAGGGAGGCAAAGCTAAGAAAAATTTGAAATATGCCTTACCTGTGGTACAGGGAGTTATTACGGAGTTTTTCCCTGTAAACCCCCCCCCCTGAGACCAATTCAACTACAATTGAGGAGACGACTGAACTGGCAAATTTAGGAGGCACCTCTCTAAATTCTTCTAACTTTGATGACATTGACAATAATTCTCTTTTGGATCTGTGTTTGACGATACAGAGAGGGATGCAGACACACACGCCACAGATAACATCTAAAGTCTCTTCGCCCCTGAAAGAAAATAACACGAATATTGATTCAGGGGGACATAATATAGTTGGAAGTGGGGAACGTCTATCCCTCTCCCCGAACCTCGCAATGGCCTCAATGGAGGACGAGCCGGACCACGAGACGGTTAAGAGCACTGGTTCCCAATCCAATGCTACACAGTTAGCTGAGCTCCAAACGTCTGTAGCCTCCCTCCAATTTGCTTTGAAGATATTGCTACAGATGACGGGACGTATCCTATCTAATACCAATTCTATCTCCACGACATTAAACTCGAAGGATATTCTGCGAGAAGAAACAGAAGTTAATCTATCGGACGCTCTCCTAATAGCCGAGGAGATGGAAGAACAAGCTGACGAGAAGGTGAGGGAAATGGTGCATGGGACACCTCATAGTAATATTCTAATTGAAGATACTCCCACAGAGGCAGAGGAACAAGATTTGGAACATCGTCCCCAACCCCCCCTCACGCGTAAACAAAGTAGAATGGCCAGAAAGGCCCTTAAAAATAAGTCAGTCATAATATATGCCCCATCTCCTACGGCAGGGTCAGGACCTATATTTGAAACTCGCTCAAAAAAAGCCAGGAAAAGACAGACGAGAGCCGCCCTGCGAGCAGCAACAAAAAAAGGTCCGCTTACAGATTGGTTAATCCCTGAAGATAAGTCCCAGGGCATGGACCTAGAGGAAACTGCATTAGAGGACTCGGGGCCTGTCTGTGAAGTAAGCTCGCACTCCCACCTTGAGCCTGCTCCGGAGACACGGTCCTCGGAGGACCAGACTGAGCATGCCCTCTTGGAACAGCAGAAGCTAGTGCCTGAAATCAAGACTAATCGCATATGCTTCATTAAGAATCTGTATCCTAGGAACAAGAACTCCTGGTTGGCACGCTCTGAGCTATTAACTCGGCTACACCACATTCCACAACTTCGTATTTTAAAATCTGATGATTTTCTTTTTATTGAACCTCTGTCGGGTCCTAATCCTAATGTATCTGCCCTACATTGTTCTTTTTGTAATATTGTGCAATTATTGAGAAATTATAAAGAAGAACTGAGAGCGGTGGATATTGATATTGATGTGGACCCGCAAGAGAAGGATCTCTCAGTTATCTCTGAGGAACCAGTTGGGATATCATCTTCTAGTAATGAGTGCAATACAGGAGTAGGAGACAGTCCTTTATTGGTAGAAGTACAACTAGCACTCAAGTCCTTGTTAGATTCCTTACCCCAGCTGTTGCAAAATCATTGATATTTATCATTACTCTCATGGAACTGCAGAGGTTTTTCACATCTTTTGAGGACAGATGGTTCTTCTGCCTTCCTGTCGCAACATAGCTATATTTGTCTGCAGGAAACTTGGTCATTAGACTCTTTAGTGTTAGATGGTTTTGTTATACATCAATCACCTGCGAAACGAGGCTGTAAGGGCCGCCCTTTTGGTGGCCTGCTGACGGGGGTTACCAACACTATGAAGTCCCGGAAAATACAGTGTAAAGCTGAAGACCAGTTATTGGCGGTGGAAGTAGAATATCCTACTGAAAATGGTAGTAGTAGATTTCTACTAATTAATCTGTATAACCCTCCCGGAGCAGTAGTAAGGGACACCTTACATGAGGCCATACAGGATTTACTGTCTACCTGGACATTAAGAACTAGCAACGTTGCTATCATTGTTGTGGGGGATTTTAATTGCCACATGTCTGACGACACTCTTATACCCACCAATCCAGGTCTTAGTGCGAAGTCCCTGATGACCCATAGTAAGAGGGAGAATGAAGGACTTGGGTGGTTACAATTGTTCGAAACCTGGGACTTGGCGATGATTAATGGCCGCACTTTTGGGGACAGACCTGGGAAGCATACTTGGGCAAATGGATCATCATTTAGTACATTAGACTATATATTTATGAGCCCCGAGATGCAATCCAAAGTAAGGGATATGTGGGTTAAGCCTAATGGATGGAGTGACCATGCTGCGCTGCATTGCTCAATATCTATAACGATCCCCCTCACTCCCCTAGCACATATTGGAGATATACAATCTAATTGTTCAGGAACCAGAATTATATGGTCAGAGAAAAACATCAGAGCGGCTTCTGAAGCTCTCAAACTTACCACCATACAGGGTCTTCATGATTTTCACGATATGACGATAAACGAAATTGAAAACTGGATATCGGGCTTTTCAGGTTACCATGCTTCAGCCAAAAAGGGCCACATGTTAAAAACGGGAGGCATTTTACCCCCTTTTAACAGAAAAATCAGAGATGCCAAGAGAGGGCTTAGAAGAGTAATCCGTGGCTTAAAAACCTTGAATCTTTCTGAAACCCAGTACCGCGAGAAATTAAGAACCACTAAAACTCTATATAGAGCTGAGATCAAAAATATTAAGAGAATAGAGCGAAATAACAGGGATCAGCGACTCATAACTACGATTTGTGCTAGGAACTCGCGTAGCATCTGGGCACTTCTCAATGAGAATAGAGGGAAAGTTATAGGCCCTATGGTCAACCATATTGACGAGAATACATGGGTAGAGTTCCTATTAAATCGTAATACGAAAGAAGAGGAGTCCTGGAGTATACCTATGGAGAAGGCCCCGACTATTCCCCCTTTTGATGTCTCTTCGGAGGCAATTCTCAATAAAATTGCCTCCCTTAAGTCTTCGAGAGCCCCTGGCCCTAATGGGCTAGCGAATATTGTGATCAAAAACAATTCTGTATTCTGGGCGGAGTTATTTTCCTTACTCTTTAATAAGATACTAGCCCAGGGAACTATCCCCAGTTCCTGGCAAACTGCCATTCTTATTCCAGTATTCAAAAAAGGTAGGCGCTCAGACCCTAACAACTATAGGCTTCTATCTATGTTAGATATCACAGGGAAACTCTTTGCCTCTTTACTACTAACTGAGCTGCAAAAATGGGTTGATAATGCCAATATACTTAGCAGATTCCAATGTGGCTTTAGACGGGATTTCTCTACATCTCATAATTTACTTGTAATGGACATATTACGCACTAGAGCGCTTAGTAAAGGACAGCCCCCGTTGTATGCCCTCTATATTGATTTTAAGGCCGCCTTTGATTCCATCCCTCGTGAGCGGCTCTGGGCCAAGTTGGAAACAATGGGATGCCCATCAGGACTATTATACTATCTTAAATTACTCCCTCATGACACCTCGGTCCGCCTTAGACTTAATCAAGAGGGCAATACAACTAGAAATGTGTCTCAAAATAGGGGGGTTAAGCAGGGCTGTGTTACAGCACCTCTTATTTATAACTTATATGTCTATGACATCCCCGCAGCTCTTACAGATGTGGACAATTGTCCACCAAAATTGGGGGATGTACTTTGTGCCGTTTTGGCCTATGCTGATGATCTGGTAGTCCTAGACAACACCATAGGTGGCCTAAGGCGCTCGGCAATTATTCTTTGGGACTATGCTAGGACCAATGGTTTGTCCATTAATCTGGATAAAACTAAAGTACTCAGATTCACCAGGAAAAGGGTAACCCGTGTAAATTTGGTGGTACATAAAAATCTTATCCTCTATGCCCCTTCTTACCGATATTTAGGAGTGGAAATAGAACCACTAGGTGATTATACACTATGCAAACAGGGGCGGACCACCCGTGCATTACAAGTAATTTCATTAGTTTCATCTTTTACTAACAAGCAGGGTGGTTTCACTCTATGGGGGACTTGCCATCTTTATATGCAAGTCTTTGTCCCTATGGTTATATATGGCATTGAGTCGCTGTTAACAGTTGATTTAGAGTGGCTTCAAGTGATCGAGGGCAAGTTCTGGAGACGCATGATGGGACTTCCCCCGGGGGTACCGATGGCTGTGATAAGATTGGAATTGGGCCTTCCTTCATTGAAAGCTTTGATATTGAAAAAAAGAGCTGGGTTTTATTTGAAGATAAGTGGTTCCTCTAATCCTTTATTGTCGGTTATTCAGCAGGAATTAACTAAAAAACATACTACCTCACCTTTTTATAAAGATATGAGTAAATTCTTTACCGACATTGGCTGGACTCATAGAGGGGCTTGTGTATCTAATGAAACTTTAAATGCACTTGAGAAAAAAGTAGAACTTTGGGATTGGTTAGAAAATTTCTCCCATTTGAGTAGTCTCAAGTCATATAATTTTGTGAAATACCGAACATATACTGTACATAACAGTTTATGAAACCACAGGCCTATTTATATCTCTGCCCTACCAGAAGACTCCGACGATTTATCATTCTGTTCCGGTTGGAACAGTTGCCTACTCTAACCAATAGAGGAGCTTGGAATAATATCCCTGCTAATGAGCGGACATGTCGGCTTTGTAAATCTTTATCGTGCCCAGAAACAGCTAGGCATCTTCTGACGCAATGCCAGGCAATGAAGGAGCCGATTATAAACTTTTTGGGTGAATTTGTGCATGATCTATTAGCCATCCATGAACTGTCGTTCTGGCATTACTGTACCAACACTTGCAACATGCACCTATTCATAGCACTTTATAATGTCTGGCAAATGACTGAATTAGGCTTAGGTCTCTAATTAGATCTGAATAATAACTGCCTAGTCATCTGTTTATCTTATTTTATTTCAAATTTAACATGTATTGTATACTGATGAACTTATGATTCTTGAAACGGTTTTAATATTTGATGTTGATATATATGGTTTTATGTTTATGTTGTGTTTGTAAATGAAATATGTGTAAAGTTTGAATTTATTTTCAATCTATATCACATTAAAGAATTTGATTTGATAAAATCAAGGAATTTAAAGAAACTGCTTTCTTACAGAGGTCTGTCTCATTGACGTCATTTGGGGGTCACCAGGGATCGCAACTGTGACCCCTGTGTTCTCCCTGTGATCTCCATTGCTACCCCTAAAAAAAAAATTAACAAAATATTTTTTTCTCTCATTTTTTTTTTTTTTTACAAACCGAAGCTCCTGGGCTGTGGCCAACACCATGTGGGTATTTCTTTCTGGAGTGGCTGGATTTCGTGTTCAGGCCTCTTTTTTAAAAAAACAGGGAATTCCACAAATGTAACAGTGACCCTGCATTGTCCTATCTCCCTTGCATGCTGTTCAGGATGTTTGTTTACAAGTATGAGGTATGAGGTAATGAACCCTCCCAATGGTATGTATTTTGCCAACCTCTGAAGCCTGAAAAGTAGATCCATGCAAGCTCGACATGTGGCCAAATTTGACCCGAGACCTGCAGATGAGCTGGCCTGCCGCTCACAGTTGCCAGTTTACTGGTATCCACTACAGAGTGTAATTTGCTTTCTGACTTTGAGAACATTCAGTCATGTAATTGCTAATTTTACTATAGCCGGTAAAACAGCTCAGTGGGTTGAGCGCTCATTGCTGTGATGTGTGTGTGAAGTGCAGGTTGTCGGTTCGAATTCCAGCAAGGCCAACTCAGCCTTTCATCCTTCCGAGGTCGATACATGAGTACCAACACAGGTTGGGCGATATTGTATGTACTTTTATTCTCTATAAAGCGCTTAAGCATAAGTGCTATATAATAACACATCATTATTATGTGGCCTTGGACGCCTGCTTGCATTCACATTAATTTGGTAATATGGGCCCATACACACTGATATTAACGATACATATGGCGATCCATTCTTGTATGAAATGTATTTCACATTACAGTGATATCGTAATCATATTTGTTCTAGTGTACTTAGGAACAATGCTATTTAATGCCAGTTCCCGTTTTGTCAAGGGGTGAAAGATCGTGTGCCATCGCTTCGGTTCAATGTGTTAATATCCCTGCCAAAATAGAATATATTCTATTTTGGCAGCGATAGAATATCGACATATTTCTGCAGCAATATTATGCCATGGAACCTGCGGGGTACACCCCTGCAACCCCCATAATTATTTTAATGGACCGGGGACACGCCCACAACCCCCGGTTCCAATAACCCCATAAATTATCCCCAGTAATAATATCGCCTATGGCCTTACCCCACGACCATATAAATGGCGATATTATTGGTGGGGATAATATTACCTGATACAATCGCTTCCTGTGATGTCACTTTGTGGTGGGGTCGAATGACATCACTTCCTGTGATGTCATTGGAGGTCAAGGGTCGTGTGATGTCACTTCCACTACCCCTGGTATTTTGGTGAAATGACGTTCCTGGTCTGTCTTGGGGCTGGCACACCTCACTTGTCTAAGACTGGGACGAGGAGGATTGGATGATGAGGTAATGCTGAGTTTCCTGGAAGGTTATCAGACAGGGCTCACTAGCTGACACCACTGTGGCGCTGCCCCTTGTGGGACGCTCACGCGGCGGCGTGACGTTGCACCTCGCCACGTGCAAGTTAAATAAACGGGGCATTCCCGGACGCGACAGAGCGACCGGGGAGCCCGAACTAGACGGACGTGTGTAGTCTGTCTAGTGTGGGGGCTCACGGGCACGCACGGGGGCCAGACACACCCCCAACAGTGGCGACGAGTGCAGACGGATGCCCGAGCCCGGCGGTGAAAGGCATTCCGAAATTTTTCTCCATGACACGGAACGTTCGTGAGTGTTTCTTTTCACGCCGTGGCTGCGAACCGTACACGCGGCTGGTGGCCATTTTGTTTATGAGGCCGTGGAGTTTCACCAGGCTCCGGTTTGGAGGGTGAAAGCGATCCAGGTCCAATTTTTGGATATTCTGATTGCAGGCAGCATAACCTGCATGCCCAGGCCTGATTTGTGTATTTTACTCCAGTTTTGGGAATCCTACGTCGAGTGAAAACTAGGGGAAGGACTAATATGGCTGGGCCGAATTAGTCCACTCCACCATCTCAGCTTAATTTTTGGGACATCCACACCACTGTGGCCTGCAGCAAGGTGGAGGCACGGCTCTTCTTTGTTCCCTTCATCATCAGGACACTGTGGCTTCTTCTTTGTCTCCTTCATCATCACGAGGTTGGCTGCAGTGGATGCTCTTCTTCTCGTCTGGTGCATCGTCACCTATCCCCTAGTTTGGACTGCCGTTGTGCCTGGAGAGGGGGAGAAGGTCTGTTGGTGTGATGCTGAGGGGCAATTGAGTTGCGGCCCCCAGGACACAAGGTGGGGGTGCCTGTGCGCTCAGGCCCATGAGTGACTCTGATGATCAGGAGGGTGGTGACCAGGTGGCACAGCCTCAGCAGGCCCTACAGCCTCCAGTGCTTCCAGGACAACGACCAGCGCTTCAACCTCAACAGGCCCCACAGCAGCCCCTGCAGGGAGGGGGTCAGGTGCCTGCACCCCAGGTTTTCCCCGGGGCACAGCTAGGTGCTCCTCAAGTACCTCCCGTCATGGCTCAGGCTAGAGCCCAGGCTGCCCAAGCTGCCCTGCAGCCCATCCCTGAATTCTATGCATCGGGACCACCTTCAAGCATGGGGCCTCGGTGGAGGAGGTGGGTTGCTCGCCTGGACATGTACTTCAGAGCTGCTCAGGTGACAGACAATGACAGCATGGTGGCCACAATGTTGTATTCGGCGGGGCCTGCGATCCAGGAGATCTTCGAATCGCTCACCCCAGTGGACCAGTTTTATGATGCGGCCAAGGCAGTCCTGCTTGCTCACTTTCTGACCCTTGCCAATGTGGACTACGAAAGTTTTGTCATGTTGTCGGCCAAGCAAAAGGACGATGAGACTCTGGATACCTTTTATGGCCGCCTGCGCCGCCTCTCCCAAGGATGCGCATGGGGGGACGCGGAGGACATGATGCGCACAATGCTGATTCAGGCATGCTCCTCTGGCAAACTCAGGAGGCAGGTCCTGAGAGAGCCAGGCCTCACCCTACCCCGCATATTGGAACTAGGCCGGTGTCATGAGGTGGCAGAGGCTTGCGCCAATAAGATGGAGGCGGGGTCACACTCGATGAAGTCGGAGGAGGTGTGTGCGGTCTGGCGGGGTGGCAGAGGAACAAGAAGACCTGGTGGAGGACCTCGGGACAGGGCAGGAAGATCAGGGGAGTCGTGCCAGAAGTGTGGCTATGACCTCCCCCACCCGACAGATTGCCCAGCAGCGGGGAAGGTTTGTGGCACTGCGGCCTGCCGGACCACTTCTCAAAAGTGTGCAGAGCGGCTCTGCCAGTGCTGGTACCGAGAGGTCCGGCCCGGACGTGGACTCCGCGCCAGAACCGACCACCAAATGTGGCCCAGGTAGACCAAGGTGAGGAGGAGGCCCAGCTGGATGAGGCAGAGGAAGACGAGGAAGAGAACATTTTCTTTGTTTCGAGCGTGGGGATCCTGAAAGGGAAGAGCAGGAGGCAGCCAAGGTGTGTGGTGGAGGTGAACTCGCCGGTTCCGGTGCTGGTGGACACGGGGGTCTCAGTCAATGTCATGGCGAGGGGACACTACGATACCATGTGCCCGCCACCAGACTTGGCCACACCGAGAGCCCGCATATTTGCCTTTGGAGGGCTGAAGCCTATACCGCTGGACGGTGCATTTGTGGCGAAGGTGGAGCATGAGGGCTCGACGATCAAGGCTCGGTTCTATGTCACCCCGGTGAGCAACAACACGCTCCTGAGTTGTGCTGCTGCAGAGGCCCTGGGGATTGTCACTTTCGCGTACTCGGTGTACTTGGAGGACATCAATGACCTGCTCGACAAGTACACTGCCCTCTTCAACGGCATCGGGATGATGACTGGTGACCCGGTCAGGCTGCATATCGATGAGTCTGTACAACCCATTGCCTTAAAGCACCGGAGGGTGCCGTTTTATCTGAGGGAGCAGGTTGACAAAGAGCTAGACAACCTGGTGAAGCTGGATATTATTGAGAAAGTCGAGGGCCCGACGCCGTGGGTATCCCCTATTGTTGTGGCAAGGAAATCAAAACAACCGGACTCTGTTCGTATTTGTGTGGACATGAGGCTGCCCAACAAGGCCATCAAGAGAGAGCGGCACCTCACCCCTACCATCGATGACATTATCGCCGAGGTGCAAGGAGCCCGATTCTTCTCCAAGCTAGATCTGCGAGCAGGATACCATCAGGTTGTCCTCCACCCTGAATCCCGGTACATAACCACGTTCACCACCCACCGGGGGCTGTACAGGTACAAGAGGTTGAGCTTTGGGGCGTCATCGGCTGCGGAAGTATTTCAAAACATCATACGGGGCACCCTCGCTGATCTGGAGGGTGTCCTCAACATTAGCGATGACATTCTGGTATTTGCCAAGATGGAGGTGGACCATCTGAGGAGGCTGGCAAAGACCTTTGAGAGGCTGCAGTCACTGAGCCTCACCCTTCACAGGGACAAGTGTGAATTCCTGCGCCCCTCCATTGAGTTCTTCGGGTTTGTGTTCATGGAGGGGGGGGTGTCACCAGATCCAAGGAAGGTCTAGGACATTAAGAAGGCGCAACCCCCGGAGTCGGTGTCGGACGTGAGAAGCTTCCTCGGTATGGTGACCTACTGCGGGCGCTTCATCCAAAACCTGGCCTCGAGGTCCGAGCCACTCAGGGCGCTGACGAAGAAGGAGACAGTCTGGCATTGGGGCCCACTGGAGCAGTCGGCCTTTGAGGACATCAAGAGTGCACTAACAGCAGAAGACACCATGGCGTTCTTCGACCCGGCGCTGCTGTCGGAGATCATTGTGGACGCGAGTCCATTTGGCCTGGGGGCTGTTCTAACTCAGGTGGACCGAGATGGGAGCGTTCGCCCAGTGGCGTATGCCAGCAAGGCGCTCTCGGACACGGAGCAAAGATACTCCCAAATTGAGCGGGAGGCCCTAGCGGTCCTCTGGGGATGCAGACATTTTCGACTCTATGTCTTGGGGCGTCCGGTGACCGTGGTCACTGACCACAAGCCCCTGCTCCCGATTCTGGCTGGGTCGTCCTCAAAGCCCCTGGCCAGGATTGAGAGATGGATGCTCGCCCTGCTCGAGTATGGAGTCACCCTGGTGTACCGGCCGGGGGCCAACAATGCAGCGTACTACCTCTCCCGACATCCCAGAGTGCGCGGGGGAGAGGAGTATGACACCTGTGCAGAGGAGGCCGATGACCATGTCCGGATTGTGGTGGAAGGGGCCACGCCAAATGCGATGCCCCTGTCGGAGCTGGAGGCTGCAGCGGCAGTGGATGAGTGTTTTCAGATCCTAAAGAACTCGATGCAACACGGCTCCTGGAAATCCATCTTGGAGGCTCTGGCAGGGCGGACCCAGGAGGCCAGGACTGGACTCGAGCAGCTGTGGAAGGTGAAGGACGAGTTGTCCTTCTCAGAATCGGGTTTGCTGCTCTGGGGTGATCGCATCGTGGTCCCCCAGTGCAAGGTACAGGAGGTGATCACTCTGGCCCACCAGGGACACCAGGGTGCCGCCAAGACCAAGGCAAGGCTGTGGCGGAAAGTCTGGTTCCCGGACTTGGAAAGAAGGGTGGATGAGTTTGTGGCGGCGTGTGTGTGGTGCCAGGCGGCCTCCCCCGTGCAGCGAGAGCCGACCATCGAGGCGATGCCCCGGGGGACCTGACCTTGGGAGGTCGTCCATGCGGACTTTGGATCCACGGCCGTGGGAACCCACTTCATCGCAATTGTTGATGAGTACTCCCGGTACCCGGAGGTGGAGTTTGTGGAGTCCGTGGCCTTTGAGCATGTAGTCGGAGCGGTGGAAAAGATATTTGCGGCCCATGGGTTCCCTGTGACTCTGTGTTCGGACAATGGGTCGCCATTTCAAAGTGAACGGTTCTCTGAGTTCATGGAGAGCTGCGGAATCAAGCACAGGAAGATATCCCCGTTGTGGCCTCGTGCTAATGGAGACGCTGAAAGGCTGATGCGGACCCTGAATAAGACCTTCAGGATTGCTCAGGGACAAGGGCAGCCCCTCCAACGCGCCCTTTATCAATTCCTGCGGGTGTACCACACCACACCACCCGCCTCCACCGGGGTCGCCCCTGCGGAGGCCCTGTTTAAGCGATGCCCCTGGGGTCTACTGCCTGAGGTCTGGGAGAAGGAGCCCGGGGTGATCGACACTCAGCAGGTTGAGGCCGATAGGAGGACCAGGATTGACCAGGAGAACCTGCGAAGGGGTCTTCGCCCCCAGCGGTTGGAACCGGGGGACGAGGTGCTCATTCGAAACAGACACCCCCATGGCAAACTCTCACTCCCCTACGAACCGGAGCCACTGGACGTGGTGGCTGTGAAAGGGTCTATGGTGACGGCCTCGGATGGACGATCTGCTGTCACCCGAAACGTCAGCTTCTTCAAGAAGCTGGGGGACTCCCGAACTGAACCACCCCTGGACCCTGACATGGCGGAGGTGCCTGAGGACGGTGGAATCCCTGTGAGCGCCCAGAGCTCTCCAGTCCGGGGAGCTGTGACTGGTGGACTTCCCGTGCCGGAGGTAAGCGGGATGTACCCCCAGAGGGCTGGGCGAGGGAAACCCGCTTATCTCAGTGAATACGTGTTGGGACATGTGGAGGATCAACCGGAGTGAGGGGATCCGGGCGGCTGACATTAAAGGGGCATGGGCTCATTATGTTGATGTTATTTGTATGTGTGGTTTGCAGTGTTTAATAATAGCAATTGTGTTTCCTCCCGAAAAAGGAGGAGTGTGGCGCTGCCCCGTGTGGGACGCGCACGCGGCGGCGTGATGTTGCACGTCGCCGCGTGCAAGATAAATAAACGGGGCGGTCCCGGACGCGACAGAGCGACCGGGGAGCCCGAACTAGATGGACGTGTGTAGTGTGTGGTCTGTCTAGTGTGGGGGCTCACGGGCATGCACGGGGGCCAGGACACACCCCCAACAACCACTAGCCCATCAAACATCCCACTTATCACTCCTTGGCGTCGACTTAATAACGAAAAGGCGTTTCAAAGCACTTTCAAACAAGCCCACTGAAACACCCACCCACACATATACCCGCTGCTGTGCCAGGGGGTGGCGCCTTTGTGTGGTCACACAGTCTGCCACGGTGTGAATGGCTTCTTGAGCGACTGCTGCACGTCACACTCTTGAACCGGCAGAGGGAGGTTTTTGTTTCCCTTATAGCGGATAGAATGGGCTCGCCTGGAACGCGGCTCTTGATGTGCGCACACACGTGTGATGGTCATCGACCAGGCGCTCGTCTCTTTCCCGTCATTTAAATCTAAGGACAACCGGTTAATTGTGATCTAAAGAGCTGCATTCTCTGATGCAAGTTCGGGCCTTTGTAGGAAGACAGCTCCTCGCTCAAATAACTCCGTGGGTTGAGCACCTGCCTGCAAGTCATTCCCCGAATGCAGGCAGTGCCGGGACACGGCCCTTCAACGTTCAGAGGCCGGGTGAACAGGAGTGTGTCCAGCCTGGCCATACTGTGAATTAATATTCAAGCGGTAAGGTTCCGTTCATTGTATGGTGTATTACCTACAAGTCCGGCTAAAATGATCAGTAAAGGCGTGTCGCAACCCGGCTGGAGTATGTACAATAGTTGCCATTGCTTGGACGGCATTAAACGTAAAACAATCAAAACCCGTTGTTCTTACAACTGCGGTCCTGTAATTTTAAAGAGGTTAAAATAAAACGCCGCTGAAAAGCCCGGTCACTGGTCGATGTATGTGGTCTCATTTGTAAGGGCGGATTCCCAAAAATATCATCTACAGCAGGAACGTGTACCCGATGAGCTAACGTGCCGGCTAAATTGCATATGGGTTGCCAAGGTAGAAAATCATACAGTCTCGCATTGCACATTCTCCTCTTGTTTCCCCCACGCAGGATTACAACAAGAGAGCCACCCCGCCTGGCCCGACATACTCAATATTGCCGTGTGACCCCGTAGGCAGATGTATAAAGCAAATTCAGACCTACGGACACTTGCCACCCAGTGGCCAGATTTGGGCAGACTCCCATGCCCTGTGCGGTTTACAATTTGTGCAACCGTGGGATTCTGCGGTGGTCTCCTGCGCCCTCTTGTGGTCGATTACCATAGCCTGCGGGAGCTATAAAACACATCTCAAAAGCCAGGCAACTTGCTCTGCGGTGTTATCCAGACGACTGAACTGTGGCGCACGTACATTATTGGCTATTAATTTTAAACGCAGCTAAAAAATACCCCATCCCCCACACAAGTATATAGGTAATGTTTCCAAACGCACGTGTGACTGTCACTGAGCCGGCCCAGCACTGGAACATCAGCGAGTGAACACATCCTGACAGTTGTTTACGTTCACACTCTCTTGCACTGAGGTGCACGGATATAAACACCCCACTGGAGAACCCCGCCCGAGAGTACCATGTTTCCTCAGGCAGGGAACGACATGTGGTGTGCATACGATCATGGAACGAACACGCCATCGTTCTAGGCCGAACACCAGATGACGTTCATATGCATGGTGAATACGAATCTTTAGAAATTCCTTTTACCAACCGTGACTTATTTATTTATGTATTTATTTATTTATTTATTTATTTAAATGTATATAGCGCACAAGCAGCCCACGGGCATTGAGGCGCTGTTACTTGCAAAAAACTTAGTTACACAGGGTACAGGCATAGTGGCGGTCGTTGATACATTATGAATAATACAGAACATCATGCTTATGCCCATGTGCCTTTCTCAAACAACTCTCCATTTGCCCTCTTCCTTGCCGTTTGCCCTCTCCTCGCCCTCCCCTGTCCTGCAGCCACTTATAAATAAAGCGAACAGCTCTCTTGTGTTTACATGGCTTAAGCAAAACAACAGAGGTGTTGAGCCGGGTGGCCGGGCGGGCGCGCTTGCACCCTGAATTCCCCCACCCCCTCTTTGCTCGCACTTCTCCATTGGACCACCGCTGGCATTCCAGGCCAAGGAGCACAGGAGAACAGTAAACTAATGTTTACAAGCAGAACCTCCCCCACTGCACTGCGGCTCCCATGGGCCTCTTGTGTTCTAAACTGGAGTACACGAGTTAAACCCCAACTCAGCGCGATCTCAGGTTTTGCTCGTGCGTGGAGAAAGAACAGAGACCAAAAGAACCAGAAAAGTGATCTGTCCCCACCCGTCCAACTAGCGTCACGTGTATAGTGGTTTTACAATGTACTCGTAGAACGATTTGTGCACCAGGTGGAAGTTTCTGTGGGATGTTAGAAAGGAAATATTACCAGAAAATCTCCTTACAACTCATCCCCTTCGGATCATTTTTAGCTAGCATTATCAAGCAGTAACACTAATTATTGTTTTGTGAAAGACGAGCCAGTGTTATTTAAAAACAGTCTTCTGCGAGTTAATGGCTTATTTGCAGATCATAAGCAAGACGTGTGTCCTCGCATTTAAATTCCTGTTATAAACAAGCATTGGCAAAGCCAAGAGTTCAGAAAGACATTTGCCAGCCGAGGTACTAACGCCGTTTTCTAGCTGTTGCCATCTAATAGCCAGTTAGTACCATCATGCCAGTGCCTGGCAAACAACTAAAGAAAAGCCCAAGCTGATGGCTTTGCTAATGTTTTTTTTTCTGAAGACCTTATGTGGGGAATAGTGTCAATGCCATGTTATGTTTCTTCCAAAGACAGTGTTTTCAATGGGACTGCCCCATGTTAAAACATTTTTGTAAATCAGGCCCCAAGTTGCTTCATCAAAAGTAATGTGTGTTAATTCAGAGGTGTAGCCAGGATTTCTTATCAGGGAGTTTTCTTTACCATGCCCCCGTGGAACAGGGCAAAGTCTGAAATATTGTAGGATATTGTATACTTTTCACTAGTTAACATATACAGTGCATCTGAATGTCCACTTCCTTTGTACCAGAACATAAAGGTATGTGAGCCCAAAGAAATCTCCTGTGCGTTTTACTACTGTGCTTTCAAGACACACAACAAAAGAACCTTTGTGATAAGGGTAATAAAATATCTCAGACCAAATAACCAGACAGACTCAAAGGAGATGGTAAAAAACTGCTTTAATCTCAAAGAAGTAAAGCAGGGCGAATAAACACTAATCAAATTGATTCATGCAGGATCACACTGATTTTGGACTATGCTTAGTTTATGTAATGCTAGATGCTCCATGTATGACATCATCCTAAATTGCATACTGCAAAACCTATCGAGGGGTGGGATTGGATTAGGGGAACATGATATAGAAAATGTGTGTATTAGTCCCTCATTGGCGGTCTCTTATCTGTGAGACACACCCTGAGTTACTTCTATACAAGTGGTGTAATATACTCATCATAGCAGAGAATATGGCACCGGAGTAACCGTTTGCAACATTGTATGTAAAAGTGCATGGCAGGCTTTGCTGATTGGTTTGCAACCCAAATTCAACCATGGACATTTGGCTCGCGAGCAGCACGTACATAGAAACAAAACCCAGGTGCTTGTAGATACGTCAGTTTCCCCTTGTATTCCCAATTAGTCTACCCTCTCTCATTGGTAGGCCTCATGCCAGTGTCTTTTGTTTGAAGGCTGACCTTGCCAGTCTGCTCTGTCTAAGGACATTCGAGGGAGTGTAGGCACACCATTATCTTAGCTTCAAGCCAAATGAATAGCCCTTGTTTGCGAGCTCTCCATCACATACTACAAGACCACAAAATTGTCCATTTCAACAGTGTATTCAACACTATTTGATTCAATTTTGCTGGGTGTAGTTGGTCATCTTGGCCTTTAGAGATTTGCTCACTCCACCCCATATAAACGTAATGCCCTTTTAATTGTCCAATATGTGGCATCCCTAACTGTTCTTGTTCCTCTTGATCTTTGGTAAATATGTCCTTGCAGATGGTCTGCTCGTCAGACTCCCTTTGTGCTTTTCCTTCATCTCTCGAAATAGCATCCTTGGTTCTAAACCAATGGACTCCTCTATTTTGCAAGGAAAGCAACTTCTTCATCCTCTTTCCATTTTAAGATCCTGGACTCATATTTTGAGGTAGCTGGGTTTATTGACATAAGTCGTTGTCCATCTTCTTTTAATGGTCGTCCTAAACGTTGAATAACCTCTCATAAGCAAGCTTCTACATATTCTTTCTACCTTGCAATTCAGGAGCGTATTTACAGTTATTGACCAGTGAGTCACTTAATTCCTTTTTGTTTTCGCAGGTACTGCATCATGGAGTACATGTTTCCCTTAATGCTTCAGTTACATCGTCATTCTTAAGTATTTTCATATCGTTTCAGCATAGGTTCTTACATCTTCTTTATGACATTCTGTTGCTGTCGTCGGACTTTGTTTTAATGCACATCCATTCTGTTCATATTCGTTAGCTCGGCAAAGTACATCCTTCTTGGTATCTTTCCTCCACTATGTCAGCTTGTGCGTACACTCTGAAGGGCTGTCTGAGTGAATATCGTCTCTCATATACTCAACGGGATGCAGGACCATTGCCAGGATTCAGATACGGGTTCCCCAACATGGCTCTTCGTCTGTCATCCCAATATGATGGTGGCAAGGGGGTCGTAGTGTAGAGGAGGAGAAGACAGGTACCTCCTCCTCTACACTATAAAAAACAAACTGTACACATCTGGGAAGCAGACATTATAGAAATAAACTAATCAGTTTAAAAAGAAAGCAAGTTTACTCTGTGATTCAATATGTTGTCTTGGAAGATTTGATTGATAACTGAGATGTGTGAGGATAAAGGAGTAAAATTCACTGCACCACAGTAAATATAAGTAACTTATAAGCATTTAAATAATACATTTATTTATTACCCAACTAAATGGTATTAATCTTACCGACTGCAAAATGATAAAAGAAAGAGCTAGCCTGCCGGAAGTCCAACATAGGCATGTTTTCTCTTCTGCCATGCACCAGTAAAATGCATGCAGAATAACCCCAGCATCTGAATGTTCTTAGTAATGTTGAAAAAACCCAATACACTTTTTTCACTTATCATCACCACTTCAGGCACACTTGTGTTTCTTAAAAATATGCTGCAACAAAGCTAATATTTTATGGTACATACATATTGGCAATTGCATTGCATGCTATTTTGCTTTTGTGTACATAGTATAAGTACAGGAATACATATACTAGAACACAGTGTGCTATGACCCTAAGTGCCAGGACTGGTTTATTACGCCACACCTGACATGCAACAACTTAAGATCTCTGCTAACTACCTTACTAATTGACTGTACTTCATTCGGACCTAAACAAATCCCCAGAAGAGCCTGTAGGATAGCCACCTGATTGTAGTCATTGTTTGACATTGCAAGCAACTTGGTGCTGTGCACAATGTACATAACTTTTACACATTTGCAAGTGTTAAACCACTTTTAAAAGATGCCCAATCAAATCCTCCTGCTTAGGTCTGAGCTGAGAATATCACACTTGCAGTATTTCTATTATATGTAGTATTCTTCTTACTTGGTTTCACAGCAGGGTCTAACCACAAAGGCTCCCAATGCTTTCCTTTATAGTAGGAGGCTTCATGTGGGAAAGAGCGCTTAAGATACATCTGTAACGCCGGTGTGCACTTGTATTTTGTAGAATGAACATTGAACACCCTGCAGGCAGGGAAGGGTATTCACTCTTTCGATTTTCTGCACGCATAGAGCAAACGGTCTCTTATTGATGAATAGTTTTACACTTGCAGTCTTAGTACAAACATTATCTAGCTATGCGCGCGTGTGTTGCTGGGCAGACTTTTATAAGTAGGCAACACTGATGCAGGATGGATGGAAGATTTTTAATCAATCATAACCAGGGGCGCCAAATTGTGGCTTTACCGGGGGGGGGGGGGACCAGGGGACATGGGGGTGGAAAGGGGTGGGCAGTGCCTGGCCCCGGGGCACCCGCATACTCTGCACCCCTGATCATAACCACCGTCTTTGCACTCTGCAACCTTCAAAATCATCCGTTTTCAACCACAGTGCCATCAGAGAAGGATGAAAGTGATATGCATATCAGGCTTTGCTCAAACTGTTAGGCCACATCCCCTGTGCCTTAGACCACAACCCCAGGCACTTTATGACCGCATTGGACTTTAAAAGTAGACTGTAGCTCTTATCTTTAGGCAAAGCAAGCTCTGGACCCAGGTCTGGGCTTATATAATCTACTCAGGGTGACACAGGCAACACTGAAGAGTGATGACTGGAAGCTTTTTAATCATTCATAACCACTGGCATTGATTTTGCCAACCCCCCAAGCCACTATTATTCAGCCTTCTGTGCCGTTCCAATAGGCGTTAACTATATCCAAAATAAGATATCCTTCCACCCCAAAAGGTGCAGTCCAGTCTGAACCGCTAGCGCTAGGTCACATCCCTTCAGCAAGAGACCGCAAGCAACCCAGACATGTTTCCAGATCCTTTGGCCTCATCAGTGAGGTGTGTGTTTGAAATGGAAATACAGACGTGCATGTACTCACTATCCCAGAGTACCTGCTTATTGTTGAGAATTGCTGGTACTCCTCCATTAAAAGTATTGGGTTCCTTCTGGGAAGTGCCAATACTATGGGCCTCATTCTAAGTCTGGCTGTCCAGAAATAAGGGTGCCGGTAACAACGGTAGCAATGTATCAGCACCCTTTCCGGACCGCCTGACTATGAGATTGCCTGCTGGGCCGGCACCTGCAGGCATGTTTCTGACGGAAGCACTGGTGCTTCTGTGTCCCCATTCCCGTGGAGTCCTACTGGACTCCACGGGAATGGGGACTTACTGTTCCCGCCGCCCGACATCTGGGCCAAAGCGACTTTTAATGTCCCGGTGGCACTGGGATATCAGTCAGGTGGCGGAAACAGTATTAGGTCACCACTGCAGACCTCGCAATGAGGTCCTGTGTCTTTCAATTTAAAGAAGTGCAGGTATTTATTTATTTACATTTTTAAAGCGCTCAGCCCGGGGCCTTCGAGGAGCTGTTACAGTAATTGTTTATTTTTGTTGTGTAATTGTAATTTTTGTTTTAGTTGCATATTAATAGCGCGCTTAAATACCCAGAGGTTTCTAAGCGCGGACCCGGGGATCGAACCTGACCTGTGTTGCTTCGTGTCGTCTTGCTTCCAAGGTGAACACCTTGCCGCTGAGCTATCCTGCCGGGATGAACCTGCCATTTAAAGCACTGAGTGAGACGTGGATTGGGTCTCTGGGCAGAGCAAGCTCGGGCCCACTCTGGGCATTTTCTAGTATTCGTCAAACTTTTTTTTAAAGGGAAAAGAAAAAACGTGTTTTTTTGCTCCACTGCCCTTTTCATATCCTGACCTTTAGCCCCAAGAATGCCCATGCACCCACGAATGATCGACCCTTGCTCTGTGTTTATGTTCTGTAGGAATGTGTTTTTATCCTCCACTTGCCCACCCTCCCCCCTTCCTCCAGCCTCCATATGTTTATATTTTGCAGTCTCCTCGCACAGTGCTCGCATTGTGCAAGCTGCAGAGAAAACAAGGACATCCAGGGCACCAGCTACCTCTGCAGACAATAGGCAGTGTCTGGAGGTGGGGGCAGGGAGTAACGGTCAGTCCCCTGCGGAGGAACGTGCAGACACCCTGCAAGGCAAACGCGCCATGTAAAGGGGGAGGGGTGGCTGCCGAACTGCATCACAGAGCAGCATACAGGGTGAGTGAGAGCTGTGTATCCCCCCCCCCCGCTTTTGTTTCCAAACGGGGCAGTGTACATGGGAACAAATACACGTGTATTCGCTGACCCATTTGTTTAAAACCAGACAGAGAGAAGGGCGAGCAGGGGAGGTCGTGGTTTTGGCGGGAGCAGGAACGGTTCTATATAAAGTGACGACACACGCATGTGGTAAACGTGCATACTATAAGATCAAGGGAAAAAAGGCTATTTGCTTGTTGTGAAACACATTCTTATTTATCTGCATCTAATCGTGATGCCCACATCTTTAACACGCTTATAACTTTGGCGCTGTTCAACAAATCCGCACAAAACATTGCATGCGGGAGAAAAGTTGTAGGGGGATCCCAAAACGTTTTAAATCCGGGTAGACATGAATGGAAAACCTTTTTGCTCGTGTCTACAGCCCAAATCACTGGGCCGATTTACACCAAACTTGCAACGGCCTGGTCCCGAAAGGGTGCCTTTGCAAATTTGGTGTTAATCCGTCCAGTAGATTTTTTTTAAATGGCCACAAAGTAGGCCATGCCCTGGACAATCTGGCCACTGGCACCAAGGTCTGGCAATAGGGTTGAAGTGGGTATAGCCACCAGGGACCGGCTATGTGGTAACATTTTCGAAATCGGGACAGGCTTGGAGGGAAAAAAAATTCTGCTTGCAGCTGCAGCCCGAAGTGCTGGATATGTTTGCAGCAAACTTGTGCTAGGAGCATATCAGCAACGATCCAAAAGCATGCTTTTACAAACCTGTCCTGTGTTTAATTTTTTCAAAAGTGCCAACATGTAGGTACAAAAAATAGTGATATCCCTTTGGTTCCTGGGCATTGGGCCTGGCTGCTGACAAGGACAAATCTCTACTCTGATTTTCTTATTGGAGCATGCGGCATGGCGGAAGCCCAGGCCCCATGTATTGTGGAAATTGGCTGTGGCTGCCAGCCATGAGCACTGGCCAATTATGAGGGTATAGTGGACACTGGACCAGAATGCAGGCTAGATGCAGTGGATAATGAGGGTGGTTTGGTGGGGCCCGGTGTCATGATCGAGCCTCATGCTGTAGCCAATTCAACCATGACTTGCATCCCCAGCATGCACTGCTGAAAATGACACACATCAGTATGCGCTGCAAACAATATGTTTGTTGGTGGAGTTTTATAGTCCTTTCATATATGTTAAAAGAGTAATTATTAATACCTTATATACAGTGCTGTAACATTATGAAACATTTGTACTTATAAATACTATTAAAGTCAATGAAAAAACATTGTTAAATGAATGTTATGGGTAAGTTGCACTAATAAAAACCTATGAAATTCGCTGAAAAAACATTGTTAAAGGGACCTTAGTTAAAATCGAAAAACCAAAGAAATTTGCCAGTTATGGTGAGCTATGTAACCATAACGGGCACCACCACCAATCACTGCGAAGCCTTACACCCTGGACATCAAAGATGACATCACAAATGGCATCATCGATGACATCACATATCCGGGCAGTTGTTTTTGTTCTGTGAAAGTAAGAATTTTAAGCACAGGACATGATCTGGTCATATTGCATTGAAAACATGATACACACACTCTAAAGGTGCTGTTTATGTAGACCGTAACTTTGTGCTATGTTCTTAAGGTGCTTTCTTTAGGGTATGGCCTGAGCTCATGGTGCACATAATTAATTAATATTTTATTACACGCCTAACACCAGAGACCAGTCTCTAAGCGTCAGACCGGGATTCAAACCTGTTCTGATCTGCGTTTACTTGCTTCCAAGACAAATGTGTTGCCCTTGAGCTATCCTCCCGGGCCCATGGAACAACAAGCATGCCCCAGATAGACAATAACATTTTTATGCATGTTGATGCACTCTAACCTTAGTGTCATTTTCTAGTCATTGTATTTGTTTCCCCCTTACTAGAGTTTCCCTGTACGTGCCTCATATTTGTATGCATTGATGCTCTATATATTATTTTTAAATTAACCACATGTGAGGAGTAATTCTTGTATTATTAGTTGTTGATTCCAAGTTTAACATTAGTCAAGATTCTAATAGGCGTGGACTTATGATTCCACTGGCCAAACATACCAGATCATGAATATTCTCCTTCTGTGATCCATGCTGCAGCCAATGTCTTTGTGTATGTATTATTAGATGGCTGTAGTAACAATAAAACTACAGTGGAATGTTTCTGTTTCAATGAGTACATTTTGTGATGCGTGGAGTAGTTCATGAGAGGCCTCCTGATCACCCTTCATATTGTGCTAGCGACACTCTAAGCATAACTCCTTGTAGCGACTTCCATCAGGATTGTTACAGAGGAGTGATGTCATGTGTCAGACTTAGCAGTGCATGGCAGTGGCATGAGTTATGACTGCATAGCTTTGCATAGTCTACCATAACTGGTGAATTGCTTAGATTTTTTGATTTGACCTTGCAACCATAACGTCTCTTTAACAACGCTTTTTCCGAGGAATTTCATAGGTTTTTATTAGTGCAATTTAACCATAGCATCCCTTTAATAAGATTTCTTTCAGTGAATATATATATATATATATATATATATATATATATATATATATATATATATATATATATATATATATATATATATATATATATATATGTCTATTTGATTGCCATGGTGACAGCTCTCAATGACAGTGGGATGATCTGGCTAGTTGATATGAGCAGGAGAATGGGAGATTGCTGTGCTCTTGTGTTGCTGCATGCAGACCGGAGTACCCTGAGCTGTGCATGCATGTGAGTTTTCTATGTGTTTTGTTTTCACAGTAAAGAGAAATGTTTTGTCCAGGAGGAGACTGTGTACCCATAGTGCAAGGATGAATTGATTGGGGACTATGGTGTGTGAGTTGGTTGTAGAGGTACAGTGTTCTGTTGTTTTGTGTTTGGTGACAGGGTTATAGAGACTCATGAATGCAAGGCTTTGTTGGTTTACGTGTTTCAAGTGTGAGTGTGGAAATTTGAGTGGTTAGTGCGCAGGGCAAGTAAAGGCTGAGGTGACAGATGATGCTTGGAGGAGGGTGAGGTGTAGCATTTGGTGAGCCCTGCAATTGAGGTAGGGTAAAGGCATTTAACACCTGTTGTGATGTGGTTGGAAGTTTGGTGTCCACCGGACAGCCAGGAGTGACATTTTCAATATCGATCAAGTTTTGTAGTGAAAATGAGGGAGACAGAATAGCATTACTTTGATGATAAGACGAGGGTCAAAGATAGGTAGCCCATTTGATCTTAGCCCATGTCCCTTGTTGCTGTGAAAGTCAGTGGGTTAGGCTTCCTGTTGCTGGGCGATATCTCAGTTGATTAGGTGTTGAAAAACCAGGTCTTTAGCATTTGCCTGAAACGAAAATGGTCCTCGACTGTGTGGATTTCCTTTGCTATATTATTCCAGGATTAGGCAACCATGTCGGAGAAGGTCTCTCCTCTGTGTTGTTCAGTATGGTGTAGAACATGACCACTTGATGGAGATCATTCCTGGACCTTGAAAGCCTTCTAGGCTGGCATTGGATGATCTTGGCTCAGATGAATTCTGCTCCAAGGCTCTGAAGAGCTCTCTGGGCCATGCAGACTTATTTCAAATGTATTCTTTTAAGCTTGGACCCAGTGGAGATAACATAGTGCTTGAGCTATGTGTTCCCCTCCATTGAGTCTAAGTAATAATGTTTTGTATTTATTGTTTGATGTATTTTGTATTAGTTGAATCTTCTTCATGAGTTAGTCTGGCATGCTTTGCTACACGCTGTTGCCATAGCCAATTTTTGATAGAAGCAATTTTATGATGGAAAGGGTCCTCTGCTGACAGGTGAGGAATGGCAGGACTAGTAAAGATTAAGAAATTATTTATTTACAACTAGTTTGAATTGTGGTTTCAGGGTAAATCCAAAATGAATCCAGATCTGAGGTTCTGGATCACTTTTGATGTTTTTAGGCAGATGTCTGCTGCCACAGACCAAGGTAGTGGTGTCTCTGGTGCTGCATTTTGTGAGATGAGATGAGATGATAATGATTTCTGCTTTGTTTGGTTTGAGTTGGAATCTGTCTGTGATCGTCCATGTGCTCACATGTGCAAGCTAGTTGGTGAAGGCAGTGTTCGTCTCATTGTTGCTGGTCATTTTGAAGATGATTTGTGTGTCATCTACATAGTTAGAGCAGGTGAACCATGTTTATTTCATAAACCTCAGAATTGGGGTGATATAGATGATGAAAAGGAGGGCTGATAGGCCTGGTCCTTGAGACATTCCACAGGATATTTTGCAAGACTTGGACTGAAAGGGGGAAACCATGTGATGTCTGTTGTCTCTGTGGATAAAGACTTCTTCCAGTTCAGTTTTCTGTTGCATAGTCCATTTTCTTCGTATCTCATGATTAAGGAAGATTGTGTCAAAAGCCGCTAAGATGTTCAAGGGTTTCAGAGCCAAAGTGGTGCTCGTGTCTCTGAGGTTGTGCCAGCTATCTGAATTCTACATTTGCATAATCTAAGATGTTATTTTCCTCTACATGCTCTAGGATTTGGCTGTATACATAGTTTTCAAGGTTTTACACTTGGTAAGGCATGTTTGAGATAGGTAAGTAATTACTAGCATCGCCTAGGTCTCCAGTGGTATTTTTGAGGAGTTGGTTAATATATGCCATCTTGAAGGTTCTCGGTACAATTCCCGTTTCCAGTGAAGAGTTCATCGGTTTGTGAAAAAAAAGCACTGGTGCTTTCTTTATCATATTTGTAGACCTCTGAGGGCATGGGACAGTCCACTTCCAGGATTCCTTAGAATTGGATGAGCCTTGAGGTTGTGATTAGGTTATTGTTGGGAGGGATTATCCCGATTGCATTTTTCTGTGCTGCGTGTATGGCATGCTGGATGTTCTTCACTTTAATTTGGCAGTGGTTGGTGATGCACAATTTATAGGAGTGTGTGGGTGATTTACTTTTACTTGACTTTATTGCATTTATAATGCACACCAATAAACCCAGAGGCGTGAGGGCACATACAGTACAAACAACGTAAAACATAAATATTGCATCTACAACGATAAGATCAAAAATGGATTTGTGGAACGCAGCCGGAAAGAAACTCAGCATAGACAAATGGCAGAGAGCTAAAAAAAAGGACAAATAAGCAAAAAAAGAACAAAGGAGAGGAGCCCCCTTTGGCGGGGCACATCACAGAATGAGTTTACAATTCGAGAATCCTCTGGGGAGATATTTACACCGCCTTAAAAAAACAGGTAAGTTGCTACCACCACAACCCACCAGCACACAATCACTATTTTGTTACGTGCACCAGTCAGTAGGGTCCAACCTGCAAAGAATCATCAAATCCGACAGTCTGACTAAGCCCGGCCCTGCTCTGTTGCAACCAGGCGAGGACCTTGTTCCGCAAAGCTTGTCTGGACTCTTTTCCTCTGGCCTTCGGAATATTAGTGATGACAAAATTCCTTTTATCCATGATAAAATCATGGATACTCATATAGTTTATTTTAGGGATTTCTGACTTTCTTAATTGCATACTCCGCGGAGCTAACTTCTTAAGTTTAGCATTCGCCCCTATGGGTTGTTTAACTGCTTTTTGGCCAGGTTCGGATACAGGGGGGGAATGGAGATATTTCCTGTATTGAGCCATTGATATCTGCATTGGTGGTCTTGGCCCTCTCTTTAGTAGATATTGGACCCATGGCCACCATGAGCCCCTCACTGGAGGATGCCGTTTGTGAGGTTTGATCTATCGTCTCCCTTTGCATGTTGACTTGGCAGGCGTTGTCCGACTTAGGTAGCTGAAACAAGGTGACTGGGCTATGATACACGCCTGTCTACGAGCCAATGTTCACTCTAGGTTGGCGTAAATCCTGAACCCAGTCATTCAGAGAATCCACCAATAAGCCAAGGTCGAAGGGACTGGTACATAAAAGGAGCTCTTTGGCAATACTAGCCATAAGGAGAGGCCATTGTTCTAGTTGGGCTGACACAACTGGAGGAAAAATAGGCTCCGTAGAATCCATAGTACCAGGTCTTTGTGTGCTGTCCTGTAATCCCTCTAAACCCACTTCAGCCAGTCTTGCAACTGACTTACCCCACAACCCGCGGCAGAATTTGTGCAAGCCAGGCTCCCAGACAAAGGGCCACTCACACCACCCCTCTCACCTGGGGCCACAGTATCAACAAGATCCTCCTGTGAGGAGATAATTAGTGGGCACAATACAAGCAGGAGTTATGGCAGAGTGATCTGCCCCCCCCCTCGCAACAGGGGGAGCTTACACACCGGTATCCGTGGTTGGGACCAGTGCTTACTGCATTCGCATTGGATTGCGCCACATCATGCCTCGCCATCTAAGGACCGTACCGACTTCCGACTGGGGTGCCTTTGCCTAACATGGGAACACCCATCAGGAGGGCAATGCGGTAGCTGGTGACCCCCATGAAGTGGGAAATCCAACACGAAACCCTGGGGCACTACGCTGGACGCCGCTGGAGTCGCTGGTGCTGGTGGAACTGCTGACGCCTGCAGCCAGCTTGCCTGTGAAGCAAGTACCTTAGAGGAGGGGACCTACACCAGCGGCAAGCCGCACAGCCACAGAGGGTTGCTGCCGCCTCCAAATCTCAGGACTCAGGACTCATTTCTGAAGCCAATATATATTTTCGTGAGAGGTCTGTTCCATACATTGTGCATCACCAACCACTTCCAAGATTAAGGTATTCCAGGTATTTAGGTCCCTAAGAATGATCAGGTGTTGGCGGTCCACCACAAGGCTAACTGCTGTGCCCAATACATTTTCTACAAGGGTGGGATTTTAGGAGGTGGTTGAAATATGAGCAGGAAGGAGAGATTGGTTTGATGGTTTATGTTAAGATTGAAATGGAGTGTTTCACAGTCATGGATGTACATTCATTGCGGCGTACCTCAGGGTTCTTGCGTGTCACCGACACTTTACAATATCTTTACGAAACCACTCTTTGATGTGCTTGATTATCTGGGTGTCTCCTACACCAATTATGCGGACGACACCCAGATACTCATTCCCATCTCAGGTGATTATTTGGCAGACACCAAGGCCCTCAATGACGTCTACCTGGTTATCCAAGCTTGGATGGCCCAGCACCAGCTATGTCTGAACAACGATAAGACGGAGCTCCTTATCTTGGGTACCTCACAACGCCTGAGAAAACTCGAGCCGTCTTATCAGTCGTTCACCATAGACGGCAATACCATACGTGTCTCGAAAGACACCAAAACATTAGGCTTTTACCTAGACTCGACCCTATCCCTATCGAGACAAACAAATGCAGTTAGGTCTACCTCCGCCTACACGTGCAAACTTATTTCTGCCTGCAGACCCTTTCCTACTACCCCCAACAGTGTCACACTAGCCAGAACACTTATCATGGCAAAAATTGATTACTGCAGTGCTCTTTACTTAGGCACCAGCCAAGAGAACCTTTCCAAACTCCAAACTACCCAGAACAATGCCATTCGAGCGGCCCTGAACATCCCTCGCAACCATCACATCTCAGACGCCAGAACAAGCCTAAAGTGGCTACCGGTGAAGCAGAGAATTTCCCTAAAAACTCTTGCCCTCACGCACAAATGCTTAGCCAACAAGGCCCCGATCTATCTATGTAGTCGGCTTTCGTGCCACTCTACTACCCGACCACTAAGAACTGCTCAGACTCACTGCCTAACTATCCCCAGGTTTAAGCTTCAGAGAGCGGGAGGCACCAGCTTCCCTGTCCTAGCCTCTAAACTCTGGAACACCCTCCCTGCTACTATCAGAGCCGAAGATTCCTTCAACACCTTCAAGACTAAAACCAAATCCTGGCTCTTTGACCAGCATTAAGACATGACCGACACCTCTGTCTTATTTTCCCTGGCCTGCCTCCCTTGACTCCATTTCTTGCCTGCTAATTCTGCTAACGATTTTGTTCACACTAGGATACTTCCTCAGTTAATCCTAGTGCATTGTAACCTATGTAATATATGTAATTAGTATGATTGTTATTTACTGGTATTGTTTAAATTTTTTGTGATGTAACCTCCTTGCCTGTATGTTTGTCCTTGCAACTGTTGTACAAATTGCGCCCTGATGCCCCCGGGCCTGATGGTCTGCGCGTTATAAATAAACAAATACAAATACAAATACATGGTGGAGCTGTTGAGAGTCAGAATCGCACCAGAATTGGAGACAGGTGTAGGCGGGCACAGCAATCCCCCTTTCTTACTTTTAAATGCTTAACCTGCCTCTTGCTTGTCGCCGGCAACACACACTTATCCGAGTGCCTTGATCGCATCTTTAGGAAAAGGATGTGGTCATGAAATGCAATAGTTAGAATGATTCCCCAAACCCCCTAATAAGAAACACAAGGTTATAAGAATAATATCCCACACCATGTAATGCAGACACAGGAATGCTGGTTTGTGGGTCTGTTTACTAATTGATTTGCATATTGGTACCTGGCGTTACCCTCAGTACACCAGCAATGTTTTCGTTTTTGTGTAAAAATGGGGAAGTCACAATATACACACTTTCAAACTAAAACGTGTTCTTTAAACTAAAGAGAGTCCTTGAAAAATGTTTAAAAGTCTCTGTAAAGAGCACTTTATTTTCTCAATCTATATACAAAAAACCTTCTTTGGGAGACAGTCTAGCTAGGGCTGTTTTAAGGTCCTTTCTTTTGCAGCAGCCTCTGTTCTGGTGCTCCTTGGTCTAATTGTAGGCAGGCAGGGCAGCAGCAGTGTGTAGGGGCCCCCAAAGTTCCCTTTAAGCTGGCCTGCATATGCCAGGGGCCGCCCCACATGATAGCAGCAGCTTGGGGGATTCCTTGTCAGAGTCCTAGCTGCACTGTGCATAACAGGGACAGCCCATGTTCACGCAGGCCAAGTCTGCCAGGAGTGTCATTGAAGCCCCCCCTTTGCAGGGGTGGGCCCAGCAGTATTCAGACCCTGCTCCCCTCCCTCTCACAGGGAGCACCACGTATGTCAGGAGCAGCCCGGGCGGGAGCAGTGACGTTGGGTGCCCCACGTCCCCAAGCTGCGAGCACAGGCCTCTGCGGTGAACCAGGTGCTGTGACCCTCCAGGCAATCGGGTGCCACAGATAAATGACAGCGCGGTGGTGAAGGAAGGCACAGCACCCCCTCCTGACAATGGGGTGCCTAAATCAGGCAAGATCATTCAGGTTTACTTCCGGTGTGAGGGTCAGGCATCTGCTCTGACCGCTGCAAAGTTATTTCGTTTTTTTGTTTGGAGGATACCCTTTGCGACACACAGGCAGGGGGAACCTTCATTCATTTATTTGTGTAGGTTACATAGTGAGGCATATGGGGGTTGAGTTTGCTATGTTGCCCGTGCAGCTGGGCTGACTCCATTACATCCATATTGCTCTTCCTCCACCCATGTTTACTTAATTGTGAGGCACCAACCTCAATTAAAGGAACCCATTTCTTAAACTTCTTATATGTCCCACCCCTCTCCAAAGAGTATAACACACTAATGTCCCATAATACCTCAGTTAAAGGTTTTCCTGCCTTCAGCAGGAACTCAAGTGGGTGGATGTTCCACACATCAGAACATGGTCCTCTCGCTGCTTGGCTTTGAGGAGCAAAATGGTGGACTCTCTTCTCCTGAAACAGGCTGCATGTTCTTGTGGGGGCACTAGGAAGTTAGGAGACTCTCATGAGGTCCCCACCTGCGCGAGGTGCCTCAAGGCAGAGAAGAACTGTATTCAGGGCAGACCATTGAGCAGGCACTGAAGAATATGACATGACATCAGCCCAGAACGGAGAATCACTCTACACCTGGGCACAGGTAAGATGGGGAAGTATATGCCCAGGGGATGCTCTTGCACCTCCTCTCGCATTCTGGGCCCCTGCCTTGGTGCTCCGGCTCCACCGCACTGGTTATTTGGGAACAAGGACGCCCTCTCATCTTCCTGATTCCTGTAGCATGCTGCGTGGAAGCCAAGGGCCAGGACTGCAGGTAAGGAAAATTATGTATGGATGTATGCATGCCTGAATGAGTTGGTTTGTATCTGTACGTGTGCGCGCATGAATCAGAGAGTGTATGTTGTTTGGGTATGTGTGTTGTGACAAATCCCAGGGTATCCTCACTGCTTTCATAAGGGAAGCCCCTTTCCTTGAGGCCAGGGAGGTGAGGTCACTGCCCGATAGTCCCCTATCCCCTGTGGGTGGTACGCAGTGGGTGAATCTCACGAGGATGGGACCCTCTTTGGGACCAGTGATAACTATCTTGGGAGAACACGGTGCCCACCTCCTCTATCTCTGTCCCCTCTTTCCTCTCACCCCACTCAGTCCTCTGTGGGTCCTCACACACCTAGGTATTTCTGTAGGGTAGAAGACCTCATCCACACAGACCATACTGGGACGAGGGAGAGTCAGGGCTACCCTGATGGAGTACCTTTACCTAATGACACGAAGATCAGGCAAGGAGGAAAAAGCCCACCGCAGAACCAACATACACAAGATAGTCAACTAGAGTCAGACACAACATAAAAAGGGCAAAAGGACTGTGTACTTGGACAGATCTTCCCTGGATGACCCGAGAGTCAGCTGGAGGCATGCCATGGAGAACTGGAAAGGCTAAAGGAGCCTCGCCGAACATTAGCTGTGTTCCCCGCTGTCCAGGCTGGAGAATCGGAGGTCCGCGAGTAACCGAGAGTCAGACCACACAGTTGGACTGAGAAGCACACACCGAGAGGGTCCAGACCTGGGAATGCTGCAGGGTCATGCTGAGCTGCTTGAAGCCTGCAGGAGGAAGGAGCAGTTCTGCAAAGCTGCCCGAGCAAGCCTGTAATGCCACAAAAAGTACCTGAGTTACCGTAGCAGGTGGTAGAGATAACAGAGAACGAAGGAGGTGGTTGGGAAAGGGTGAGGAACCCCATCTACCTTCTACCAGCACTTGGGAAATCTAAGAAATTGACATATGAGAAACAGTGCCTGGCAGGTTATTGGGTACGACATGTGATATACCTGAGAGAGGTGCCTGGTACCCATATGAACTCAGTGTAGAGAAGGAGATGGACACATCACTCATGGAACCCGCCCCTCAACTCCATCATATTGGAAGAACAGCAAGAAAGCACTGTGCATGACACCTGATATCATCCCAATACCACATCTAAGATATGAAAGACATTATACACTCAAGCAACCATACCAAATCTACACTCGAACTGAAGTGTTAGAAGGAAGTCTGCAGGCACCACCTGATATAATAGAACCATAAGTAAAGTCTGACAGGTGTAAAGTGACGTCATGAAGAAAAGACACAAGGACGCAATGAAACGAGATGCAATAGATATATATATATGCAGAAATACAAGTTAGATAAGAGATATAGAAGCTTGCTACAGTAAAAAATATAACACAGTAAAGCAGCCATTTTGAGACATCGGTTTTGTGTAATGGTAAGCTTAAAACCCGAAGGAGAGGGACCAATGCTGCAGAGCTGACAGGCACTGAAATACAAAATAGTGCAAGAACAAAGAATATTTGTTCGGCTAAGAATCAAGGATGCCACAGTGAGAAGCAACTGCAAAATACAAAAGGAGGTGTAGAGGATAAGCCATGTGCATAGGACATATTTCTCTTAGATTTAGCAAAGGAGTAAACATTTGCGAGTGCTAAGTTTGGACAATTAAAAATGAAGAAGGCATATGCAAAATGGAGCAACCAAGTCTCCAGAGGCCAAAGAGTGTAATAGCACCCAGTATAATGTAATCAAATAGCACTAAATAAACACACAGAATAGACAAATCATGGTCTCCTCACACGTAGTGCAAGATCAGAAAACAAGGCCTATTCATAATGCTCCAGGCAATGATAGCAACGTACCTTCACTCCCTTAAAAGTTCCAGAGAAGGGAAAAGTCAGCAAGGTCAAATACAAAGACGAGGACTTGGCTTAAGGTCTAACTGATGAGAGATGGTAATGCTAATTAGCCAAGTGAGCAGTTGTCTGATGTTGTTCCCCGCACCTGGGTTTCATTTTGCTTACGTGCTGCTAATGAGCCGAATGTCCAAGGTTGGAAAAGGATGCCAACCTATTAGGATGGTCAATGTGATGATGGACTATACATTGTTGCAGAAGCCCATCCGCTATTGTTATTGTACTATTATCTGTGTTATGCATAGTTAGAGGTTGTTCTAGGCGTGCCTACCAGATAAAGGGCAGCCAATGTTGTTACTAACACCTAAATAAACTATAGGTATATATGTTCCCTTAAACAATCCTTCCGCCCGATAGGTTTTTACTATTTGCCACATAGGATGACCTCATAGCTGACACATATTGTGTAATGGAAATGTATTTGAGAGTGAGTAAGCTGCGACTTGTTATGCGTGTCAGATTTCAATGCTTTATTGAACTGATAGTAAAGTAGTACTTTTTCAAATTCTTTGAGTCTATCCAGTTATTTTGGCCCATAATTAGTTGTTATATAATCCCGTCCGGCACTTGATACACTACAGGTGCTACTGCATATTGGGTAAGCCCCCGCAAGAGCAGCACACCCGAGTCTGGGACCCACACAAAGTCAGGGAAGCCCCACAGGGGTCAAGGATCCACATCCATTCGCAGAAGCACATAGCCAAGGGGCTGAGGCCCGCAGCAAGTTGGGGAAGTCCTGAGATATCATAAAGGGGCCTGGGACCCACACAAAGGAAAGTGAAGCTCCACAACAAGTCACAGAGATCCTGAGACATCCCAGAGGGATCTGAGACCCACACAATAAAGAGAACGAGAGAGGTGCGAGAAGTGAAGATAAAGGATCAAGAACCTATTGCCAAAATGTTAGGAGTGCACAGTATTTAACCCTTGTGCATGATATCCTATACCATAAGAGGGGAAGAAACACATGATGTGTAAATAGTGTACCTTCTGTCTTGGTGTCCCACACCAGTATTGTTTAATGGGCAAGGCTCTGTTATTGTGTAGACCATTTAGTGGAACTTGGAACCTCGTGTTGTTCTGGAATGCAGGAAGGCTTCCAGGTTCCACGGGGTGTCCGTTGGCTAATGGGTGAGCTGGAGGTTGCTGCTATGAACCCTGCTTCAGATCTATGAATAAACTGTTGCATAGCCACAACGCCTCTTGTGGCTTACTTGGATGTGCAGTGTGAACCTTAACACAAATGATGGTACATTTTCTTAAATACTTAGAGCTACAGTCAAGTATGGCAGGATACTGAACCAGACTTGATGTTACATATGTGAACTGGAGAAAGAACAGGGGAAGAGAATCCCCCCAGATTATTTGTGAAACAAGAGTAACAGAGAAAGAGAAGAGCAAGGTAGGCAATTCCCTGCTAATCCTGTTGTGGTTTTGGATACATTGGAAGGAGCATCCAAAATCAAGCACTTTTAAGTTATAGAACCACTCGTCGTGTTTTCTGGTGAAAAGTAGAAGATTTGAGTTGGCGTTCAGAATGAGAGAAGCCTCCTTCTCGACCAAGAAGACACCCAATTGTTCCTTTATCCATCTAGAGTGTAATGGGTGGATATAAGTTTGGACATAGGGTGCTGGATATTTTACTTTATTGGACATCCTAACAGAGACTTTAGTCTTTTTGTTGAGGTAGGGTTACCCCTCTTAGATAAAGGGCCAGATAGTTTTCCTTTTCTTTACTTGTATATATCATTAAAAGTCTTTGCCAACAAACATATCACCACAGTGTCAGACATCTGCACCCTTAGAGTGAATGAATGTTGAATGGGTGCAGGTGTGAATGTGTATGATTGTGGTATAGGTGCATGTGTGAATGAGAGAGTGAATGTGTATGAATGAATGAATGATGTGTGAATGTGGGTGTGTGCCTGGCTGGGAACAGGCCAGTGACTGAGGGGGAGTTCAGACCTGCTTTCTCTCTGCAGCAGGGCATTTTGTAAATGACATAAAGGGTAAAGCCAAAATGATAAGTATTGTAGTGTTGCTAGACTCACCTTAATTGGTGCAGCCAGTCTGGATATATTTCCTACTGTGGCATGGCATTTTCTACTCGGCCGCAATGGTAAAGTAAATTTGATAAGTCTTATTACATGGCTAGACTGGCCTACCTTGCTGCAGCCAGTCTTTTTATATTTTTTTATTGAGTCATTAGTGGTAAAGCAAACATGATATGTTTCATCACATTGCTCAAATGGCTTACATTCGTGCAGTCAACCTAAATACACTTTCGTAATGAGGAATAATATTTGTTTAGGCCATCAAGGGTAAAGAAGACATGATAAGTGTTATTACATGGCTAGACTGGCCTACATTAGTTCTGCCAGTCTGGACATGTTTTTGTACCATGTCATGGCATTGTTTATTGGCACAGCCAATAGTAGTAAGTTCTTACATGGTAATACTGGAATATAATGTTGCAGCCTCCATGTACATGCCTCGGCACAGCCAGCATAAACATGTTTTCTATGCTGGCATATGTTGTTGGCATAATTGCCTCACGAAAATGTGATGGAAAATGCACCTGTTCACTGTTGGTGACTTGCATCTATTGGATCTTTCCATGTGTTACCATACAAAACCAATTGCAATCTTTTAATGCAATTTTTCACAGTAAGTGTGTTGTAAAATGTACCATTTTGACACATTATTTAAAGACTTTTCTCAGGGAGGGTACACCCCAAACTATTTTTGGTTGGTTTGAGCTCCCTCTCTCTGCTTGGTCGTTCCCCCATATTCGAGGCAAACATCTATGCCCTTCCAATAAAAAATTCACGAACCATGTTGGGTGGGGAGAGTGGAACAGTATATGGGCATGCAACTAAGTGGAAGGCTATGTTTTATCTTCCTGGCACTTGACAGCAGGTCCGGTAGGGCACAGCTAACATTCATGAGTTCAGGGCAAAAGGCCGAAAATGGGAAGCATGTGGAGGAAGAGAAAAGTTCCACAGAGGGATAGATGGTCTGTGGTCTGAGGGGTAAGACCTACCCTCTTTTTCCCAGGGTCCAACCTGTGACATTGCATGCAGGGTAAAAGATGATAATGAAGTGGGAACCTACTGCTGTAAAAGAGTGTGACACACATCCCAGGGGAACAGAGGACAGCAAACAAAGCAACTACACAGCCACCAGCAGAGCCCCGCCAGGAAAGGAGGTCTGTATGGAGCTCAGTTTACTCTTTTACATAAATGTATTTCACCTATTTTAGTGCCTTCAATCTATGCAAATGGAGCGTAGGCACAGGAGTAAAGACACATCTTCTCGTGAAGTATTTCACTCCTTTGAATACAGGATATTGGATGTACATTATACAACAGATAAGTACACATAAGATCTACACATGCATGTTAAGAGCTCTTACCCACATGAAGCCTCATGCTATAAAGGAAAGCACTGGGAGCTTTTGTAGTAAGACTCTGCTGCTAAACAAGGGGGAAATAAAATGAATTTACTTATAATGCAAGTGTGATATTCCCAGCTCATACCCAAGCAGGAGGCTTTGACTGGGCATCAATTGAAATGGGTTTAACACCTTATATACCAAATTACCTACTTTGCGAAATAAATGGAGTCCTTCTTTCCTCAGACCTGATACCAAAAAACATTTGCACTGGCTTCATAATCCTATTTCTGGTTTACACCACTGTGGCTCTTGTAATTTCTGTAAATTTGCGCTATCACCTACAAAGATTTTTACATGCCATGGAGGACTACGAATGAAAATCACTGATTTAATCAACTGCAAAACTAAATTTGTTATATATAGAATTGTGTGTGCGTGCAATAAGGTATATGTTGGCAGTATCATCCGGGAACTCTGGATAAAAATTTGAGAACATCTTTCTAGTCTTAATAATCAGGACATTAAACTCCCTTTGGCTACTCACTCCCAGACTCAACATCAGATGGACAACTACCATGACATTCGCTTTGTTGGCTTACGAGTGGTGAAACAACATCCCAGAGGAGGAGATCGCCCACTACAGCTGCACCAGCAAGAGGCACGAATCATATGCAAATTACAATGTCTGAAACTTGGATTAAACAAAGAACATGAACTTAATGTATTTTTGTGAAATGGGGGTTTAGCTGTTCATAACCGCCCTATGGAATTCATAGCACTTGTATAAATCTTTCAGACACCTGGTTTTGCAAAATCTTTGCAAAGCAAATCCTTTGATGGCATTTTACCTTTAGAAGTAATCATCCATTTGCTCTCAATCGCATCACTATTGGGACACAATAGGCATTTGTCCACTAAATTGGAGGGTGCAGGGTGTACCTTTCCCCGTGGTACTGGTTATTTATGCCAGAAATTACTTGGGAAAAGAAAAATTATTATTTCAACCATGTTTTCGTTGCATCTTTTTCCACGAGACCAATCGTGAGTGTCACATAACTTTAAAAAATCTCTAATATTCGCACGATAATTGCTGCCAAGTTGGCATGTCAATTCCAAAAAGCCATTTGGGCTTTAATTTTCAAACGCATCAGCCAAGTAGGCCATAGCGTATAATTTTATTTTTGATATGAGATACACTGGGCTGCTTTTCCTTTTTCTTTGACATTGCATATATACCTTTAAGTAAATAGATCAGACACATTATCTCACTTTTCATTGGCTATCATTACAGTCACGTGATCACACACATGACCTTTCACATGATCTGTACTTACGTATATATGTAGTGCTTACACTACTTGCCAACCCTTTGGCTGAACAGTGACATATGTGCACATCGAGGCACTGACTAGGAGTTGTCATTAATACTTTGCTGGTGAGTGTTATTAGTGATGGTTTGCTGCTTCAGTGTCTTAAAACGGGTTAAATTTATTTCGGAAGTTCCTAAGGAGTGTTGTTTTACTTATATTTGTCAGATCACCCAATAATTGCAGGCATTGGCTTTTCCTTTGTATTGGAATGTGCACCGCTGAGCGTTGCCCTTAGTTTCACCCGAAAAAGGGATTCCAGGTGAGTGGCATATTTCACAGAAATATATGTTGAGCGTTTTCCTTGTGGCGATAAACAGGTTTCTGTTCCTTTGTTCAATACCATTAATCAATACTGAAATGGACTATTTTCAGCGATTTCCCGTTGCATTATCACGCGCACCAAATGGAATAGCAGTGAATTGCAAGTATTTAACCCGGACACTGGGAGCAATATTTGGAGCACGCATTCAGCGTGGGATTGGTATAAAGACCTTGTTGGTGAGCAACCGTGTATTATCGTGACATGACTGCACAGTTTGCAGCATGAACTCTCAGTACTAAATGTAACCGTTGGGTATTTCTCTCTCTCGTCTCTCTTTTTATTCAGTAACACACCGACTCTTGATCAGCCCGTTTGTTACATCTGTCTGCTTACTTTAATTTATTTGAGTTCGCCACTGTGTGGAAACAGGCAATTTATCCCCAGTCTCCTACATGCAAAGCATTTTTCTTGGAATTAGCGACACATGCCAAATTAATAGACAGTTATCAGAGCTCATGGTAAGCAGTTATGTTTACTCCCAGCACATTAAATTACATTTCAATAAATTCAAAATTCACAAATGTATTGGCATATGTTACTTCGTCCCCTGGGGTGGAGTAACCCTTGCACCCTCCAATGTTTTTACTTACAACGTTTTTGCCAACAATGTTCTTGCTTCGAATGTTTACTTTTTGTGCTACATGAATCAATCCTCATGTGATGATCAGTGCTATGGGGTTAAAATGGTTAAGTTAGCATTGGTATAAATGTTTTGGAAGTTCACAGTGCAAATGTTGCTTTATGTACATCGGTGTGTAGTCAAATAGACTAATATTTTTATTTTTTATGTTTTATTGGTTAAATATAATTAAACCTTAAACATTACATCCTTGTGACTTTGGTAAGTTCATTATTTCTTCATTAAAAAGTCTTAGTTCCAATCCAAATTTTCTTCACACAGTGATTACAGATTCCTTACCCCCAGTTACCTTATGGTCCACTGTTCCACTTTTAACCAATTAGGTAGCTCGAGCATTTAATACATAAGGCAACTCATGCCCTTTTCTTATAGTTCTGGCCCTCCTCCTCCTGGTTCAGGTTTAGCATTTCAACAAATTTTAATGCATCAAGCGTTTTCCCAATTTTTTCAACATTGAGGAGTCGTTCCCAATAGTTTTTTTCCGTCTCCTCAGTAATATTCGTTACGTAACTTCCCATAAAGGTCTCTCTTTTATTTTTTAAAGATGGGCAAGTTAACATAACATGCCTTATTGTTTCCAGTTGATCCTTCCTTTTGCAGAATCGGCAAAAGGCTGCTGTATCTTCAATTTGCTTTCTTTTCCATTTAACTTCTCTGCAGTTCCAGATATTAAGTCTGCAGCGCAGCAACAGATCCCGATAGTGCTCAGTCGGGAATTTCAACAGGTAAGGCGGTAGGATATTCAAGGTTTTTTTTTCCCACACGATGTTATAGCATAGGTTTCTTTTCAATCTTTGTTCCTGTTTTTCCTCCCAGTCTTTTTCCCGATTTACTCTTTTTGCTTTATCCGGGTTATTCTTTAAGGTGTCTTCTAAAAGATCTAATTTCAGCAAGTGAGCCTTACAACTGCTTTTCCACTCCATAAACATTTTGTCTTCATTCAAAACGTTCGTCCGAGCTAAAATTTCAAATGGTTTTGGTGGATCATCCAGAATACACTTCCTATACAATGATATGGATTTCCACAGAGCGACAGAGGTCACTGATTGCAGCCTAAGCTCAGTTCTGGTAGTTCTGGTAGTGAAGTTGGGAGGCGTAAGATTTTGCACCAAAAATACGCCTCACAAAGATTCCAAACCTCCCATTTTAGGGCCAAGAGTGCTTCCGTTCCATAGGTGATGACCGCCACCACTTTCTGCTTGAAGAAGGTGACAATAGGGGTTAGCGAAAACTTCCCATATCTGCGATGTATGCAGATTCCTTGATTTGTTAGAGCTACTAATTTTTCCCGGATCAGAGAATAGTGTGCTTGTTCATTGCAATTTTTGTTGATCAATATCCCCAGATAAAGTGACGTTTCCACTTCCTCCAGTTTTTGCTTTTCCAATGACCACATCGCAGTTTTTCCAGCCTGCTTCCTCCCCCGGGTAGATTTCATAGTTAAGATCATCGATTTTTTGACATTCATCTTCATGCTACTTTCCTTTAGATAGTTATTAAAGGTCTCAATCCTTCTTTGTAGGCCTATAGGGGTTTGATCTATGAATACCGCGTCATCTTCGTACAGCATCAAAGGTATCTCTTTTCCGTTTATCTTCGGCAGGAATGCACGGATCTTCTCCTGAGCGGTTTTCATATCGGCCAGATATAGAACAAAGAGGAATGGCGCTACTGCGCAGCCCTGTTTAATTCCTCTGGAGGTTCCAATCCTCCTAGAAAGTCCTCCATTACTTGTTATTTGGATCTTGATGGAGGTATCAGTATATAATGCTTTGACAGCTTCAAGTAGGTCCTTAGGGCATCCCCAGTTTCGCATCTTTGACCACAAGCGCTCTCTGTTGATACCGTCGAAAGCTTGTTCGAGGTCGATGAAAGCCAGGTAAAGCTTTTTTTTCCCGGCTAGTGTATTTGACTTCAGCAGATTGATCAAGAATAGATTCAAGGCGGTGCCAACTCCACTTACAAAAGCTGTCTGTCTTTCATCTAGAATTTTCGCCTCCGAGGCCCATTTTTTTAGGTCTCTCAGTAGTAAAGATGCAAATAGCTTGCCAATTGAATCTAAGAGAGCTATAGGCCTGTAGTTCCTAGGGTTTTCGCGGTCTCCCTTTTTATAGATCGGTGCTATATAAGCCTCAGTCCATGTAGATGGTATTTGTTTAGTTTTAGTAATTTGTTGGAATAGGGTGTAGATTAACTCCGTTCAGGTCTCACAGTTTTCTTTAAGAAGTTTGTTGGAAATGCCGTCTGGCCCGGCAGCTCTTGAGGTACTAAGTTTTTTTATTAGGATTCTGATATCATCCTTGTCGAATTTCAAGTCCCAAGGAATTGTGTCAGGGATTTCTTTTGTGGTTTTTTCCTCACTATCTTCTTTATAAAGAGTAGTGTAATATTCGAACCATTTGTCTTCCGTGACTTGATTGATGCCTACGGCAGATTGACTTTGCTTTCTGTCGTTAAGTAGGTCCCAAGTACCTCTGGCATTGTTTGTTGATATTGCTGCGTTCATTTTTTCAGCATCATTCTGCATTCTTAGATGTCGAGTTTGTCTCAGCCAGTTTTTATATGTTTGTTGGCATTTTCTCTGGAGATCATATTGACCTGGGCCCTTTTTCTTTTTTATAGATCTCAAGTCTGACCTATATTGTTTTCTTCTTGTCACAAGTTGTTCGTCATACATATGTTTTTTTTTAGTGTTCCCTTTTTTTTTAGTTGGATCATACTTAATTTCATAGGCTTCCAGTAGCCATTTGTAGTCAACCATCCCCTCATCGATGTTAATCGCTTCTTTGTATCCTTGAACTAAATTCAGAATTGCCTGATTTTTAATTCTCAAACGATTTCTTCCTCCAGTGACCTCAGTTGCCATTACTCTTTCGGTCCCTCTGTTAGTACTTAGTTCCCACGCAAGAGCAGTAGCGAACAGACAGTGATCACTACTCGTTTGTTTTATTATTTTGAAGGATAGCATGCGCTCCAAAGTGTTTCCTCCTGCAAAGCAGTAGTCTAAGCAGGCGCCTGATTTCCCACTGTGCCAAGTGTTTGCACCCTGGAGGTCTCCCTTAGTCTGACCATTTAACATCTTCATCTCACAAATTCTCATTTCTTTCATCCAGACTTTTTCCTTTCCTAACAAATGATCAGTGACTTTGATCTTTCCATCTTTATCCAGTAATTTGATGTTCAAGTCACCATTTAATATTATCAACTGATCATTCCCCTCCGTCATGGATTGATCAATTACCTCCGTGATTGACGTTAGAAAGTTCTCCTGGGTTAACATATTCTCGCTCCAGTAGACGTTTATCAGGATCATTTGTTTCGGGTTTGTCTGGCCATCTAGTTCAGACGTAACTTTGAGAATTTGAACATATGGGTTTGGTGTTAGATGTTTGTTTACTTTTAGTGGACATTCCAGTTTCTTAAGTATCATGAGGCCTCCAAACGGTCTTCCCTTTGGCCCCTTTCTCGCCGGATAGATGTAGACCTCATAGCCCTCACACATGGGGGGCTCACGTAACCAAGATTCTTGGATTGAAATGAAATCATATTGAGTCAGGAAATAGCTTGTGTTTGAGAGCAGTTTAAATCCTCTTGTGTTCCATGATGCACAGAGGATTGAGTTCTGCTCATACTCCGTACTCTATTGTTTCTTCTTTGAGTTCAGTGCATTGGCCATCCAAGCCCAATCCTTGCTCTGATTATTTGTTTAAGTGGGATTGTTCTTATTCCTCCTTGAATTTTCGGAGTTATCTACTGTGAACCTCAGGGCTTTCAATGACTCTTTGCTTTTTTTCAATATTGAAGAATCTTCGTCCAATCGACTCTTTCTCTTCTTCGCTTTTTCCATTATTTTTCTTCAGTTTTTCAGCAGCAATTCTGTCTTTTGCCAATTTTCCCCCCGTAGTTGAGGATCTAGTTTTTACTGATGCCTCCTTTTTTGTATCCTTTCTTAATTCCATTTGAGATTTTTCTTTTAGTTTTCTGGATTTATCGTCCACGTCCTCCAGCAAGAAACCTCTTTTTCTTAAGGTATCTGACACTTCCAAGAGTTTCCGCTTTACATTTTTTGACGTCAAATGCAAGATAATTTGGTCTAGCCTCTGTTCGTTTGGGAATTCGACTACTTTTATATCATCCGTTGAAATTTCTCTTGGTGACAGAACTTGCTTACAAAGCTCCACCACATATCTCCTATTTAAGATTGCCCTTCTTGGTCCATTCGCAGCTGTTTCTAGTTTTAAGTAGCATCCTTTAAATAGAATTGATTTGATTGGGGGTGACCTTAGTGGTATCTCTTTCCTTTTTGTTTCAATGTCCTTGTTTTTTTTCCCTTATTTATTATTTCTTTAGGACAGGGGCTGTCACAGCCCTTTTGATCTGTCCTCTCTTTGTTCACCGTATCTTTTCTTTTTTGCTGCAGAGTCTTAAATCTGTTGGGCTCATGATCTAGTTCTAAGCCAACTTCCTTTCCACAATCTCTTCTTTCTTTTTCCTTACTGTATTCTCGGGCACTTTTTTTATGAGGCTTCGATTTCTGAGCTTCCTTTGATTTTGCAGTTAGATCGATTGTTTCCCAATTATCAAGTGTTTGCCAGTCCGAGTCACTTATGCTGTCCCAAGTTCTTTCTCACTATCGTATTCCATCAGATCTATGAGATCAGTCAGATTTGCTTGCTGTTCTAAGTCCTCTCTACTGTCTTCCATTAGCATCTTTTCTTGATCTTTTTGCCCCCCAGTCTCTATATGGTCACTCATATTCACCTCTCTGCGAGATTTCTTTGCACATTGTGAGTTCTCTCTTCTGGGTGGCGTTCTTAAGTTTCTTAAAAAGGCTCCTGAACCATTTACTTTTCGTTTGACAGATTCATTCTTGGTTTATTTCCCCTTTTCATTCGCTGCACTTATGTTCTCCCTCCTTTTTTGATCATTCAAATCTTTTGGCACTGTTCCAGCAAAGATTGCAAAAGAAGATCGTTCTGGTTTTCCAGATGTGTCTTTTTTAGTTTCCTTTATCCCAGGTGGGATCAGGGTCACCTTTTCCTGATGGTGCTCCTTTTGATTGCGGGGGCCAGCTGCATCCTGTTTCAATTTCATTGGTCCCTTTCCTTCTTTAGGAGTTATATTCGGCCGATCCTCCTTTTCCCTCGGACTGTCATGTTTATGGATAGATCTCATCCATTTACAGTCTTCCAATACCGCTTCCATTAACACAGATTTGTCCGTCGCATCCCATCTAGCTAAATCACTAAGGCGAGATTGCCAGGTATGGGTTAATTCCGCTTCTTTATTTGTTCGTTCATTTAAGCTTTGCAAAGCCGAGGCCATGTAAACATGTGTCTCTTTTAGTTGTGCATTGCTGGTAGTTACCTCTTGTACTGAGTCTTTGATTGCCTCATAAAGCTTGAGGAAAGGGGCCATTGTTATAGTTAGGGAGGCCATTACCACTTTTTCAAAGTGGCCCAAATCTTTTTCCCTTTCAGTCTTGCAGACCTCACTGATAGTCTTTATGATTTGCTGATTCCATATTTCTCCTACAGGTCGGCTTTCAATTTCCAAGATTTGGGAGCTGGCTATATTATTTCTTGTTTGTTCCAAACCGGGTACTGCCTTACCCATACACTGTTCCATTATTTTCGCTGGTAAGTTTTTATTTCTCCCATCCTCAAATGGCAGTTGAGTCTCTTTTAGAGCTGGCCTATTTCCGCTCTGCCCAATCGGCGGTGTAGCGATATCATCAGCCTTTTCTTTATCCAGAGCGGCCATTTTCTCATTTATCAGACTGAAACTTCTTCCTTTTTCTCTTTCTATTTTATCCGTCAGTGTAGAAATGTCTTGCATTATCTTGTTTGCAAGACATGAGTTACTCAAACTTGCTGGAGGATTGACTTTAACAATCTTCATATTTGATTTGTCCAAAGGTCTCTGCCCCCCCAGATTGCGCCTAATAGGTTCTGCATCATGCTCATCCATATGGATTCCTTTATTCGATTCAATTGTGTAGTTTACAGATCGATATCCATTCCCTTTTGTGGGATTTGCAATTGGGGGGCAGTTCTTCAAAATGGGACTAATCCTCTCTTCCCTATATGGTTGAAAAATATCAATAGGCTCTTGGGCTATCCTTATCGGCCCTCTGTAATCAATCTTTTCCTTTTGATTGATTGAGTCATGAAGTGCCTCTTCGATGTGTCCTAATTCGAACACGTCCCATTTGTCTCCCTGGTCCCAAGCTATATCTGCTGATTGTCGATTATTTGTATCTGCGATTGTATAGAGTTCTCCAGATTTATAAGCAAACTTTCTTTAATTATTGGTTCACTCAAGTCTAGTCCATTTCCATGATTGGATATTGTTCCAATATCCTCATCTCCTGATTGCACGACCTTCTGATTACATGAGATGTCATCCAATGGATTAGTTGGTAATACTTCCAACTTTGATTTTTCAATTTCTTGGACGGGGATATCATCCTTTCCTACTGCTACTTCATCAGATGGATCCACTTTCTCCTTACAGATCCCATCAATTCACGATTTTTCTACTTCAATAGATTCCAAGGGGGTTAAACCATATGATTTCCCCTTGTCGATGTTCTTAAGTAACGTCTCCACTTGGCCGACGTTAGCTTTTATTAGTGGTAGCAAGGTTTTTACAGCTTCTCTTTCCATAGGGGTCGTAAATGGCATAGATAATTCTGGAGAATTAGGGGTCTGGCACTTTGAGTTTTCCTTTTCTTGTACAAGGATATAATCCTTGCCTACTGCTACTTTATCAAATGGAACCAGGTTCTCCTTATAGATGTCATCCCTTGTTAATTCATCCACTTCATCGGACTTCAAGGAGATTAGCCCATCTGATTTCCCCTTGCAAGGATCCTCAAGTAGCGTCTCTACTTGGCCGCCATTTGTAAGTGGTAAAGGGGTTTTTGCAATTTCTCTTTCCATGGGGATCGTACATGGCATAGGTAATTCAGGGGATTTCAGTGCCAGGCACAGATTTTCGTCTATGTCCTTCAACTGTGTGGGATTGAATTTTTCCATATTTGATTGCTTTTCTCCCACTGATAGACTTTTTCTATTTTCAATACAAAATGATAAGCGACTTTGTTTTAACGACGTGGTTCTAGAGGTTTGCTCTGGACTCCCAGTTGTCTCAGGGAGTGAACCAAATCTCTGTCTTACCTGCAGACGTGTTCTTAAACCTGTACCTTGTGTGTCCTTTGATGGCGGAATAGTTTTCATTCTATCTGAGGCTTCTTCGTGCAGCTTCACCTCCGTATCCTCCGGTAGCTGGTAGTTAGATTGTCCCTGTCCAGCCACAGCAAGCAGCCAAACAGCCTAACAGCTCCTGTAGTACACAATTTCCAATGCCCTTTGCGCGCGCCGGGCTTAGCGCTGCAAGGGTGTCTGGGGGCAGCTTTTGTTTCATTTCCTGATTTCGTCACAGGGGGCGTGCTGTTCAGGTACTACTTTTCACCATGCGGGATTCATTCACCTTAGCTTTCATAATCATGTCGGTCAAAGACTTTCAACAGTATTTTACAAGACCCCTGTATGACCGTTTTGACCTATCTTCACCGCTTCCCAAGTCCTTCTGTTTATGGAAGTCTCTTATCATTGGGTAATCGCCCACAGGTTCCTCCGTGAGCATCCACGTGGTGCCGGACGCCTCTGTTGCAGGTTTTCCCCCCCTTTCTCAATAGTTCCTTTCAATCTTTCAAAGTTCATATTTAGCTGCTTGCTGTGCTTCGTTCAACACAGTTCGGTTTCTTATTGACTCTCCCTTCGACTCACCGGCTGTGATGAACTGCTTGGCTTTCTTCTCCTTCCAGTCAAGGTTGGTACCATGGAGACCAGCGTCTCTCCCTGGCTTGGTTATCAGCGGAGGAGGGTCTCGTGTACTGTAGACATCTGTTGTCTGAGATGGTATTTTCCCCAAGATTTCATACATTGGGTTTTCTTTGAATATTTACCCAGCTTGGGTTCCCTAGGTGTTTCATCTCCCAATTTACCCTCTTTCTCCATCCTACAAATTTGGGAATCTGTTGTATTCAGTACCTCTTTTCTTCTCCCCCAGAATGAGTTTATGTGTAAATGCTCTAGCGGTGGATTTCAAATTTGGGAATCTGTTGTATTCAGTACCTCTTTTCTTCTCCCCCAGAATGAGTTTATGTGTAAATGCTCTAGCGGTGGATTTGTATACTTCTGCTGCTAAGGGAGGTGATGATCTGTTAGGGCTTCCATCTCCTGTGTTACACGATGTAGGCCTTCAGGTGAGAGGAAGGCATGATCTATCAGAGACTTATCAAACCCACCTTGGTTTTTAGGAGTTTTTTGGAGGTAGCATCCCACAGATGTTTATATGTTAGGGTCACTAGTATTTGCCCTTGATGAATATCTCTGGGAGTATGAGAGAAATTGAGGATAATGAATGTCAACTCATCTCCACTAGATAGAATTGAAGATATTGTAACACCCAGTTTCCTGTGAGGTACCACATATATGGCTGAAGTAGTAGAGTGACACATCCGTAAGTCTAGAGAAACCATCATTTTCTCTCTCCCTGGTATCAGATAGGCTTGTGGGCATCGAAGGTAATAATCATTTCCCTCTATTGTTTTTTGGTCAGGGAAAATATCTGGGGAGGTTAAAGGTAAGAATTGGACTCCCATTTTCTGTTCTGAGGACTGGAAGGGATGTGTCATGCTCTGCATCGAGTTCTCACCATTAAGGGAAAAAGGGGTTTGATAGGGTTTGTCTCTTGAATCTAAGATTTCTGAGGATGGTGCACGGAGGTCTATATTTGGGTTCTCTACGTTTAACAGGGTTCTCCAGCTATCATCAATTGGATCAAATCCCACTCCTCACACCATATGTAAAGAACTCATGGCAGCAACAGTAAAGACAGACACAAGTGATCATAGTTCAAGAGTGTTTATTAAACTGTAAATTCACGGTGGAAAAACGCCTATTCCAAACCTAAATCAAATATTAATGTTAATGATAAAGGTATTTGTACCGTGCACCGTCACCAACAGAATTGGTCCCGAGGTGCTCTGACGGATCTGTAAACAAAAAAGGAGGGGTGGGGGTTATTAGGGTGAAGTGGGAGTAGGAAAGTGAGAAAGGTTGTGTCCTGTTGGCAGCTTCAGTTCCGTTTTCATTGTGCGCTGAGCTTGGGTGTGAATTATCGGATCGATGCCGGTCATCATGTGCTGTTGGTGAGAGTTATGTCTTGTTTGTTAGTTGTTGCGGTGTTGTGTAATACGTGCGGTTTGCTGTGCAGAGAACTGGCTGTGTGGGTTTTTGTGTGAGAGATGTATGCAGAAAGTTGAGTTTCTGGGTTAGTGGGATTTTGCCTCTTAGTATTTGCATTTCTTTGTTCCACGTCTCTAATTGTCCTATGGAGTTGGTGTTGTAGTTTGTCTGTCTACTTGTTATGTGTGATGGGGTGGCAGGTTTCCATTTGTGCTATTTTGGAGGTTTGTGTGCCAGGTTGAAGCACGCATTGTCCCCCATTCTGGTATTGATGCTCTATATTTTACATTCATTAGCTCCCTTCCTACCCGTTTTCCGGTCGGTGATCCATAGCTGTTTGCTCCGTCGACTAAGACTGTGTTGAAATGTTATCCTTACCCTTCCCTCCTGATCTCTCCATTTTCATTCTTAGAGTGACCTTAACATATCTATGCTTCATTTTGGTATAGTGCTATGCCATAGGTTTTTCTTTGCCCTCGCTCGGTTTATGGGGGCAGACCAGGAGATAGGGCGGATCAGTTCCATCTCGGAGTATTGTTTCCACTGCATATATATCCAATAGGCGTTACTTATAGTTATGGGGAGAAGAGCCAGGTTTTGAGTAGTTTTCTAAATAGAAAGTGATCTCTCATGTTACGTATGTTTTTCAGAAGATCGTTCCAGGTTTTCGATGCAGGGTAAGAGAAGGAGCTTCCTCTGAATTTTCTTTTGCTGTATGGTTTTGGTTCCAAACGGATGTTGCTGCTAGATCTCAGTGGTCTTGTTGGGTGGTAGATGTTTATCTTCTCTCTTAGGAACTCTGCTCCTAGGCAGTGGATTGCTCTGTGCGTTATGCAAATTGATTTGAACTTTATTCGCTGCTTTTTTGGTAACCAGTGTAGCATTTTCAGAGCTGGAGTGATGTGTTCTCTTTGTGGTAGTTTGAACAGGAGCCTGGCTGCCACGTTTTGTATGCATTGAAGTTTTTTTAGAAGTCGCTCTGGCATTCCTAGATATAGGCTGTTGGCATAGTCTACTCTGGATATGATGAGAGCGATGATGGTGAGCGTTTTGTGGGTGAATGAGAAGAATGGTAGGATGTTTTTTACTGCTCTTCGGAGGAAGAAGCATTTCTTGATTAGAGCGTTTATTTGTGGCTCTAGAGTTAGTTTGTTGTCCATCAAGACTCCCAGGTTCTTTACTATTGTCGATGGGGCTGGTGCTGTGCCAAGTTCCAATGGCCAAGGGAAATAGTGATTGTTTTCTTTGTTTTTAGAGCTGATCATTATTTCTGTTTTTCCCAGTTTGAGTTTGAGGAAGTTCCTGTTCATCTAGCTGTAGATTCCATGAAGGCAGCTCTCTAGTGTTGTGTTTTCTTCCTGTGTGTCTTGTTTTTTGTAGACAATTTGTGTGTTGTCAGCACAGTTGTAGCACGTGAGGCTGTGTCTTTTAATGATATTGATTAGTTGAGCCAGGTAAATGTTGAATAATAATGGGGAGAAGGATGATCCTTGTGGTACTCCGCATGTGGATTCTCTTCAATTGTATTTGAAAGGTTTGATCCATATGGTTTCTGTTCTGTTTGCTAGAAAGGATTGAATCCATATTAGTACCGGTGAGAGCATTCTGATTGGCTCTCGCCGGGTCCTTACCCGGCCGGGAATCCCTCCGTCAGGATTCCACGTCCTTTGGCCCCAGCAGGGTCGTGGCAGCCACTCAGCCAATGGGGAGGCTCGAAGCGGGGCCATCCCCGCTCCGAGCCTCCCCGCGGCTGAGAAGCTGCCTTTGCCTCCCGCCGGGGACTCGGGTAAGTCTTTTTTTTATTCCCTTCCCTCCCACCGCCCCCTAACTTATCTTCTTGTTCCTACGTCCCCGGCGGGGGACGAGGGAAGCCTCCAGCCGTGTGGAGACTCGGAGTGGGGCCACCCCCGCTCCGCACCTCCACGCGGCTGGAGACTTCCCTCGCCGGGGACGCAGGTAGGTTTTTTTTTTGTTTGTTTTCTCCCCCCATCCCTATCCCGCCCTCCCAATCCCACTTACCTTCTTTTTGATCCTTTTTTGGGAGCGGACGCGCTGGGAACACTTGTGTCTGCTCCCCATGACCGCCATGGAAAGGGAAAATGAACTCCGTTTTCTCTTTCCATGGCAGCGGCTATTTTCTTTTTCTTTTAGTGCCCCGGTCACGCAATTTTTGCGGGCCAGAGTACTAATAGCAATATAACCCTCGAGTCCGGGGCATTACCTATGGGCCCCGGGGCATTACCTGAGTTGGTAATGCCTCCGACGCTCGGGTTATATTGCTTAAGTAAGGCTAGTTCGGTGATTCCAATTTCTTCCAATCTCATTATGAGGATGTCGTGGTTGACTGTCAAATGCTGCGGAGAGATCTTATCAGGGCGCTGCTTTTGTCTGAATGTGCGATCCCCTTTCAGTCATCCCAGATTGAAAGAAGTGCTGTTTTTGTTCCTCTCATTGGTCTGAAACCTACTTGTGGCTGGTCCAATAGATGATGTTCTATGAATTCTTGGGTTATCCTGTAGATGTATGTTTTGAGTAGTTTCGCTGGGTACGGGATGTTGCAGATAGGAATGTAATTGGAGAGGTCATCCATGTTTCCTGTTGTGTCCTTGAGGAGCGGCTTCATGTATGCTGCTTTGAAGGATTGTGGCACTTTCCCTGTTGAAATTGAGTGGTTGAAGAGGTTTCTGTAGTAATCCATGGGTGTTCCTTGTGTGAGGATTGATGTGTATATGTCAGCTGGCCAGGGATCCGCAAGGGAGCCTGTTTTGTTACTTTTGTTTACCAGTTTCACGAATGTCTCTGCTGATATTTGGGGAAAGATTTGTAGTCTATACAAGCGTTCCTTGTGGGTTGCATACTGGGGTCGTGTGGTCGGCTTTGAAATTAAAAATGACACAGTCCTTGGAGCATTGTGTAAAAATAAAAGGGCCAATACTTAGAAAAACCTACTGCCAATTCCTTACAACTAAGTACAAAAAGAGTGTGGGATAAGGGTTCAATAAAGAAAGAAGAGTTCACAAATAATAAGTCAGGATGTGATTGCCAGGGATCTCCCTTCCCCACGTTTTCAGCATGGGACAAGGTGGGACCTTGTAGCACAGCACACACTCGAGCTTACTCAGTATGAGCCGACAGTTCTGTTTCCGCTATCCGGTTCTTCCATGGTTAAGTCTCTTTTCAAATAAAAGTCTCTTGCCTTCGAGGGCCTGATGCATTCAACAAACAAACACAAAGTTCTGTTCCATATACACTTTGGGTGACAGCTTCACACCTGGGTTCCCTTCTTCTGGGCGCAGACCCCTCACCAATTGTTTCCGACAAAACAACTCAACAGTTCTTTTTCCAATGAACTCGGTGTGATGACTTTTCACCCCTGGATCTTTCTCGGCCGGGCCCTTGACCCAACTGAAAAGGGAGACCATTCACTTTCCCTTGTCTTGCATTCACAACTCTTAATGTGTTTTTAAGCACTTGTCAGCTTTCATCTTCCGGGTTCACTCTCGCCAACTTTTACCTGGTTCGCTGTGCACACCCCTTGGTCGGGTTTACTTCACTCAACACGTTATTCTCGTTTTCAGCTTTCCTCTGCTGGGTTCACTCTCACCAACATCTCCACACAGTTCACTTTGGGACTTTTACACTTTGCCCATTCTTGTTAGCTTCCCTTCACGGGTTCACTCTTGCAATCTTTACACCATCCTGTTCAGGTACTACTTTGCACCATGCGGGATTCATTACCCTTAGCTTTAATAATCATGTCGGTCACAGATTTTCGACGGTTCAGAGGATTTTACAAGACCTCTGTATCCCACTTTGACCTATCTCGCCTCTTCCCAATGCCTTCTGGTTACGGTAGTCTCTTATAATTGGGTAATCGCCTAGAGTTTCCTGCGTGGGAACCTGTTCTGGGTTTTCCCCCTCTTTCTCAATAGTTCCTTTAAATCTTTCAAAGGTCAAAATATAGCTGATTGCTACATTTCGTTCAACATAGTTCGGTTTCATATCGACTCTCACCTCGACTCACTGGTTGGGACATGTCAGGTGAACAGCTCTAGAATTAGTCAGTTATTTTCCTTGGTGCAGAAAAGTGTTCATGTCGGAAGCGGGGTTAGAGTGTTAGTGTATCCTACGGGATATAAAGAGGAAGAGGTTTTGTATGGAATTATAGTTCTCGTCCTAGGTGTTTCGGTACATTCGGAAGAGTGAGATTGGTAGAGTTTGTGGAATGAGTAAGAGGGTTTGTGGGAACTGTAGTTGTTGGTCACATTCGACTGGGAAGTCAGAAATGAAAATCAGAGGGATGGGATTGGTAGGGATTATGAAGGAAATATGGATAGCTGTGATTGTGAACTGAACAGAGGGGATTGTGGGAACGGTAGTGTTTTGTCAGGGTAGATTGGGTGTTTGGAATTTAATTATCAGAGGGACGTGGAGAAGAATGGTTTGGGTTGTTTCCTACTGTAACAGGGTTTTGTTTTTTAATTGATTTGCCACAGGTGTATTGGTGAGGAGATTTTAATAAGGGAGTTTCATTGGGAAGAAAGGAGATGGATGTAGTACAACCTACCAAGGTTTCAAAGATCTCATTCTCTTCTCCTTCTTCCACGGTTTAATGCCATGTCTCACCTGGGTTTTTTTCCCGAGCACAGCCCCGGGCTCCTCTACCCAGGTGATCCTCCCTCGCTCATCCACCCCCAGGGTTGGTATCTGAGAGCGCCAGCCCTCCTGTGGACACCTGAATAAGGGATTCCCAAGGTCTACTTCAGAGAATAACATCAGGTTTCTCACAGTTTGGAAAAATATTAAATACTCTGGTTAGCCTGGTATTAACCATAAATGCATATGTTAGGTAAGAAATACAATCATTATGTCAACAGCAAGCAAAAATACAGGGGCTTAGCCAGTATTTGTATTTGTATTTGTATTTATTAAATGTATAGAGTGCTTTAATCCAAAGCGCTTTACATGGAAACAACAAGATTACATTGAGAAATTGGAAGCATACTTATAAACATGAGACAAACCTTCAAAAAAACAATATGTAGATCAATTTAACTAGATAAGTAACAGAGAAACAGAGCAGAGAAGGAGTAAGAGTGAAGTAAAGAGGTTAACAGGACGGGGAAAGAAGAAGATGAGATTTCAAGGAAGAACGGGAGGAGGGGTATGAGGAAATGGGGTGGATAGAGAGAGGGAGAGAATTCTAGTTTAGGGAGGCCAAGAGCTGAAATGATCGGAAACGAGAAGGGGCACAGGGAGGTGGGGGTACAGTGAGTAGGAAGAGGTCAGCAGATTGGAGGGGGCGAGAGGGAGAGTAGAATGAGAGGAGATTGGAAAGGTGGGGGGGCGAGATCGTGGAGAGATTTAAAGACAAGACAAAGGAAGTTAAATTTAAATTGAGAGTGAAAAGGGAGCCAATCAAGAACAGTGAGCGAGGAAGAAATGGAATTACGAGGAGAGAGAAGACAAAGGGTGTAGATAGTAGAGTGATAGAGGGATTTGATGGGAGCAAGGTGGGAGGCAGGAAGACCGAAGAGGAGAGAAGAGCAGTAGAAGAGACGAGAGAAGATGAGGAAGAGATTAAGAGTTTAGTGGCATGAAAGGTGATAGAGGAATGGATTTTATGAACATTGAAAAGGTGGTAGAGACAGGAGCGGGAGGTGAGAGAGTTATGGTGGTTAAAGGAGAGGGAGGAGTCGAAGTGAAGGCCAAGGTTGCGAGCATGGTTGGAGATGGGGAGATTAGAGGGGGGAAAGAGAATGAAATGAGGGGAGAAGGCGGGGATGGGAGGTTGAGGGAAAGAATAAGATCTCAGTCTTGTCAGAGTTGAGGGAGAGAAAGTGGGAAGACATACTGTTTTTAATAGCAGTAAGACAGGAAGAAAGGTTAAGGTGGATGTCAGGGGTGAAAGAAGAAAAAGAGAGAAAAAGCTGGGTGTCATCAGCATAGAAATGATGAGCGATACCGAAGGAAGAGATGATGGGAGTGAGAAGAGAAGTATAGAGCGAGAAAAGAAAAGGACCAAGTACAGAGCCTTGGGGGACACCGAAGTCCAAGGGGAGAATAGGAGAGGTACGGCCGCCCCAGGAAACAGAGAAAGAACGGTTAGAGAGATAGGAAGAGAGCCAGTTAAGAACAATGCCTTTGAAGCCAAAGGAAGAAAGAGTGTTGAGAAGCAAAGGCACCATGAAGCAGTAGGCACCATAAATACAGTGGCCAGTGATGAAATACGGTGGTTAGCTTAGTGGTGATATTAATACAGTGGTTAGGCTAAAAGTGATTATAAATGAGTGGAGAGGCTGTAGGTAACCACAAATGCAGCGGTTATGCAAAAATATTACAATGGTGTAGGACACTAGCAAGCAGCAATAGAGTGGCTATGGAATACATACTGTGCTTAGGGCAGGCCCAAAATACATTGGTTAAGCCAGTAATAACAAAAGTATAAAGGCTTGGCCTGGAGCAAACAGGAATATAGTAGTTAGAATGGTGGCAACCAAAATACAGTTGTAAGGCTGAAAGCAACTAAAAATGCACTGGTTAGGGAAGAAATACAGCTGTTAGGGAGTGATAGAAATAGCAGTAGTTGGGGAGATATCAGAAATAGAGTGGTTATGTGAAAATATAATGCCAGTAGCAGCCACAAATACAGTGTTTATGCCTGTATCGGCTGCACATTATGAGTTTAGGCACGAAGACACCATAAATACATTAATTAGGCAAGAATACAGGGATTAGGCCAATAGCAACTAGAAATACAGATATACAGTGCTTTTCACCCAGGGACCAAAAACATAACAGGTAGGGATAAAATACAGTGGTTGGCAAAGTGGTGGTAGAAAATACTTGATTAGTTTGAGAGTGGCCAGAAATACTGTGGAAATGGAAAAACATACTGTGGGTAGGCTGGTAGCGACCCAAAATATAGTCGTTAGGCTAGTAACATTCAAAAGTATGGTGGCTAGGTTCACAGCAACCAAAGAATACAGTGGTTAGGCTGGTAGCAACCAAAAATAGTGTGGTTATGTGGTTGCAACCGAAAATGCAGTGGTTTGTCCAGTAGCAACCGAAAATTCGGTGGTTATCCCATTAGTGACCAACAATACAGTGGTTAGAGACAAAGACAATGTTTCGTCCCTAGCAACTAAAAATACAGTGATTAGACTGATTGAGACTAAAGTTGCTAAATATTTGATTGGATGGCCAGTTTACTGGAGATGAGCACCTAGGCGAGGAGATGGCAGCCATCTTGTGTGAGGGCGTTTGAGGGCAGCCAGCTAAACTGTCAAACGGTTGTTACCCTTTTCCTAGAAGGTCTTCCCCTGGCCTTCCAGACAGCTGGTCTCCCTAATGGAGAAATTAATATGGAGCAAAATGCTGGTCCCATGATGCGACCGGTGATTAAGACTGTCGCCTCAGAAGTTGGTTCATGGGCAATGTGGGTGCTGGGAGGGCTTCAAGATGTTTTGGACCAGGCCTGCAATTGTTAACTCCCAGTGGAAAACTAAAAAGAAAGCTCCTATTTATGCATGCTAGTCGACCCCAATCAGTGATTACAACTCATCCAAGGTGCCTGAGGCCATTACCCATGAAACGCAAGTGAAGGACCACTACATTTAATTGCCTATGACCACACTCCGTATACTGAACAGACCTTAATGAGTGATCATCTTAATCGATAGATGATGACAGAAGTTCACTTGCCTTGCAACACTTCTTGTCGTATTTTTAAAACGTATGTCAGATTTTTGTTTGTTAATCCTTTATTTCACCTGTCGGCATCTCAGACCTATGTAGTGTTTGCCTGTTTTGCATTTAAATATGTAACGAAAACTAAATTGCATCTGGCATATCGTTTGAAATATATATATATATTTTTGTTATCCTTTGAATGACATATTTAATTTCCGTTTAAGATTTTATAACATGTAACACATGTCAGACAAAGAAATGTGCCTTTCTCCTCAGGTTGCAGAAATTGTTTGCTTCATTTTTATTTCTTCAGTCAGCTTTTGTCTCATAATTTCTTAACGTGAAATGTGAAGCTACTTTTCAACATCAATCGTGTGAAAAAAATGAAATACAGTTTTTCAAAATATTTCCTGACTGCCAATCATAATGTCAATTCAAACTTTGTGTTCGAAAATGTATTGGCACCTTTCAGAAGATCGAGATAGAAATTAGACCTTCACAATGAGAGAACATTTGCATACATTGTTTAATATATTTTCCTTTAAGGATTGTAGGAACAATTAATTACATTGGCCAATGTGTTTCAAAATTGGTGCACAATACTTTATTTTAGGGAACAATAGCAGTCTGCTTTCAGTACCTACTACGTCAGGCTCATTAATGGGACCTATTAAAGTCTGTAATTATTGTCTACGTTCTTTAAGTGCCCTTTTTCCAGATGTAATTAGGTAAGCCGTATTTGTTTAGAAAATCCATCTTAGTTCAAAAGTACCTTGAATTCGCAGTACTTTGATGTGGTAAGAAAAAGATTGTGTCCAGTATCAAGATTTAAATGTCAACTTTTCATGATCTAGATTCATGATATAACATGTACGTTTTAGTTTCAGCTATTAGGTGTGGCGCTTGAGTGCCACCTTTAAGCCAAAACGATTGCAATCGACTACAGATAGGGTGAAATGCATATGAGGAGGGACACGAAGCTTGTAGGTGTTGTTTGGCTATTTTCCCATCCATTGTCTTCCCATGGCTATGGTAATCCCTATGGCCATTCCCACCCAGTTCCTGCCCATCGCCACCCAAAACACCTCCTCATGTAAACTCTTTGCATATGCTTAGATCAAGCCTTACCTTCACATGTATGCACTCAAAGTGCCAGCCAGTGTTTTATCAAAGCAGTCTTCTGAGAGCTTTCATTTTTTAAAATTTCTTTTGAATTGTATTCCAACTATACAACAACAACTAAATGAACTCAGGTTACATAATACAGTGCAATGCAGTCCTCCTTTATATTACAAATTACAACTGCTTACCAGCACACTCCTGACACCCAGTTGGCCACCATAAACCATTACAGCTATTCTTCCTGTAACACTCTCCGCCTGTTCTCCACACCTGTACATTCAATTATCCCTCCATCTGTGTCTAGGTGCCTTGGCCCGATAATTTCAGGTTTAGACATAGTTTGTATGAGTACATTCCAATGTGATATATCATCCCTGAGATTTTGCTGGTGCTTACTTGCTGCCTGCTTCCAAAACCACAGTCTCTGGCTAATGTTCATTTTTGTGAATCTTCCGACCACACCTCCACCCTTGGTCCCTATGTGGATTTCTAAGTCATGCCTATGCGGCGCTTAGCCAACACACAGGCTAGGTGCTTCAACTTACCTATGGACTTCCCAGTCTTTCCACGCGGGTAAAGCCCCAATAGACAAGCAGCAGGAGATTGAACATTCAGTTGAACTTCCCCCTCTATTCGTTTTTGAGCGATATCCTCCCAAAACCTCCTTATAATCGGGCAAGCCCAGAACATGTGCAGCATTCCTGCTTTTTCAGTATTACATTTGGAACAAACTTGTCTGCCTGCACCTTTAAAGTTGGATATTACTTAAGGCGTCATATAAGCTCTATGCGTTACATACAATTGTACGAGTGATAATCTAGCAATTCTTGACATCTGCTTGTGATACTTTAATACATTGAGCCAGTCTGCTTCTGTGAAGGGTTTCCTTAATTTTGATTCCCATTTCGAGCGTATGTTTAGTACCTCAACAGAGTGATGTTCAAGGAGCACATCATATAATCTCGATATAGCATGCCCTCCTTCTGATGTATCTATTACTGTTTCTACCACCTCATGTCTTGCCATTGTCGTCCCTACTGCTGGCCACCTGCATTTTAGCGTATTTGTGATTGCTCTGTGCAAGAGGTATTGTCCCTCGTGCATTCCCGAGGCTTCTTGTAACTCCTGAAACCTCATCAAAGTGTCATTTGACATTAGGTCCCCTATTGTAACAATCCCATATGGTTCCCAGCCTTGTCTTATACTTGATCTCAGGCCTCTACCATCCATAAGCACTGCTGCTAGGGGAATGTGTGGTGATGTTGGGTCTTTGCCACATTTGAAAGCCCAGTTTCACGAGGTATACATGTTGTTCCGAAATTGGGGAAGGGCACCCATATTAGTTCTTAAATATAGGTGCGTTACTGCTAGATCTAACAGTGTTGTGTCTATTGTTGGCTCATCTGCGTTGCAGCTCTCCACATTACGGACAATGGCAGACGACCCCAGAATGTAATGGAATTAATGATGCCCTCCAATGCTTTTTGTGTATTATTCGTATGCTCCACCAAAGGCGTATGATAGATGTTTAGTCCTTAATACCGGAAAAGTGTCCTTATTCCACTTGAGCGCCAGGAGGGGTAGTTCCTGTCTAGTACGTCTAGTAAGTCCAGCTAAAGGCAATAAACAGGATTTCTCCAGACTGATTGTTGTCCCTGAAAGTGTACTAAAATTATCTAGCACATCTCAAATACATTGAAGATTTACCTCTGGCTGTTGTATATATAGCAGCATACCATCCGCATACATAGAAATAAAAAGCTGTATTCCATCTATTCTGATGTCTACTTCATGGTATTCACTTTGCAGAAATTCAGCAATTGGTTCTATCGCCAGGATGAAGAGGATTGGGGACCGTGCGCAACCTTGTCTGGTGCCTTTTTGTAATTCACATTTAGCAGAGAAGATCGTTCCGATCTTAACACTGGCCATTGGGTTGATGTATATCAATTTTACCCACTTAATGTACCCAGGTCCAAAACGGAACTTCACTAGTATCGCGTACAGCCAATCCCAATGAATAGAATCAAATGCCTTCACCGCGTCTAGTGAGGCGACAGCACAGTGATGGTTCCATGCTTCTGTATTGCCCATGACGTGATGCAATCTCCTCAGATTCCACGCGGTATTCCTTCCAGGCACGTATCATGTTTGGTCGGGATGTGCCCGTTTCGCTATCACCCCTCGCAGCCTAGTCAATAACAATGCAGTAAGGATTTTGTTATCTTGATTTAGTAGAGACAAGGGCCTATATGAGCCGCAATCAACTCCCAATGTTTGAGGCTTGGGCAGGGGTATTATCAGTTCTTCTCTTATACTGTCAGGAATTCTGTGTTATATGCTTCATTGAACATTTCTGACATAGCCGGTGCAAGGATTTCTGCAAATTCCTTATAGAATTCACTAGGTAATCCATCCATGCCAAGCGTTTTTCCAGAGGGCAGAGTCCTAACCGTGGTCAGGATTTCGTTTGTTGTTGGAGGCGCTTCTGGTATCTCAGCTTCATTTGCTTCTAGGTGTGGCAATTGAATAAGATCTAGTGCCTCTTAAATGTCTGTATACCGTGTTCTACTTAGATCCTTATCATCCTTATATAGCACTCTAGTATTTGTAGAACACACCATCCACTTCTGCTTGTGTACTGCAAAGGAGACCATCTCTGTTCTTCACCAAGCATATTATTATATTCCTGTTGTCTTTCTTATACAGCCATGCCAGAAGTCTGCCCGGCTTATCCCCTTCTGTATGTACCTTTTCAATGTATTTCGTGTCCCACTGTAACAAACAGTTTTGCCTCAAATCTATTTCTTTCTGTAGGATGGGCTCACCAGTGCTGTTTCTTTTTTTCCTCTTTGGCTAGCTCTTGTTCCATTTTGCTTAACTCTGTGGTGATTACCGCCTTTATGCCTCCTGATTTGGCTATCGCCTCACCCATAATCACCACTTTAAATACTTTCCATAATGTGCCTGCTGATTGTACACTTCCCTTATTTAGTCTGAAGTATTCCTCTATGTGTTTGCATATGTGGTCCTTAAATACTGTATCTTGTAAAGTGTCACTTCTTAGTTTCCATGTTGGTATTGTGGTTCTAGGGAGAACTACCTGCCATTTTAGAACTAATGGGGTGTGGTCTGACAATACCCTTGCTTGTATTCTGCCTCCTTGAATTCATCAATGTGCTCTGTCCCTATGAAGAAGTAGTCCATTCTTGTGTAATTCGTGTGTGGGGCAGAGTAGTGAGAGTAATCTTGTGTATCAGGATGAAGAGCCCTTCAAACATCTGTTAAATCAAAAGATTGGAGCAGGGTTTTCAGTAATTTTGCTGATGGTGCTGGTCGCCTAAACTTGACATCAGATCTATCTACTATAGGGTTCAATGTACAGTTGAAATCACCCCCATAACAGTATTCCGCTTCTATATGAGCTAATTCTTGTGTATAATGGTCTAAAAAAGTATGTAGCATCCTGGTTTTGGGCATACGTATTAACAATGCATATCTCTCTATTTTCTAGAATTCCGTATATTAGTGCCATTCTGCCCTCATCATCTAGTTTTGTCTAGAGTATCCTCAGTGGGACTGATGGAGCTATCCATATGAGAACACCTCTAGCATACGCCGAGTACATGGATTCCACTACCCGTCCACGCCATTTCTGTTCAAGTATATCTTGGCTTGCTTTGGTGAGATGTGTCTCTTGCAGCAGTGCTATTCCTATCTTATTCCTATGGAGGTATGTTAACGTTCTGTGTTTCTTTACGTAGTTAAGACTTCGGAAGTTCCAGGTCACCATTCTGACACTATCAGCCATAACGTGCTTGTAGCAAGGGGGGATTTAGTATTATCATTTTCCCATTATATATCTCAGGTTGGAATCTGAATGCGTAACCGCAGGTGCGCATCTATTGTTACCGCGACATTCTGTATTTGGAAAAGGCAAGCCTACTATACTAGCGAACTCCGCCCCAACTGTCCGCTCCCCCCCAACAGTCCCCGCCCCAACAACAACCGCCCAGCTAAATTTGTCATGCTTAGGTGTGCCCGTTTTTGCTCCCTCTCCATTGAGTCGCCCAACCCGGCGCTTGGTGCACAACGGGTGGGTACCGTACAACTAGTACCCTGAAACAAAAAGGAAAGGACATAGAGTGCCACCGGAGAAAGTGCCCCCTCTTCTCCTAGGGACGATGTTACCTGCAGTCTTGTTACTGCTTAGTCTACACATTTCCAAAAAGCAACTTCCTTATAACCTCAGATGTGGGTACTCTGTTCCCAATCCTATGAGCCAAAATACATGCTATCATTCTTTCCCCCCTGCATCGAATTCCAGCTCCCCATCAACAGAGAAGGCTTGCCAAGAAGGTCCCAACTTTCCATGTTGTAAACATTTTTTCAGTCTTTCGCTGGTGATGCCAGCCGCACACTGTCCATCCAATCTTGTGCTTCCTCTGGGCTTTCGAAGAAAAGCGACCGGACGTTGTGAAAGATCTTTAGTCACGCTGGGTAGATTAAAATGTACTTAAAACCTGCCTTTCTCAGTCTTTCTTTCACAGGTCCAAATTGGGCTCTACATATTCCTCCGGTCCTCGCAAATTCCAGTATCTTCTCTGTCTTTGTAGTTCATTATTTTAGCTATTATTGGTCTTGGAGGTGCTCCTGGTGGAGGTTTTCTGGTCAGGGCTTGGTAAGGTTACCTGGGCCTACCTCTTGAAGAAGCACGTTTTCTATGTAGTTTGTGGGATCTGCTCCTTCCATCCCTTCCGGCAGGCCCAGGACCCTGATGTTATTTCTGTGGGCCCACCCTTCTGCATCCTCTGCTCTATCTTCCAGCAGCTTTACCTTCTGCTGCAATATTCTGACATCCGTTGTTGTTTGTGTTGTATTCTTGATGTTGTCTTCTACTTGATCGTTGATCTTCCCAGTTCTTTCTGCTAATGTGCAGACACCTTGTCTTAATAGTCCTACATCTATGATCACAGCATCTATTTTGAATTCCATTGTTGACTTTAAGGCTGCTAAAGTGGCTAGTATTTGGTTCTCACCACTTTCCTGTGTTAACCGTAGCCTATGCAGTTTCTGTATTAGGTACTTCTTTAGAATTGTCCTGACCTTTGGCATATGTCTCCATGGTGGTCTGTTTGCCTTTCCCTTTGTTATGTGAAAAATTATTATTTGTTATGAAAATAAATTTAAAAAGACAATTTTCTAATATTTGATTTCCAAACATCTTTTTATTTCTTGCGCGTTTGCTGCGCTGCCCGCTTTGCCTCTTGTGCCCAACTTCCTCTCTGGGGCCCTGAGGCTAACAGACCTGTACTGTGTGGTTTCTCCATTGCCGTTTCGCAGCAAAAGATGGTCACCACCTTCACCATGATGTGAACCCTGCCTCAGTACTCTCCCATTGGGCATTTCATTCCTCAAAGCATCCAATTGGGGACTGACCCACTCTATCTCACCCGGATTCCCACACTTATTGCCTATGGCTGACTGTGTTTCACCTTCTTCTAAAAAATGTGAATCGAGCTGTGTTTCACCTTCTGAAAAAAAAAATGTGAATCTAGCTGTCTTCCACCTTTGGCTAAAAATGTGAATCTAGTTGTGTTTCACCTTCTGCTAAAAAAAATGGAATCTATCTGTGTTTCACCTTCTGCTAAAAAAGTTTAATCTAGCTGTGTTTCACCTTCTGCTAAACAATTTGAATCTAGCTGGGGGCGTGGCTGGGCGCGCATGGCGCAAGGCAGCTGAGGAGGTGAGCTCCGGCCAAGATCCTTTTCCAAGATCCTAAAAGCATGGAATAACGGCACAAAACAGCTTTTGAAGAACACCCAAGGACAGGCGAAACACTTATCTGCACTCCGGTCGCTAAAACGGGAAAAATCGGAGCCGCAGGAACGCAGTAAACATCACTTTAAGGACTCCCCCCCGGCATACCAAGATGGCGGACAGGTCTCTTAGCTAGCAGTGGGGGGGGGAGGGCTACTCGTGTGGGTGCTTGAGAACAGTGACAAACCGCAACAAACTGAAATAAGCGGTCCCCAGCACCGTGGCAGAAGGAGATTCCCCAATACAGGCAGAGCAGTGCAGAAACAGAGCTACGCCTGAAGCGCCCCTCACTAGCGAGGAGGACAGCTGTGACGGAGAAGAGACCCGCGGCTCGCTCAAGGTGCCGGACGGGGACGGCGCACACTGCACACTGCCACGTAGGAGCAGCGGCGACCAGAGAGAACAGCCGTGAAGAGGCAAGAGGCGGTGAGAGGCGTAAAATTGTGCCGCGCCCGCAGGTGAATGCTCACCCGTCCAAGAGCCATTGGCGTTTTTACCCGCTGCACAGAGCAGAAGACTGCCCCTGAAGGAGAGGAAGCAGTGATAAGCAGGGGCACAGTAGCGAGGAGGCGGCGGGCAGTGGAGAGAGCGGACCGCACCCATCCTGTGCAACCCACCTGACCCAGAGACATTGGCGACTCTAGCAACCGAGAGAAACAGAAATCTAGCCCGGGAAAGCGACCAAGGTGAGAAAGCGAGGTGATTAAAAGTCGTGGCCTCAAAGTGGGAGCATAAACAGGCTTGAGGTCCCGTGACTTGTACTTTGGAAGAGGTGCATGTATGATTGGTGCACAGGACAACAACCAAGGTGATAATGAGAAGTGATTAAAAGTCGTGAGCACACAGTGAGAGCATAAACAGGCTTGGGGCACTGTGACTTGGACTCTGGATGAGGTGCATATACGATTGGCACACAGGACAGCAACCAAGGTACAATGAGAAGTGATTAAAAGTCGTGGGCTCATAGTGGGAGTAAAGGCATGCTTGGGGACCTGTGACTTGGACTTCGGCCGAGGTGCATGCATGATTGGGGCGCAAGGAGGGAGAACCAAGAAGCAGCCAATAACTGCGGCAAACAACTGTACTTGAACTACACCTAATACGCGGATTATTCAGCATTGGGCGGGTAGCACGCGGAGCAAGATACACCCCCCATCGCTTTTCTTCCTGTAAAGGCGGCAAATAAGTGACCAACGTAGCACATATTCCGAATACAGGGGCCACACTGGGCCACAAGCTGGCTGGATACAGCTGATGAGCACACAAACACAATACAGGGAAGCACTGCCCACTAAGGTGGTGGGGCAGGATCTAACAACGAGGTGCATACCAACAATTGCATGAGAAACACAGTGGGGCAAGAACTAAAGTGAACGCCACGCAAGCAAAACCCAGACCTCGCATCTGACGCCCCCGCAGAACTCAGCCAAAAGAGCACAACATTGCTGGACACGGTAGAACAGTCGCAACACAGTACTGGATACACAATGCCGCCCACCAAAGATAAAGATAAGCAAAAATCCAATATTATGGACTTGTTTGCAGCAACAAAATCGTGACCCCCACAACAAAATGAGAAAGCAGCATCGGAAATAACCAAAGCCATGGAGACAGAGAATCGAGACGGGCAAGTACTGGAGGCAATAGCTGCACTGAGGACTTTCATAGACACAAAGATAGATGAAGTAAAAACAGACATGCAGCTGATGAGACAAGATGCGAGGAACCTAGCGGAAAGAGTAACCACCGCAGAAGCAGGACTGCAAGAAACAACAGAGACCACAATGGACTTGAAGTCCAGGGTAACAGAGTTGGAAAAGAGGATAGCAACACTAGAAGCGAGAGCTGAAGAAGCGGAGGGGAGGGCCAGACGCAGCAACATCAGACTGCTTGGAATTCCGGAAGGAACAGAAGGCCTAAACCCGACCAGATTTGTGGAAACACTGATACAGCAGGAAATTGGCACAGACAAGCTCTCACGGGGCTTTGCTGTGGAACAAGCACATAGGTCCCTCCAAAAGAAACCTCCCCCGGGCTCATACCCTCGGTCAATAATTGCAAAAATCCTCAATTTCCAAGACAGGAAAATTATACTCAGGTACTCCAGAGAGGGGGGAGCGATACTGTGTGGGGATTCCAAGATAACCATATACCCTGACTATACACCTACGGTGCAGACAGCAAAGAACTCTTCTGTCCTGATCAAGGCAAGACTGAAACAACTGAACCTAAAGTACATGCTACTTTATCCCTCTAGACTGAAGATAATCCACAAAGGAAGAGCCATATTCCTCGAGACACCAGCGGCTGCCAACATGTGGCTGGAACACAACAATTTGGCGGAGGGCAAAGAACAGGACACGTGAAAGATAGCACCACCAAGAAAAGTACAAGCCTGACAAACTGCATTCTCTTGCGACCACCGCTCATGAAACAAGCTACACACAAACAATTCCACTGCTGAAACACTGCTAGGAAGGGCTGGATGACACGCTCAGTGGGCCAGCCTGCACACCGAGAACTACCCCACGGAATGACCAGTGCCAACCTGTTGTTGGCACGAAAACACTTGCGGTGGGAGCCCTGGAAGGGGCAAAACAGTGCGGGGGCCCCCGAGTGCAGCAGTCACAATGCAGTCGCTGGGTGCGACCAGTTAGTTTGTGTTATTTGTTGTTGTTTTTTTATTCTTTTTTTGACCAGAAGTCTTCATAGTATGATAGAGTGGGCTGCTGATACCCATGTTCACAGATCAGGTTCGAGTGGGGGCATGGAGGGGCGAAACCAAGGGGGTCATTGTTACAACTATGGCGGTGCAATTTAGAGTATTGACATGGAATGTGCATGGGATGGGCTCTTGTATACGCAGAAATAGGATTAAATCTTACCTCAAAAAGAAAAAAGTGGACATAGCTTTACTTCAAGAGACCCATCTCACAAACGAAACCATGACCAAACTGAAGGAATGTAGGCGGGGCCAGGGCCACGGGGCTGCCTACTCTAAATATGCTAGAGGAGTGTTTACCTGGATAGGCCCGGGGGTACCCTTCAGGTTGCTGGGAACGGAATCAGATACAGAGGGCAGATACCTGATATTATGGGGTATAATTGAACAAGTAGAGATCTGCATTGTGAATTCATACTTCCCCAACCATGGCATACCAACACACATTCACACGCTATATCCTAAACTGTTTCAACATCGGGAGGGCATGTACGTCTGGGGGGGACTTTAATTGTGTGAAAGATATTGTCCTGGACAGATCTCAACCGCCACAAAATAACACAGAGGCAGCCCCACTTGCACTGAACTCTATGACGGAACAATTAGACCTAGTGGATGCCTGGAGAGAGCGCCACCCCACGGATAGGATCTACTCGCACTATTCCTCACAACACGACCTGCACACACGAATAGATTACCTTTTTATAGACAGAGCGCATATGGCACAAGTTGAATCAATACAATATATGGGCAGATTGATTTCAGACCACTCACCACTACTACTGCAATGGGTGATGCTTGGCTCCCGGCCCCCCATACTGCTATGGCGAATGCCCACAGAAGCACTTACTGATACGGCCTTCAAAGGGGAACTCGGGGACAAAATTGAAGAATACATAGCGATCAACCAAGGCAGTGTAGATCACTGGAGCAAATTTTGGGAAGCCCTGAAGATAGTAACACGAGGGGAGGTCATTGCGGGTGCGGGGGGCATCAGGAGGCTGCTGAGGGAGGAGCTAGAGAAACAGGAGGAAGAAATACAACAATTGGAAACCGCCAGCCTGGGAACCAGAGAGGAGGAATTGAAACTAGTAGAGGCCAGGACCGCCTGCCAAGTGGCATTGGGAAGATGTCCAAATTTGACTATTTTATACGCACCGCTAGAACACACAAAGAGGGGGACAAACCAGGCAGACTACTGGCGTGGCTGTGTAGGCGGGAACACCCCAAACAACAAAGCTCAAAGGGAGAAATGGGAAATATGCAAAACACAGAAATCGATTAATGACACCTTTGCAGCTTTCTATGCCGAACTATGTGCGCATGAGGACCCTGTACCGTTAGTAGATATAAGAAACACGCTAGATGAAATTGGATTACCCAAACTGGGCGAGTCGCAGCGAGAGGCACTTGACGCGGCAATCACTCCAGAGGATGTGACTGGCGCAATAAGATCACTGTCCACTTGCAAATCCCGGGCAGTGACGGGCTCCCCCCACATTTCTACAAGACATATGAACCAATACTCACACCATTACTCTACGAGGTATTTCAGGAGGCATACGAAATTGGTATACTACCAAAAAGCATGAGAGAAACGCTGATAGTCCCAATACCCAAGCCAAACAAATCAATCGAAGAATGCGACTCATACCGCCCCTTAGCCATGCTCAACTACAACGTTAAAATATTAACCCCTTTACTATACTAGCCAAACGTTTGTCCAGAGTGATAGGGAGCCTGATACACGAAGATCAATGCGGCTTTGTACCTGGACGTAACACAACAGCTAAGCTGCGTAGGTTGCAGCATGTAATAGCACAGACACAACAAGATGGGGAGCACCTAGCCGCAATGTCACTTGATGCCATCAAGGCATTCGACTCCACATATTGGGAATGGCTGGTAGAAGTCCTACGGGAATTTGGGTTTGGGGAGTCCTTCGTGAGATGGGTGCAGGTACTATACAAAAACCCAAAGGCTAGGGTAAATTCAGGGAACCTACACCAGCGCTTCCTCCAGACAGACCCTCACCGACATCCTCATTGCCGTTCCTTCGTCTGACCTTTGGACTCCCCATATGGTTTCTGTGCTCTCTCCCTTCTCATCTTCACACATTAAAGGTGGCACCCGGTGGGAGGCCCTCCTGGACCCCTTCCACTCCTCTAAGGTGATAATGAATGTCTACCTGAACGGCACTGTCCTGGTCCAAGGCCCTCAGGTCAACCTTCTCCTCTTTTATAGAAGCTTCCTGCACCTCATCAACTTCCTACCTGCTCCTGCTGTGCCCTCTCTCTCCTTTCTGGCTTCCTTGTCTCCCACCTCTACCTCCTCCCTGGGTACCTTGCCCCCTCCTCCTTCCTCTGCTGCCCCCCCCTCGGTCTCCTTCTATACCTCCGCAGGGCATACTTCTGATTTGTTGCCCTCCCTGGAAGTATTTCAAGGTTGGCAACCTTCTCCATATTGCCACTCTCAACTCTCGTTCTGCCGTCAAACACTCCTCTGACATCTGGAAGAACTCGACATCGATGTCCTCGGACTCACCGAGACATGGTTCACGGCCAGCTCTGTCATGAACCTTTGACACTTTCCTCCCTGATGGATACAAGATCGCTCCATGCCCAGATCTAACCGTCCTGGTGGGGACGTATCCTTGACCTTCCCGGAGTGGATTCAAGCCTCTGTGATACCTGTGCAGGCCTACTCCTCCTTTGAATGGCCTGTCTTTAGGCTTTCTCTCTACCCTCGTCACTCTCTCACCATTGCCACTATCTATCGGCCACCTGGTCAAACTACCTCTTTCTTCTCTGAGTGGGTTAACCTCTCCTCCTAGCCTCACCCACCCATTTCCTCCTCCTTGGTGACCTCAACATCCACCTAGATGCTTCCTGTCCCTCCTCTGGACTCTTTCATGATCTCTGCGACTCCCTCTCTCTTTCTATTCTTCCCTCTTGACTGACTCACTCTGCAGGACACACTCTTGATGTTCTCATTTCCTTTGACCTCCTCCTCTCTAACCCCCTCACTACTCCTCTCGCCTGGAGCAATCACGTCTTCCTTGCCTCCCATCTCTCTCTCCCTACCCCGCAGGCCAAGCCAGCTCCAGCAATGCCACCTACCTTCTCGGTCATCCGGCCCATGAAGCATGTGCCAGTGGAGGCTTTTGCGGCCACTTTCTCTCCCTCTCCCCCACCTCTGGCTGACTCTCATCCTGACACTATCCTTTTCAAGCTCAACTCTGCTGTTTCTGATACTCTCGATCTTCTTGCCCCAGTCATGAGGATCCACTTGAAACCCAAAGCCAGTGCAACTCTTTGTACAACTCTGACCTTTTCATCCTTAAACGCAAGTGTAGGGTGGCTGAGAGGAAATGGCGGGCATCTTGTGCATCCTCTGACAAACTGGACTGTCGCCTTCTCCAAAGGCACTAACGGCTCTCTATCTGCACTAAGAAGAGACCCCACATCCAAGCCTGCGTCTCTACAGCATCTAATAACTCGGCTGAACTCTTTAAAATCTGCAAGGAGCTGGCCAATCCTGCTGCAATCTCTACTTTTCTTGTCCCCTCCCAGATGATTTGCACGGCACTGGCTTCTCATTTCATCTCTAAAACCCAGGACATCCTGCCAACGCTCTCGTGCTCTCCTCCTCCTACAGCTGCCCTCTTTGCTACCTCCGAACCCCCTGCAGCCACCTCACCTCCCTCTTTCTCTTCCTTTCCTCTGTTCTCCCCGATGAGATTTCTAGACAAGTCCGATCTATGAAAGTCTCATCAAAACAGGTTCTTCCCTGCTCGTCCAAAACCATCAAGGACCATATTGACAAACTCGCTCCTGCCCTGGCCGACTTATGCAACCACTCCTTCACCACTGGAACCTTCCCCTCCTTTCTGAAGCAGTCTCTTGTGCACCCTCTTCTCAAGAAACCCACAGCCGACCCTTCTTGCCCGGCTAACTATCACTCGATCTTCATCACTCCTTTCCTGGTCAAACTCCTGGAAAAGCTGGCCATCTCCCAGCGTAATCTTCACACTGACTCTGTTGGTTGTCTCCATGACCATCAGTCTGTCTTCAGAGCTGTCAGAGGCATGGAAACTGCTCTCCTGAATATCTGTGAAGACCTGCTCTCCAACCTTGTTTCTAATCTCCCCTCTGTCTTCATCCCACTCGATCCCTCTTCTGCCTTTGACACAGCAAACATGCCATCCTGCTTAACCGCCTCTGTGATAACCTGTGTATCACCAATCAGGCCCTGGCCTGGCTGACCTCCTTCCTCTCCAACCGACCATCCCAGGTCCAACTTGGGTCCTTCCTTTCCTCTATCTCACTCTCTACCTGTGGTGTACCCCAGGGGTCTAACCTCTCTCCCTGACTTTTCAACCAATACATGGTACCCCTCGCCCACTGCATTGCTGCTCCCTGCTCCAACTTTCAGTGCAACACGGACGACACAGCTCATTTTCCGGCTTCCCTCTGCCACCAACTCTCACTCTCTCATCTCTGACTGTCTTTCTGCAATCCAGGAGTGGTGTGCCACCAACAACCTCTGCCTTAATGCCAGTAAGACAGAGATCCTCCTCATCAGCACTCCTATACCTTCCTTTCTTATCACTCTCTGGCTGGCCTCCCTTGGCCTTCTCGTTGCTCCCAACTGTGGGGTTAAGAACCTCAGGTCATTTTCGACTCCACACTTTCCTTTTCTCCACACATCTCTGAAGTCTCTAAGAAGTCCAACTTCCAACTGCACCTCCTCAGAGGTATTCTTCCTTTCCTCCACTTCCCCCAGAAGCTCACTGTCTCTAGAGCACTGGTTCTCTCTAGGCTGGACTACTGCAGCAGCCTGTTTCTAAATATGCCTACTACTACTCTCCGCCCTCTGCAACTCATCCAGAACAGAACTGCGAGACTTGTCCTTGGCCTCCAGCCCAGGGATCATATCTCTCCAGCACTGAAATCAATCTGTTGATTGGCTCCCAGTGGCTGCAAAGATTAAGTTCAAGACCCTCTGCATTGTCCACAAGGCCTTTTGGGGCTTGGTCCGAAATACCTTCAACTCCCTTCAGAAATACTTTTCTACTCAAGCTCTTCGCTCCTCCACCTCCAACTCCCTCAGGGTCAGTCGCTTGTCCAAGCAACAAGTTGGTGGTAGGTCTCTCTCTTCGGCTGGGGCCTCCCTCTGAAACAGGCTCCCTGCCTCTCTGAAACTTGAGGAGAACCATCTTCGGTTCCGGAATCACCTCAAGACCTTCCTCTTTGCTTCTGCCTTCTCTCTTCCTTTCCCATGCTGATCTCTGCCTGTTTCTGCATTGGGCATCTGGCTACTCTCTGATTTCGGGCCCTGATCACTACCTCCTGGCAACCATTGCACTTGGGTCTGTATCTGCAACCCTTGCAACCCTACAGTCCCCTCACCTGCACTTATCAGACACCCGTTGTTTACGCTTTAGTCATGCACCTGCCACCTGCTGGCCGCACCACCTGTTGTTGTTTTTGATCTTGTGTTGAGCCCTTTCCAATCCTCCCCTGCCCCCGCACTTTCCCCCTTTCCCCTCCCCTGCACTTGCATGTTCTCAATGTCACTGGGCCTAGTAAGATTGTTGTTTTATCCTCTCTGTACCCCTCCCTCGCCTCGTTGCGCCCTGAACCACTTGTGAATGGGCGCAAAATTAATAAAATATCGTATCATATTATATCATATTTGGCGGCCATCGGAGATGCTGTGCCACTGCTTGGCAGTAGCCTCCTGAGCACAGTATTGTTGTAAGTTATACACAGCTAATCTCGCTGCCTGGTACCTACAGGGTCTCTACCGCTTGTGTCTCCCACAGTCTTATGTGTGCTGTACTTGTACACCTTCAGCTTCCTTAATTTGCGTTGGAGGAGTTCTGCCCATCAATCCCAGATATAAAATGAGCTATGCGCCTGCCTAGAACAGTACTTCCTTCCTACGCTTAGAAAGAGCTTGCTAATTGTCACCACATGTGTCTTGGCTCCTTACGTGCCTTTCGTTCCATGATGCCACTGCTGTGGACCTGTGATTGCCTCCTTCCAGGTTAATAGCGTGTTCTACCTGAAATTGGAGTGGCATCACATACTTCAGAGCTTCTGTTCCTTGCTGGGCGATAAAGGTGCCGATACTTCTGCCCCTTCGTTGCCTATTCCCCTCCGTGCCCACCTCCCAGCTATTAAGATCAGCATTTAATTTACTGCTTGCCACTGGAGATTACACGCCTTTCTTAGTTTAGCCCAACTGATGGTCGCTGATTGCACAATTCCATTTATCCCGATCCCCGTGCTCTATTATCCTTATCTTCAGCTAATCCTCCCGGGCCTCGCAGTCTCTCTACGCTGGGGAAGCGTATGGTGTTCCGCACCCAGAGCCAGTTGACCAGCTGATGTTCCTCCCTCGCTCCAGCCGTGCCTTCTCTCAGCGTTCCGGTCACTCCCTCCCTTCTCCTTTTCTTGCTTGGAGGGGGCTGCCGTTGTGCTCTGCTGTAGCCGCCATCACGCGTAGGGATTAGGGAGTCTTATATCACACCGTGCACCTGTAACGGGTAGTTAGTCCCCCGGCCCCAACACTCGGTTCCAATGATCACAGGGATCTATTCCAGGCTCCACATTTCCTCGCACCTTCAGAGCCTTTGCCGCCATCTTGCTTCTTCCTTTCCGACTCCGGGTCAAGCACAACAGGGCAGCATGATATGTGGCCCTCACCCGCAGCAGTGATTCATTCAGCGAGTTGTGCCCTGCAGCCTCTCCTGTCGTTTCACTTGTCCTGGGAACATAAACGTTTGTAAATTGTCTTGTTTTTTGAATTGTCAGTTCATGATCACACAGGAGCAGTTGAAGACACGTCTTCACTGCATGGATGCTGGCCACACCCCTGTCAGTCTTCTGAGTTAATGACTTAATTTGATTTGTAAACACACTACTGGTGTAATAAAAATGTCTTAACCAGGTCTGTCTTCAGCCACTCTATTTATAAGCACTATGCATGTCCTTCACTAAAGGCCTGTTTTGGCAAAGCCAACAGTTTTGGTATGTGTAGAAATATAAGGCACCACGCACTGCTATTAGATGCCCATACGCTGGTGCCATTTTGCACCTGCTCCATCGATAGCCGGTTAATAACCCTTGATAAGAAACATGGCAGGCAGTCCCAAAGAAAAACTGTGAAATACGCTGCAATAAGGACGCAGTGAAAATGCATTAGCTGTCAGTAGTGAACCGAACCATGGCAAAGTCCATCAAGCATTTCGTGCCATCAAAAAACAGCCATGTTTTCCGCACTGAAGCCTTTCCACATTGATATGAAATGATATGATATGGCCAAGGCTCAAGTTGAGGGTACACGCAGGGGGACGGAGTCCACCCACTTTATTCAGAGGGTGGACTCAGTCCCACCAGCTAAAAGAGGAGCATTGGATGCCCTCTTTGAATGTATGCATTAAAGCCACACTGGGGGATCAAACCGCAGTTGTAAGGTTTGTAGGCTGGACACTTCACCACTGCACTATATATCCTGATGAAAAGTAACACACAACTAAAGGTGAAATATCCCATTTCGGAACTGCAAATCTTAGGGAAAACATTTGTACTGACTCTTGGAGTTTAAAACATGCACACCTTTTATCTTTTTCAAAAACACTATTAGAAGAAAACATCCTGTCTTGGTTTTGTGTGTGTGTTGATTTTATGAAAGGCAAATGCCATTTGTCCTGTTCAATGTGGGTGGTTATGCAATGGCAGTTTAATGAAATGTGCATATTTCACCTTGATATGCTAATTTCTGGCGACGTCACATCAAATTGTGTGTGTTGATGAGTCCCCCCCCCTTTAATTTTTAGGACTTGACCCCTGTATATGGCATTTATAACGCGCCTATACACACGTGTTTCATTACATTATATTACATTACTTTCCCTCCAAACGACCTCAGCTGAGTCTGATAAGAATCTGGTGTTCCAAAATCCCAGGTGCAGATGCTACATCATCTCTTTTCAAGCATCCAGACCGGAGAACACACTCGGTCCCCCCGTCCCATTGCTTCAAAAAAATGAAAGACCTCGTTCATGAATATTATTATTTAAACATTCCAAAACGCACACCATAGCCTCTGTGGGCAGCTTGGAACTGTACACTAAAAGCCAAATAAACTGACACTACAATTGATGGTAAAACAAAACAATGCAAAAGATATCATTATGTCCGTCATGTCACTTTCAGTGATTTGTATTCTGCTGCATGCACGCGCCATCCCAGCCAGAAAACTCTTCAAGAAGGCCTGCATCATCTATAAGGCAACCGTGGCCCGGACACCTGCCTACCTAGCTGAAGATGTCTAGTAGCTTAGGTGGGTCATGCTCTTCCAGGCACCAGCCCATCACTAGGGTTGAGACAAAACTGGCATGCAAGGGAAAAAACTGAAAACAGGCACCTCAGTCACCATCTCGGTGGCAATCAGTACTGTGCCAATGCTCTTACAGTTCAGGAAGGAAAGCAAGACCCTACTTTTCAGTCAAAACCTAGATCCCGCCAAGGCTCCTTGCATTCGAGCTTCACAGCCTACTCCCATGGTGGGAACATTCCTTGCCACATACTGTAGCCATAGCTCTCAACCATTTGGGTCGCAAAGGCGGGTGAAAACACCCGATTTTATTTTTGGCGGGTGAGAGGCCCATTGAAACGAATGGGCGTGCAGGAGGGTTGGCGGGTGAGTCAGCTGTTTACAAGGCGGGTGACACCCGCCAAAAGCGTGTGAGTTGAGAGCTATGCTGTAGCACAGTCTCCTTACCTCAATAACCTGTTCATTTCTCTGCTGCTTCCTTGCCAGGATCGCACTGTATGAAACTCAAAAGGCCCAAACCACACAATACCCAACTTTACAATCCAACTATACAACTAGATTGCCTCATTTAATTTTAAGAATCTCCGTTTACTCCCAGTTTGTCAATGCCTGTGTACTTCCGGTTTGACTGAACCACTAGATTCCCAGTTAGGCAACACAGGTATAATCCCAGTGTGTCCAGTATAATCTCAGTATGTTACCAGTTTGAAAATCATTATGTGGAAAACCCAGCATAATCCCAATTATCAAATTACCTGTATAATCACAGTTTACACAATCCCAATGTAGTCCAAGTTTGACAAGGCTACTTAACTTCCAGTTTAACAGTCCAGGGTATTCTCCTTTCGAGCAATACCAGCATATGAGGGGTCCACTAGAAAGAAAACTGGAAATGATGCCTACCTACAGGACAACTGGATACATAGAACAAGATCTGTAAGAAGTAGGGTATATAACCCACTAACCCTATGCTCAAATCTCTGCATACCTAACTCACCCAAAAATACAGACAACCATCTTCTCACTCAGCAAACTGCACGCACTTCACCATGCCGCAAAAAACAAACACCACATAAACCTCACCAACAGCACATGAGGTCTCACATCGGTCTGATATTCACACCAAAGCTCAGCGCACCGTGCAAACCGAACAGCACACCACTTCTCTCACTTTCCTATTCCCTCTTCACCCGACTAACCAAAACCACCTTCTTGTTTGCAGATCCACCTGAGCGCCTAGCACAGGCGTTGCTAGGGGGGGCTAAGAGGGATATAGCCCCGTGTCTTTTGGTTGTACCCCCGGATAGAATCTCAGGAGCTACAACCAAAAGGCTAGCTAGCCATGAGTCCTGACAGTTCCGACATTAGCGTAGCCCCCAGTCTTTTCCAGACCTAGCAACACCCCTGGTGCCTAGGGTCCAATTCCATTGGTGACGGTGCGCGATATAAATACTTTTAACATTAACATTATACTACCAGATTGTAAATCCTACTAAACTCCCTGTTTGTCATTCACAGTTAATAGAATGGTGGAATATTCTCTGTTTAGCATCCAAGGTATTCCCAGTTGGACAGGCCATACATACACACTGTTTGATAATGCCAGTATACTGACAGTTGGACAATTCCAGTATACTCCCAATTTGACAAATCCACTGTAGGCCCCTTTTTTATAAAATCACAGTTTGACAAAGTCCAGTCTACTCCCCGTTTGAGCAAAGCAAGACGTGTTCTGTTTGACTAGCCCAGTATGCTCCAGGTTTGGGAACCCCCAAATAACAACAATTGTACAGAATTTCAGTGTGCTCCCTTTTTGCCAAATGCAGTAAATTCATAGTTTGACAATCCCAGCACACTGTCTGCTCTTACAATCCATTATTCTTCCAATTCCACAATCCCATTAAACTGCAGAGAAAAAACTCAAACACCCCCAGCTATCACAGAGCGCAAGATGCAGTTAGAGTAAGCCTTCTTGTGCACCTCAAACTGAAGATACTGTGCAGATGACCCAGGCCCCATAGAACATAGTGGCACACATGGTGTTGCGGCCCAGGGCCCATCACACTGGCTTTCCACCTTCCCAGGGAAAAAAGAAGAGTACCTAAATCGACAGAAGATGACAATTGATTTGCTGTTTGTGCGCACAAATTACAGATTTTCAATCCAACCTGCCTAGTTTTTGTGGGGTTTTTCCTAGATACAAAGAAAATAAATATTTGTATTTTATTTGATTTATACTGTGCTTTTGCCAAAGCGCCGAACAATAACATAATAACACTAACATCAGGTAAAGCAATACATTTTTAATAGACATAATGAGGGATGAAGCTCAGTTGTTCGAAAAGAGGGGGTAAAAAATGAGATTTGAGATTAGATTGAAAAATATTTAGGGAAAAAGAGCAATGGATAGAGAGAGGGAGAGCGTTCCAGTGCTCGGGGGCGAGTAGGGCGAAGGATCGGAACCGAGGAGAGGCACAAGGAGGAGTGGGGACAGAAAGCAGGAAGTGGTTCTGGGAGCGCAGTGTGCGACTGAGAGAATAAAGCGATAGAAATGAGGAAAGGTAGAGAGGAGTGAGACCATGGATACACTTGAAGGCAATAGAAAGTGAAAGAGAAAACGGACTCAAAAGAAAGGAGAGAAGAGAGAAGGAAATAGAAGAGTGAGGAGGCGGGGAAAACAGAAGATGAACAGATTAATTAAAAACAGAACAGAGCAGGGGGAAAGTGAGGGGCAGGAAGAGCAAGTAGAATAACAGAGCAATAATCAATACGAGAGAAAATTAGAGAAGTTATAAAGAGTTTGGTGGTGTGAAAGGAAAGGTAAGGGCGTGCACGACGGATGTTAAATAAGGCATGGCAAGAAGAACGCGCTATGCTAGAAATATGGAGGGAAAAGGAAAGAGAGGGGTTAAAAGTGACACCCAGGTTACAAGCAGATGATGAGAAGGGGATGTGGGAAGGAGGAAAACAAAGACAGGGTGAGGGAAGAGGGGGGAATGGATGTAGCAGGGAAAAAGAGGACTTTAGTCTTAGAAAGTGGGAAGACATCCAGGCTTGGACAGCGGAGAGACAGTTAGAAACAATGGAGTGTAAAGAGGGAGAATACAATTGTGTGCTAGAGAAAGTGGTGTGAGGACTGGCTTGAAAACATTTTAATTTAAAGTGTAATACGTACTGATATTTAAAAAAATATATTTTTAAAGGTGTACTTATTCCTCAATATGGTTAAAGTAGCACAATAATGTGCAAGGATTCTTTATAAACATGTTTATGTTTTCCTTTTATAAAATATATACATGTATATATATATATAAATAGTTGTTTTACATTTTAATATTTTATATTTTTTAGACATTCTATGTGTTTTTTTTCCTAATAAATGTTCATCGTAAATGCTTTTTATTTTATTGTAATTTTACACTTTATTTTGTATGGCAATTTTGTGTACTGTTATATTGTAAATTGCACATACTGCACACAACAACGGGGTCAGGATTTAGACAGCAGAGCGATCCTCCAAACTGCACATAGCGCACAGTATCTAGTCAGGCTTCAGACAACAGAGTTATGTCCCTAAATCGAGCAGACTCGTTCAGTCTTTAGACAACAGAGATATTGCAATAATCACATATACCACACTGAACCTGGTCAGGCTTTAGACAGCTGGGCTACCCCCCTAAACTGCCCATACCAACTGGCAGAACGGCACTCAGGTCTCGGGTACTGCCGACCCAAACCCATCAACGCCACAGGTTGTGCATGGGACTCGCCCGCTATTCCATGAACTTCTAATCTCCCTCTTTTCAGAGGTCAACAGACATGACAGAAGGGTGCTGAGAAGTATAACCAAACTAAAATCGTTTTAGTTTGGGTATACTTCTACATCTGTGCACCCGGGTGCACGGATGTAGAGGTACACCCAACCCAAAACGATTTTTAGAAATGGAGGCACAGATGCAAAGCAAGTCTGTCCCTCAATTTCTAAAAATCTTTTTGGGTTGGATATATTTGTTCATCTGTGCAACCTCTCACTGACGTCCCAATAAGCACATGTATTAACTTACGTTATTCTAAAAGGAAGACTGGCCTGAAAGGCGACCAACAGAGAAACGAGCACCTGTCTTTGGCCCAAGACAGTTTCCCTAGACGCGGTGTGATCTAAACTGCTCACTAACTGTGCTCTGAATCAACATGGGCGCGCCCATTTTCACTCTTCCCCCGTGCAATGGCAGTCCGTGTGTGAAGGGCCTCTTCACGGAGACGTGACAATTCCTGTTTCTCCCGCCCATTTCTGCCGCTGAAAGTGTGTTTTAGGCAACCTGGTAGCCAGGCGCAGCTGGGGCCTTGCTTGGGAGGTGGCTTCCGCCCCGCCCGCCCCCGCCCCATGTCTCGAATCACTACGTCCCGCGCTGTAAGAACATGACATCAAGGGATAGCTTCAATCTGAAATCCACCTGTTACCACATTTGTAATGGGTGCTAGGACTTTCCAGGCCTTTCCTTAATTAACCGCCTTTGAAAGAAATGGAATACACATCTCCAGAGAGAGACGTCCACCCCCTCCAATTGACACCACTCTGCTAAAATAAATTAATCATCCCACCTCCTGTCTGCCTATTCAGGGGCCGGGGTCCTGAATGTACATGTGAATGATTACGTTATGGCTGTGTGGCAGATAGTGGCTTCCTTTTGTATGCAAACTGAGCATTCTCTTACAAAATAAAATACAAAACAAAAAACGGGGAAACTTCAGCATGTCTTATCATATAAGAAGTGTTTCGAAAATATGTGGCAATTTTGTGAGGGGTAAGGGGGGCCTGCAGTCAGAAAAACAAAAACAAAGCGAAACGTCCGTTTTCTCGAAAGAATACGGGCACATTATTTTTATGCCGGCCATGCATATTAAGTGGGTAACATGGAAAGGAACATGAAGCGAGTGAAAAACAGGGTAAAAATAAGAAAAGGGGAGATAAGAAAGTGAGGGGGAAGGGATAGAGAAAAGGGGCTGCGTGGCTTGTGGAACCTGATATGATACTGATATAGTAAAAACCTAAAAAAAAAAAAATCGGAAAAATTATAAAATTTGCTCTGTTCAAGGAGGTGCAAAAAACAGGTTACAAAACTGACATACGACTGTGGATAGAGCCCCTCTGCCCTGTTAATGTTAATTGGCTGATTTGAGATTTTTGTGGGGTGCCGTATACACTTGAAAACCCTTTAGAATGACCCTGTGTGCGATGCAACTGTGGTACAGAAGAGTAACCTGTCACTCTTCTACATTTCTGCTGTAATGGAAGAGGCAAGGAGAGAGCACACACGTACACACGCTTTTAGACTAATAAGCTTTTCGCAAAAAAAAACCTTCTTGAGGTAGTCATAGAATTGCTGGATTCTGCATGGTTTCCGATACAACTACGTTGGTGATGCTGCCATGTATTGGATAGATGTTAGGCGGCACGCTCAGATGATTTCCTGATTGCCTGGTGGGCATGTGCCTATTGGGGTCAATGGCTATACGGTTGAGAATATGCTCAGACAGCATTGAGGAGGCTGCTGGTCACGTGACCAGGCCTGCCACTCATTCGCTCCACCCATCACTAGTTATTGGGCCTTCAAAGCAGCCTCTTTTACTTTGCAGTTGGTGAGCAGGTGTAAGTGGATCTTGGTCATGTGACCTTAGCCCCACACACCTGCTTCTCCTTGCCCGTTCCTTTCCTTTCTTAACTCTTAGATCAAGGGCGTCTCTCACCTGTGCGTTCGGAACAAAGGGTAGACGAAGAAAAGGGAAATTCCTGACTGCACCAGGAGCAGAACCCCAGCTACTCTAACTCCCTCGAATATGAGTTTCACCCCTCTCTCCCAACAGCCCATCGCTACCATCACCACTCAATGCCAGCCACGCCGCTTACCAGCAACATCATGGAAACTGCATAATAGCAATCTTACCTGTGTAATCATAGACCTCATCAGCACTCCATCACCTGCCACAACATGAAAAAGGATTCTCGCTAATGTCCGCTTAGTTACAAACCATGCAGCAGACAACGCCGACCTCATCACCACACATGAATTGGATGCCATCTTCATTGCTGAGACTTGGATGACATCCACCTCCACACGCATCCTAGATGTTCTCATCACCAATGGCCACTGAATTCTGCAATAAGACCGCCCAAGCAAGATCAGCAGAGGTCTCACCATCATTCACAAGGAATCGTGGCTTTGCACCCAACTGGCCGTCATCACCATTGGCTCTTTCAAAAACCTTTCCTGATATTTTCTGCTCTCCCCAATGGACACAGTCACTTTTCAACTCATCTACAGACTAGCCAAGCTCAACACCTCCTTCGTCCAAGACTTCACCGACTTGGGCGCCACCATATCTCTCAAACATGCCAACAACATCTTCCTCTGTGACTTCAATATCCCTGGCAACCCAGCAACCAAGACAATGAAGGAAGATCTATGTTGCTTATTCGACACTCTGAACCTCACACAACACATGAAAGACCCAACTCACAGAAAAAGTAATGAACCAGGACTGTAGCTTGCTTCTCGAAGAATTCAAGACCACCCTCACACCCAACGTCAACTGCCATACCGCATCCAAACAGCACACCGGCAAGCCTAAACCTTCCACACCCTGGTACACTCAAGTACTCAACTTCAGCAAATGAACCATCAGAAAACAAGAAAGCACTTTTTGCGAAAATCCTGCAGTGCATCTGACCTCACCCTGCTCAAGGATCTCTGTGCTACATGCAGATGACTGATCACCCCTGCCATGCCCAACTACTGCTAAAACACCATAGCCAAGGCCAACAATGAAAACAGAGCTCTCACCAATGCCATCAAGCACTGCATCAAACCTCTGCCCATCTCACCCGTATCACACGCTATTGAAAAATCCACCACCATCATCTCTTTCTTCATCAACAAGATCAGCATGATCTGACAATACATAGACACCAATGCTACAACTGACAGCACACTACACTACACTACACATCACATCTCACAAAACCACATTTTACGTGGACGACATCCTCCCTGCCTCTTTACTCAAGACCCCTCCCACTGAAGCACTCCTCTCTTACCTGACATTCATCAACAGCTGCCTAACTGAAGGCACCTTCACCTCGACCCTCAAAACGGGACAAATCCTCCTGCTTCTCAAGAAACTAACACAAAACCCAGATGACCCCAGAAACTAACACACCATCACCCATCTTCCCTTCCTAGGTAAGATCCTTGAGAAAGCAGTAGCCACACAACTCTTCCAATACATCCAAGCCAACAACCTCCAGCAGTCCTAACAATCTGGCTTCAGATCCAGATGTAGCATATAAATGGCTATCATAAAGTTGATGAACAGTGCCCTTACAATCCTCAATGATGGACCTGGTTCTCCTTGACCTTTCAACAACATTTGGTACAGTAGACCATCAGACACTCACTGTCAATCTACATCACCGGATGGGGATTAGCGAGATCGTCCTCAGCTGGATCAAGTCTTACCTTGACAACGCTACCAGTTTGTGCAAATGGATTCCTCCAGGTAACGACCTCTACCCATCACCTGTGGAGTCCTGCAATGATCTAGCCTCTACCCCGCCCTGTGATATTCAATCTTTACATGGAACCACTTGGAACACTCCTCACTCCACACAACATCCACATTCACCAAAATGCGCAGGCGACATGCAGCTCTACCTCAAGATATCTTCCATCAAAGACATCTACAGTTTCAAAGCCTGCCTCTCATTGATGCAGTCATGGATGACAAGTGCGTACCTAAAGCTCAAACCCTCTAAGACTGAATTCCTACTCCTAACTTTCTGCTATTCACCTCGGGTGCTTCACACCCCAGCAGGCCACCTGCGCCAAGTCCCTTGGGTTCGACATCGACAGACACCTTTCCTTCAAACAACACATAGCAATGAAGATACAAACAGATTGGTACCAACTTTCTCTCCTGTGAATGGTCTTTGCAAGGGGCAGTGCAAGGGTGGAATGAGACACACATCATCCAATATGGATTTAAAAACAGGCTGCATTTATTACACAGCAAACAAGTATATTCCCCCATAAATGAGACCCAGATACAAAAACACAAGAACACATTAAAATGCATCAACACTAATAATCAAGACATGGTCCTGCAGGTGGACCATAATAACGGGCCCCAGGGCGGTGAGTAGCAGTGAGGCCTATGGCCCTCCACGTCGCACCCTTCTTGGGGGGTCGCTACCAGGAGGCACTCCAAATTGTGCCGATACCGGATGCGTCCTGAAACTGTCCCTCCCTTAGACCCCTCTCACAGGAACTCCCACCAGAACAAATGCCCTCTTTGTGAGAGGCAACCTGTCCTTGCCACTGTACCTTACCGGTCCCGGGAACCCCAGGATGGGACAACTTAGTGTGTGTATGGTCCTCCCCCAACTGCCAGTACCCCTCCCACAACCCCCCCCCAACAGCCTAAAGGAAGAGTAGGTGGAATATTAAAAGCCTTCCTTCTCACAAGACAGCAGCAGGGGCATGCAGTGGGGACAGGCGGCAATGTCGTCCGAGGGGAAGATGGAGTGCCGATGCTTCCTCTTCCCTGATCTCCTTTTTATGAGCATCTACCTGCCGCCGGCACTTCCCTTCTCACTGCCCCCTGCACAGTGCCTGCAGCGAAGGTTCAGCCGTGAGCGGCATATGCCGCCCAGAACCAGTTGCGGGTGGGTCCTGCTGGACAACACCCATTTCGTCTTCCGTTGCCAGCCCCTGTCCCACCCAACCCTGCAGTTCCTCAATTGGAGGGGTCTCACCTTTGTGGGGTTTGCAAGGGGCAGCGCATGTGCGGAAGGAAACACACATCATCTGATATGGGTTTAAACACAGGCTGCATTTATTACACAGTAAACAAGTACATTCCCCCATAAATGTGACCCACATACAAAAAGACAAGAACACATCAAAATGCATCAGCAACAATAATCAAGGAATGGTCCTGACAGGTGGTCCAGGTGGACTATAATTTCTGCCGCCAGGGTGGTGTGCAGCAGTGAGGCCTCCAGCCCTCCCTGCCATGACCTTCTTGGTGTGTGCTACGCAGAGGGACCCAACATCACACTTGCACCGACTGCCTCCCCGATCCTCTGCCCTAGGGACCCCCACCATGCCAAACACCCTCTTTTCTTGAGCGGCAGCCTGCCCACGCGACTGTACCTTGCCGGTTTCGGGGCTCCTAGAAGGGGCTACATAGTGTCCATATGGTCTTCCCTCACCTTCCACAGTGACGTGGACCCTCCGGTCCATGACCCTCCCCCATACCATGCTGTGCCTATGAACGCCGAAACATTTTGCAGCAAATCTTTGGTACCCTGATGAGACATGTGCACTCCATCGTGGTGAAAGTTTGATGTACCCCTCAACAGTCCATTGGCAATAATTATGAGACACCCATGCAGAGATATTAAGAGGGCGTGTTGGTCGGGGCAAACCCCACATTGTCCTTGCCAGCATCTGAGACCATGTGATGAGGGCCCTCAGGCAGAATCTGCCCACCCAAGAGAAAAGGGATAACAATGCCTCCCTCACTCCCCTCCTCCCCACAAGGACCAGGCATTGCCCCCGATATGCAAAATTACCAGGTCTGGATCTGGTAGCTGTCGATCCCTGCACTGCCTTGTCATGATTTGGTGGACTTGCTGTTTTAGCAAACCCCAATAAAATGCGAGTCCATGTCAATGCTCTTCAGAAGCACTGGACGGTCCGGATCCTTTGTTCCATTCTCTTGATGAACCAGTGACTGATTACCCAGAACACACTCCTGTCCGCCATTTTCTAAATGAGAATATATAACTGAAAGCACATTAGTCCAAGTTTAATAACAAAAACCATCCAGAACAGACCCTCTTTGCCCCCTCGGCACTCCCGTAAACGAGCCAAATACGGGCAAATGTATCTCTTGAAGGGATCACATTTCCTTCACCCAATTCTCATGATCTGCTCATTTCTAGGAACCCAACATGCTGCTGTGGTGGGCACTCCAATTCTGAAAGAATGGGGTGCAAAACTCATACCCCCTACCCAGGCATCCTTAGGGCCTTCTCAAACATGTGCCTAAATGGAAAGCGGGACATGCACAATCCGTCTTTATGCCAGAAAAGCGGTCCCCCATGTGTCCCTTGAGTGTGATGAAGGCTGCCAGAGCCCTCGCATAGCAAATGATTTCTGCATCATGGCCGGCTAAGGTGACCCTTACCCTCTTGGTCGTTCTTGGACCTCTGTAGATATAAGTGAAGTGGGCACCCCCTTCAACAGACACTTCAGAGAGGGCCAACCCCGTCAACATCCCTAGTGAATGACCCCACCAGCTCCCCAATCCTAAATGCCCCGAAAAAGGCAATGGCAAACACAGCCCTAAAAAGAGTGACCTCGTACTGATCCCTACATACCCCCCAACACCTGCACCAGTCTGCAGAGTTTCTGCAGATCCAATGGCCGGCTAGTGTCACTTTGCAAACCATCCTCCTTCTTGAGCCGGCCAAGGCCTTTCTAATAGCAAAATCTGCAGACAGGCTTTCCACACGTGTAAGCCAGCAAAGAAAGAAACTGCTGCTGCCTTACCCTGTGCCGTCCCTCCAGACACTCCCAGCCCCTGTAAGTACCTCACAAACCCTATCAATGCCTCCCTGTGAAATAAGTCTGTTATGCCCTGCTCTCCACAAAAAACCCTGATCTCCCTGAATGATTTTTCGTAGGCGGGCTTTGTTTTCTCAAACAGGGATCTATCAATTAGGACGGCCAGTCAGGGCACCAAGTCTCGGGAAAGGTGTCACCTTGTCGTCTGCCTGAGGCAACCAATGTCGGAACTCCTGCATCTTAAAACGAGATAAAGCCTCAGCTGCATTGTTAAGTATGCCTGGTACATGTTGCACCTGAAATTCCATGTTCCCCTGTAAACACAACAAAACCAAGTGCTTCAACACCCTCAATACCATTGGGCACGTGGCCCTTTGGTTGTTGATTGCCATCACCACTGACATACTGTTGGCCTATAAACACACACACGGGCTGTAGCCAAATCATGCCAGTATGCGTTACAATTAAAAAAGAATTCTGTTTCCCTAGAAACACCCACTGAAACTGTAGGCAACTGATGCCTTTGTTCCTCCACTAAATAAACATGACTTTAAGGCATGATCACTGCCCTCCCCCCACCAGACATGCTGCGCAGAAGGTAATGCAACACGCCACCCTCCTGATACCGCACTCACAGCACTGCACCCTGCAAAATGCCCCACCTACCTCAGAGGCCGTCCCCAGGACAGGGGCTGTGTTAGGACAAGAGCTCACCGGCCGACCAGGGGTACTCAAAGAAGAGGGAGCCCGTCGGAAGGAATCAGCAGTGCTGAGGGAACAATGAGCGGTATCTGGTGGGATGTCCCAGGAAACCTTCCATCAAAGCCTTCCATCTCACAAGGCAGCAGCAGGCGCACGCAGTGAGGAACGGCTGTGATGTTTTCAGAGGGGAGGATGGAATGCTCATGCTTCCACCTCCCCAACCTCATTTGTATCTGCATCTACCTGCTACCAGCAGCCCCACCTCCCTGCACAGTGCCTACAGCAAAGATCGGCCATGAGCAGCATATGCCGCCCAGAACCAGTTGCGGGTGGGTCCTGCTGGACACCATCCGCTTCATCTACTGTTGCCTACCCCTGTCGCACCCAACTCAGCCGCCCTACAAGTGGAGGGGTCTTGCCTTTGAAATCAAGCCGTTCATCCATCAAAACAACTTCAAATCTGGTGTCCAAACCATGGTCCTCTCCCACCTGGATGGTGGCAATGCTCTATGTAAAGGCCTTCCAGCGACTACACTGGCCCTGAGATATGTCCTGCATACTGCAGCATGACTCATCAAAGAACTCTGCAAATTCAGCCACATCACCCCATCAAATTGCACTGACTCCAGCTGTATCATCGTCAAATCCTGCTGCATCATCCTGATGTCACCCTGAAGTCCCAAAGCTACCTCACTGAGAAACTCAGCATCTCTGGAGGCATACGGTCCACCAGATGTAAGGACATTTGCAGACTTGACCTCGGCTGGTGTAGGAAGGAAAGAGCCATACAACAGATCTTCTCTGTCTATGCTCAAGACTCTGGATCCTCCTAGCAGTCAACATCAGACGCGCCCCCTCGCTTCTACAGTTCAGGAAGGAGATCAAGACTGTCTCTTTCAATGATTGGTTCCTCTACTGCACCTGGGTCACACACCCAACATTCCACACACTTCTTGAGATTGTGTGATCTGATCCCCACTGTTTCCTCCCCTAGTTGCTTGTAGATGCTTTGCTGACAAATTGACCACATTCCAACTCCCCAGCTCCCTGCCCCCTTGCTTCTCTGCTCAACTCACCATATTCTTTCCCCTATGATTGCAAAGTGCTCTGTTGATTCTCAAAGCTAGGTCTGTGCTCAATAAATAGCCTAATTTGTTATAATTTCAATGAAGCACTAACTTTGTGTACAAACAACATAATACGCATTGAATTGCATAATTGCATTCTCAGAGAAAGAGAATCATTATTAAACATATAAGCAATATAAGTTAAAAGCATCTGTAGCGATGGAAATGAGAATATCCCACCCCCCTAAGCACTTTCAGTTGAGGCGAATCCGCGATGACATAGTGTAGCGTACAGGGGGTGAAAACCGCACTATGAAACTCGATGCAAAAGCAATCTGGCACGAACAGCTGATGCTTTGCATTAGGAGACACATAGAAAGAAATGCCATTTTGTAGTTATGGTAAAAACACAGGCTTGCATAACTGCGCTGCGCCAGCCGACCTCCATGGAAAGATTTCACTGTGCCCAACATCATTAGGGCAGAATTAATGCACACCACCAGGTCCCACGAAAGTCTACTTCCCCCATGTTCCTTCACTGTTGCAAACATTTAGTATCTTTCAGAGGAATGCGCCCTGCAAAAGCGTGAGACAACACCAGGCTCTGCACAGCACCCATTCATCACCACTAAGCTGCCAGCAGGCCTCTAAACCCCACCCAGCCCAAAGCCAACCCCACACCACTGACCCGTACCCACACCCTCCTGCATTCCATGATAAGTGAGCGACCCTCCTGTCATAGTACAAATCATGCGTGCCCAAAAGATCTAAGCATGCGTGACTATTTCACTCCCCAGCATAAATACATTCTTTGTAACACAAGGTACAGGGAGGGATAAATTAAACATCAAACCCGGGTGGAGACCTTGAGTGCGAGAGGTGCGGTATCAACGAAGCCCAGAATGTGTGGGTCAGTGTGACTGTATTTTATCCTCCCTTTCCTCTGGCACCAGCCACCGAGCTGCCCCGGTGCATACCACAGTGATGTATTAGTAGGTTTAGCATGTTAGTGTGAATGTAACATTGTATTTTACGAGCGACACGACCTTCACAAGACACCAGGATGAGCCCAGCTGACCCACGCGGAGCCTGATAGACGGAGAAGAAACCAAGCAATAGTAAGTCTGTTATCCCCTATGGTATTGCCAATCAGTGGCACCAGCTTTTACTCTATATGATGACACACACAGCTTTTTAAGCTTCTGCTTGTACTGAGATTAACCAGAACGTTTTCATGCAGAACTATCTCTTGCTGATATTTGTATTCTGTGATATTAAACCTTGTTATCCTTCCAAAGCTATCTCCTGGCTTATTTCCCTAGAGAGTTGTATTCACTCTGGAGTGTGCGCAAAAAAGGGACTTGCCTTCACATCGTAAAAGTGACAATATAAATACGAAGTTAGTGCTGTAACGTCCAGGGGGGTACGTCAAAACAACTAGTAACCCTGGAAATGTGTCCTCCAGGAATTAAAACGGGGCTCAAGACTCGGACACACTGGGGGACATGATCCTAGTGACACTATAGCTCTCTTTCTAAACGGAAATACTCCTTCCAATCATTATACAACTGTGAGAGTGAAGGTGACTTCCATTGTCCAGGCCCTGGCAGTCAGCAACTGGCCCGATCAACTTTCTTTAAACGAGAAACCTCCATACACTTCACCCTTCCAATCACAGTCCAGTAATGATCTCTCTACCAACGGCTCATTGGCCTTCCTGCATTAACTGACCATTTATGACTATTCCCTCACAGAATCAAGCAATTTCTGGCCCAACACAAATATCCATTGAAGCGGCAGAGGACTTTTTGTATCTTAGAAAGGTGGTGAATACCCGGTCCTTCGTACTGTGAGTTATGGCACCAAAAAACCTACTTTCAACTGGTATGACTTATGGTTTGCAGACAAACAGAAATATACATTTGACCTGTTATTCACAGCCGGTACCTTGAGAATACCACTTTATCAACATCTTCGATCTATGGCTCCCATTTACTAAGTAAGGGATACCATCCAAAGGGGATCTTTAAAAAGGCTATCACATTAAGAAATGGGTTCCACTGTCCTTTTGGTTTTTATTTTTAAAAAAACTTTACTCTCCACTGGCGGGGACAATAGACCTCCATACTTAATTACAAATGTCGGATCTGAAAGGACTTGTAAAATATCTATCCGCCCGAGCCATACTATGCCCATCAGCTGAGCAAATAGAAGAAATCCCACACCACAGGTAAGCTGGTCCTAAGTGCTTGACGTCATGTTCACCCTAATCGGGTTCTCAGCTATCTCACATTTTTTCTGTAAGGTCTGTATTGCCGTTAAGAAGTTCGAACTCACAGATTCTAGGTAGATTACAGTCCTTCCTAACCTTTTACCCATGGCTTTCGGAACGTCACAGGGCCTGATTCACAGAGCATTTTCCTATGGGAGTGCACCGTTGTAAAACACTTCTGTGAATCCGGCCTAACGTGTTTCAGAGCCCTCTCACTCTCTACCAATAACCACCAAGATCTATTAGAGTGAGCTTCCCAATTATAATACAGAAATCAAGTAGCGAGGTTCCCCGTAAGACAACTCCCTGCAGAGCCTGTGCTTGCTGTACCTATCCCCCCACTTGTTCCATTTAAAACTGGATATGCATGCATCCAGCCCCTGTAGCTGTGCCTTAACAAAGCATGTGTCTAGTGTCCTAGGGAGTTTCATTCTTCCAGTAGTCAACTTTCAGTGGTTGCGAACAACCTGTCAAAGTTTTTAGGCCCCTTAGTTACTGAATCTTTTTTAATACAACCACCGAATAAGTAACCTCTTCTACAGAGACATGCTAACATTTGGTGTCCGGTACTAGACTTTGCCTCTTAGATCGGTTAATTTGGTAACCAGAGTCCTCCCTGGCTCCAAATCTCCTGAGTAACTTGCGGGGTGGTAGTTCCTGATTCTCCGGAAAAAATCACCATGATTTCTGCATAACAAACGAAGCGATATTCAGGCCTTGCCCGGTACTTAATGTGTATGGTTCAATGTAAATAATCGACAAAAGGGGGCTTTTGTCAGGGGCCCCTATAAACTTGTAAAGTGCCTTAATTCTGACTCCTTAGGGGTGCCGCTGGTTTTAACTCTGAGAGATAATGTTTCACATTTTGTATGATTACAGCCAGAATTGGCAATTTAGTCTGAGGAAATACCAGCTCTCCAAGTCAAACGCCTTTTCTGTGCCTCGGAATGCGCAGGAGAGCTGTGAACGTCTGAACAGTAATGTCTAGAAGGGTCTGAGCCATATTGGTATGTATCAGAGCAAAGATCCACGCTATTCTTCCACTATTGTCTGATTAATAACTGCCACTAAGGGATTTGCTAAAACCTTTCCGTACATTTTGCGGGGCGATTGGGCAGCAAGAGTAGTACTCTATTTGTATTTTTATTTATTTTCTATTTCTTTATGATCGCATAGCACTTTGCATACAATCCCTGTAGCTGAGTAATAACGCTAGTTTGAACAATCCATTTCACAATAGTGTGGTAGTTCGGTGCAGACTAGACAGAAACCCCTCGGTGGTGGGGGAAGATGAGAGGAGGGAAAAGAGTCTATACAAAGATTACCATTATATGCCATAATATACATCCAGGTACTAACAGCCCAGTGTTTACAGAAATAAACACGTCTGTACAGTTGTAAAAATCGAAAGAGCCTCACCCACTCACTTGGCCCAAATCAGGACAGTGATTTTTAGATTTAACAGTCGGAACTGTTCACACACTTCAAATACACATACTCTCGAAACCCTGAACATACCCACCTCGCACTAGTGCAACAGCATACGTAGGTAGAGGCCACGCACTCGGTAACAACACATTAACCATGCACACACAACACAAGTCATGTGCACATACAGGCAAAACATGAGCACACATATCAAAACAGACTCCCGCGAAGAGTATTCATGCACCCCAACACACGGCCAAACATTTCGTTCATGGGCCTGAGTGCACGCGGGCGCGCGCGCGCGTACGCACGCCTCAATGTTAATGGGAAGCAGATCGTCTGCTATGAGATTGAATTTCATTGCCTGCAGCAAGGGCAGCCGGCAGAGTTGGGTTGCATTCTTTGTTTTTTTTCTGTCTGCAAATGAGGACAGATGTAAAAATGAGCGTGCACATACATACCCGAGTGGGGTGGGGAGGTTATTTTAATTACCTGCTAGGCCCTTTAGTATGGTTGGTGGACAAAAGTTAAGCATGGCCACCATTTAAATGAGTTCCTGTAGTGGGGAAGACACACTAGTTCTGTGACTTCCGTATAGCCCCTGTTTGATACACCCAGCTCCCCGAAGCCCTGGGAAAGGCTTGGGCAGGAAAGGGGGAAGGCTTTATTGTAAGGCCATCCTCCCCTTATCAGGGTCAATGGAACGTCTGGAGTGGAGTTGTGAGAGGATGTGTCACAAGTTGAAACGTTATCGGGCTCCTCACTTGAACAGAGGCTTTTCTCAAAGTGCTTAAAGAAGTATAGTCGGGATGGGGGAGGCAGCCGCTGAGAGGACAGTGAAAACGAGCTACTAAGACCCCGGGAGGGTTGGCTTGCTATTAGAGTTTCACACCCTCTTAATCTGCGACTTGTGTAAGAATATGACGGATTTATTTGAATGTTGCGCTGTGCAACCATCTGTAGACCTCACCCCACTCCAAGCTCTGGTGCTGTCTCCGAGTGTTGGGGCCGCTTCGGAACCCAGTGCCGCTGCTCTTTTGGCCTAGCCTGCAGCGGTGCAGACACGTTTATGTAAACAAGAGCATAAACATATATTTTTCAGACAAATATTTTGAGCTACCGTTCCAAGCTTGTGTTTAAAGTGTCCCAGTGGCATGCCAGCCACATAAACACGTCGTGGAGTCACGCAGGCCCCTCAGTGCAGCCGTGGAGTCTGCAGCTCGGTTTTGAGAGTTCAACCGTCCTGCTTTTCTTAGTTTTTTGTTCTCGAGGGACATGGTGTAGGCCGACCCATCTTTAGATTTCGCTGCGTGTCTATAGGACCAGGCCGTTTATTCTGTGTGTGTTGCGTTTTAACGATAGATGGAGGGATGGGTGGATGGATGGATGGACGGCTGGGTGGGCGACGGGGCGGGTTTCGGATGCAGGGATGGGCTGATGGGTTCCTGGATGGGGTGGATGGATGGGTAAATGGATAAGATAGAGGCATGGAGGGGTGGGTGGATGGATGGACGGTTGGGTGGGCGGAGGGGAGGGTTTCGGATGCAGGGATGGGCTGATGGGTTCATGGATGGGGTGGATGGATGGGTAAATGGATAAGATATAGGCATGGAGGGGTGGGTGGATGGATGGACGGTTGGGTGGGCGGAGGGGAGGGTTTCGGATGCAGGGATGGGCTGATGGGTTCCTGGATGGTGGTGGATGGATGGGTAAATGGATAAGATGGAGGCATGGAGGGGTGGGTGGATGGATGGACGGCTGGGTGGGCAGAGGGGCGGGTTTTGTAGATGGATGGGTTCATGGATGTGGGTGGCATTGGTAAATGGATACATAGATGGATGGTTGGGTTGCTGTTGGTGGATAGATGGACGGATGACTTATGTAAAGCACAGTATACCAGACGGTGCTTCTAGAATGCATGCACTTATTACAGAAGTAACGCTAAGGTTTATTCTTGAGGAGGCCGCACTTATAATAGATGTTATGTTGTCTTATACCGTGCACAGTTACCATTTGTGGTGGTCTCCGGCGCTCACGTGGCTCTGCAAGAAAGAGGGTGGGGTGGGATAGTGAGTGAAGAGTGATAGGATTGGTCCAGAACCAGGAGAAACTGACCTCTTTGTATGTTGGCTTGCTGGCGAGTTGATTGTGTGCACTGGCTTGTTGTATCCGTAAGGGTAAGGATCAGTGTCTGGTTTGTTATGTTGTATGCAACTGTTTATTATGGTGGGTGTGTGTGTTTCATGTGTAGTTTGGCTGGTGAGTTGATTGCGTGCACAGGCTTGTTGTATCAGTAAGCGTAAGGCTCACTATCTGGGTTGTTATGTTGTATGCAAGTGTTTGCTATGCTGGGTGTCTGTTTGTGTGTTTTATGTGTAGTTTGGCTGGTAGTTTGGTCGTGCGCAGTGGCTTTTTTTTATCGGTTGGGGGAAGGTCCAGTGTCTGGGATAGTTGTATGTGAAAGTTAGTTGAATAGGAAAGAAACTCCTGTAAACTGCTCTGATTACAACACTGCGATATCTGATCATATCAGATAGCAGAAACATTATGTGTAGGGCCTTGTGGGGTTGTTTTCACACACGACTGGATAGAATTCTGTGAAATCAGCACGTCAAAACATGGTATTAATAAGGATGTAAGATAGACCAGTGGTATTACACAGCCCTATCCAAGATATTGTAAACATGATATTATAGAGCCCTGTGAATTTTGATATTATTAACAAGGGTGAGAGAGAGGTCTGTGGGACAGGATATTGTAAACATGATGTACTAGAGACCCATGGGATTTGTATTGTTTACATGGTTCTTATAGAGCCCTGAGAGACAGGATATTGTAAGCATGATGTTATAGAGCCACGTGGGATTTGGGATTTTTAGCATGGCTGTTGTAGCACCCCGTGTGACCATATATCGTTAACATGATATTATAGAGCCCTATGAAATTTGATATTATTAACAAGGATGAAAGAGCGGCTTGTGGGACAGGATATTGCAAACATGATATTATAACGTTCTGTGGGATAGGATATTGTAAACATTATATCATAGAGCCCTATAATATTTGATATTATAACAAGGATGTTAGAGAGGCCTCTAGCCCCATTGGGATTTTGTATTGTTAACATGGTTCTTATAGAGTGCTGAGAAACAGGATATTGCTAGCATGATATTATAGAGAGCAACATGGGATTTGGGATTTTTAGCATGACTGTTGTGGCACCCTGTGTGTACGTATGTTGCAAACATGATATCATTGAACCATGTGACCGTAGCATAATAGGAGCTCTATGAGCATTATTAATATGATTCGACCGAGTTTTCCAAGTGAAGGTTTTGTAAACATAGTACTGATCCTAGTGGGGTCATGCATTGTAAACATGACTTGAGTTAACCCCGTGGGATCGATTTTTATAAACATGATGTTAAAGTGCCCTGTAGGAGCTGGTGCTTTAAACATAATAGTATAGAGCATTTTGACACTGAATGTTATAAACATGTTATTAGAGGCCTAAGAGATTGCATATTGGAAATGTAAAGTAATTTCTGATCAGTTACTGTAAACATCCTTTTACAGAGTCTTTGTGAGTTCGGGTGTTTAAATGTCGTGTTATCCATACAGCCACATGTAATCAGGTATTGAAAACATACTTTCTGGTGCCCTGTGAGAAAGGGTGAAATTATTGATCCCTTCAGTGTATGTATATATGTTTCAAACTTCTTAGATCAGGTATTTTAGATATAACTTGATAGAAGTTGTCTGTGTACTGCCACCTCAGCCCCTCGCTTCAAAAATGTTTGATGCTCCCAAACCCACCATTTGAGGAAACATTATCTCTTGAAACAAGAAGCGGGAGTGCCCACAGACTGCAATGGTGACCTCAATGGAGTGACAGATGGTGCAGCCATTTTATAAATAATAATAATAATTTTGCATTTGTATAGCGCTACAAACCCTCAGGCATCTGAGCGCTGCTTATTATTACCCACGGTGTGTGGTGCTCATTTATCTACCTTGGAAGGATGAAAGGCTGAGTTTAGCCCTGCACTGATGTCAAAGCGAGCACTCTACTCGCTGTGCTATCTGACCAGCTTTATCATCACCTTCGAAACCTGGGGCTGTCCGATAGAGTATATATGGTTCATGCTTACAAAAACTTTAACGATATGTTAATGGGTGTTATGCTGGGCGCCATTGCTATTTGCATGCTGTCCAGGCACTCTGGTGAGTCTGGAAAAGGCAGGGTGGGTTCGGTTATTTGGGATGAGTGCTGTGAACAATGAAATAATTCCCAAGCCCAGTGCACATTATGCATTTAGTGATTCAAACACACAACCCCTTTGTTAGATATATGAAATAAATATAAAGGTATGTGGTCATTTTTATGTTCCAAAGATGTTCTTTGATTGTGTGCCAGGAACCCTCATTGGTCCTGTTTGCCGCATGCCCTTTTCTCATAGGGCTATTTCAAAAGAGTGCACTAGGAGTCTACCAACATGTCCATCTTGGAATGATAACTTTCTATCTGAAAATGATGTATGTGGCTATTCTAGCTTTTGATCATGTATTTTGTTAAATAAGACAAAGTGAAATTGTTTAATTATGATTACAACGCATACTTATCTCTCAGGATTTCCTTGCTTCTAGGCATGTGTCATGCTCAGGTTAAAACCAATGATCCCTTTTTTCTGTGAGCACTGTTACAGCATGCAGAGCACTAATATGTATCAACACATGGAGAGAGCGTGAACGAGAGAGAAAGAGGGAAGTGCCTTTGAATGGTATCACTAGAGATTGTGTAAAGTCTTCGGGGAGCAGGTATTGTATGTGGGGTACCATATAGCCCACTGAGATCAACTATTGGAAGCATGCCATTATTGCCACTAAGACTAGATAGACGTGTCATCATATAGAGCATGTAACTAAGGGTACAGCTAACACAACAAAGGTTATGGGTTCAGGTAAGTGATATTATAGAGCCCCACTGGAGCAGGCCTTTAGCAGGCACATGATCCACGTGGGATCTAGTGCCGAAGCAGCTTTTACAGGATTCCTTAGGAATGAATGAGAGGGATCTCGTCTAAGGTCTGCGTGTTCTATGTTGTAAAGTCATGGCTCGTGCAGCACATCACAGAGCTTCTGTGGGATACAGCGGTGTAAACGAGGGACCGGTGCAGTGCCTCGCAGGGTCTCTGTGGGATGTAGCAGGGTCCAGGAGGGACTGGTGCAGTTCCTCACAGGGCCTCTGTGGGATGCCGCCTTTTGCAGGGTGGACCGGTGCAGGTGCAGTGGATTTCAGGAGGGCCTGATGCAGTGCCTCCCAGGGCCTCTGTGGGATGTAGCAGGGTCCAGGAGGGACTGGTGCAGTTCCTCACAGGGCCTCTGTGGGATGCAGTAGTGTGCACGAAGAACTGGTGCAGCACGTTGCATGGACACTGTGGGATGCACCAGTGTGCAGAGGGATCGGTGCAGCACCTCGAGGGGCCTCTGTGGGATGCAACATTTTGCAGGATGGACTGGTGCAGTGCTTAGCTGGGACTCTGTGGGGTGCAGTGGTCTTCAGGACAGCCTGATGCAGCGCCTCCCAGGGCCTCTGTGGGGTGCAGTGGTCTTCAGGACGGCCTGATGCAGCGCCTCCCAGGGCCTCTGTGGGATGTAGTAGTGTGCAGGAGGGACTGGTGCAGTTCCTCACAGGGCCTCTGTGGGATGCAGCCTTGTAGAAGATGGACGGGTGCAGTGCCCCACAGGCACTCTGTGGGATGCAGTGGTGTGCAAGAGGGACTGGTGCAGCACCTTGCAGGGCCTCTGTGGGATGCAGTGGTGTCCAGGAAGGCCTAATGCAGCGCATCGCAGGGCCTCTGTGAGATGTCGCAGTGTGCAGGAAGGACTGGTGCAGTTCCTCACAGTGCCTCTGTGGGATGCAGCGATGCGCAGGAAGAAATGGTGCAGCACCTTGCATGGACTCTGTGGGATGCAGCAGTGTGCAGGTGGGACCGGTACACCACCTCGCAGGGCCTCTGTGGGATACAGCATTGTGCAAGATGAACGGTGCAGTGCCTCACAGGGACTCTCTGGGGTGCAGCTGTGTGCAGGAGGGACTGGTGCAGCACCTTGCAGGGCCTCTGTGGAGTGCAGCTGTGTGTAGGATGGACCGGTGTAGTGCCTTGCAGGGCTTCTGTGCGATGCAGCGATGTACAGGACGGACCAGTGCAGTGCCTTATAGGGCCTTTGTGGGATGCAGCCGTGTGCAGGAGGGACTGGTGCAGCACTTTGCAGGGACTCTGTGGGAAGCAGCAGTGTGCAGGAGGGACTGGTGCAGCGCCTCGTAGGGCCTCTGTGGGATGCAGGATGGACTGGTGCAGTGCCTCACAGGGCTTCTGTGTGGTGCAGTGGTGTGCAGGAGGGACCAGAGCACCGCCTCACAGGACCTCGTTGGGATGAGGCAGGGAGCATGAGGGACCTGTGAAGTGGCTCTCGGGGCCTCTGTGGGATGCAGCGGTGTGCAGGAGGGACCACTGCATCGACCCTCAGGGCTTCAGTACGATGCAGTAGTGTGCAGGAGGGACTTGTGCTCAAGGTAGCTTAGTGCCGAGCAGAGTCGGACTGGGCATAAAGTTGACTCGAGCACCAATTAAAAAGTGGCCCACAGCCGAAAATGTCAAGTCAGTCCTTTTGTGACCTACTGTTTGGCGGTACCCAAGGGGGGAGGTTTTTGATGAAATGTGAAGTAAATTGTGCATTTTAAAGAATATTTATTCAGTTACGCTGGTCCAAACTATTAGCCGCATAGTCAATTAACTGATCAAACTATTCGAGATGGGTCAAAAAGGAGGCCCACTTTGACCCAAAAAACTGGCCTACAGTAGCTTTTTGCGTTTTTGGTTTGGGCATTGCCCTATTGCAGTGGTCTTCAAACTGCAGCTGACCACGGGGGGAGAGGGGGGCAGAAGGATGGCGGGTGGGGTGAGGACGGGCGTGCGAGGCTCTTCAAAAAGGTAATAAGCTGGCAGCTTTGACTAGAAAACATAAGCAAATATGACATCTGGGGCAGCCCAGCAATACTATTTTTACTGAAGGGGGTGGGGGGGTGGGGGTTGGCTCAACAACAACATGTTTCCTCAGGAGGGGGCCCAGCATAAAACGTTTGAATACCACTGCCCTATTGCCCTGTAGGCCAGTCCGAACCTGGTGCTGAGGTCGCCCGCGGGAGATAAGCGGCTCCATCCCCCTGCTGCCCTTCGATTTCCAGCCCATATTCCTCCCCAGAAGGAAGCGATTCTCATTCAATGCTCTCCCTTGAAGAGCGGAGGGGGCTGGGCAGGGCACGCAGTGGGGCATCGCTCTAGCCACAAATGGCCCGGAGGCAGGTGGGCTGGTGGCGGGGGTGGGGAGGGCACCCGCTCCTTGGGCGCATATGGTGCGCATCTCCACTGTTTTCCTACCCAGAGAGAGAGCAGCGAAGATGTAAACAGCCACGGACGCGTAAACAGCCTTCACCCCGGCACCTGAACCTACTAGCAGAAGACCACACATTACACGCTTCCATCAACACGACCTTTTATGCTGTCATAACAGCGCCCAGGCTCGCTACTCAGTGAGACTGACGGTCTTAGAATGTGGAGATACGCGCGCTTACTCGCAGCGAGGCCTGCTACGGATGTAAACAGCGCGCATTGTGCTTTCTTTAAGTATAAACCCCTTCGACGTGTCTACGTCACCTCGCGCAATGCTTTAATAGCTTTATTGTTTGCTTATGGTACAATCATCTTGAGGATTTTATAATTATAGTTTGGTTATTGTAGTGGAAGCAGCCCCGTGGTATCTGCATTTTTATTTGAAAACACTATGGCTCACATGAATAAAAGTCTGTAAAATTGGAGTGCGTGAATACGAGATTACACAGTCCCTTCACGTACTGCTCTAACCAGCGCAGCTGTTGTGCCAGTTCAGATTGTTATATTTACACTGAAGCACAATTTGGCCGGGAGGTCGATTGCTCAACGTATTATGACAGTGGTCATTTATTTGAGGAAGTGTAGGATATTTTTTTAAGGGAAAGGCCCTTCTGAATGCGGATTTGTGAATCCTCGCGAGATTCGTGGGTTTAAATGGAGGACGATAACATATTCAGCAGTACCTCTTGAGATACTCAGGGGAAGAAAAACACAGGTGGCTTGGACTCGGGAACTGATTTGTTTACACAGGTAGGTGGGAGCGGTTTATGGAAATTAGACCCAATCATACCATATATGCAGTGAGAACCTAATTCCACACTGGCATCTGAAATTCGTAATTAGAACTCATGGACTGAGAGCTATTAAGTCTTTATTTGCTGTCCTCCCCTTGAGCAGCAAGGACACGGATATACAAGGAGTGAAACCGGCCTTTGGCATGGACCAAGCGCGACATTAACTATCCAAATATTTGCATATGCAGCTCCTAGGAAGCAAACTATAGTATCTTTAAAAAAAACTGCTAAAGAGCGCCAAAGACATATTTTTCGGATGTGGTAGTGCTATCGGTCAATGGCGGGCCTTCCCTGGAAAAAGTAATAACCAGCCAGCTTCAGGTACATGTTGACGAACATTCACTGCTCGAAACTTCAATCCGGAATTTCGACCTTATCATGGAACTGAGACCGGCTTGGTGGCGGTCTGGGACGATTTCCTAAAAGTGTCTGACGATGGAGAGCTAGCACTACTGGTGATGCTTGATATCTGGACGCGTTTGACACAGCGGATCATAAGATTTTCCTCTTCGACTGGCCTCAGTGGGCGGAGTATCTGATCATGTGTTGCAATGGTTTGGATCATTCCTTTCTAATCTTCTCCAACGAGTCAAATTAAAAGAATATCTTTCTGATGCAATCCAATTGAATTACAGAGTCCCTAAAAATTCCTTGTTATCACCCCGCTCTTTAACTTATACATACAGCCTTTAAAGGCTCTTTTCAGGAAATTTGATCTGGGCTTCCTCTCTTATGGAGATGATACCAAAATCTATGTTAGAGTGAGCAAGACAGCAGAGTCGCTGTATAAGGTAGTGCAATTCCTAGAAAGGGTGGGTCAATGGATGACTCATAATCGGCTCCAATTGTATCATAATAAAACAGTGCTGATTCTGTTTGTCCCAAGTATATTATGGAAGATCAAATCCAGGTACCTGCCTACACCCTTTATCCTCGGCTCCCTTCTGGAATTTGCTACCAAGCTCAAGAACCTAAGGTGCATATGACAGTCCAACCTTTGCAGTGAGCTACAAGTTGGAGCCAAGTTACAATTGGTGTTCTACTCTCTTCGACTTCTAAGACTTGCCATCCCATTTGTTCCCCAGAAAGATCACGCGACTTTGGTAGGAGCTTTGATTAATTCTAGATTAGACTATGGAAATGCCACTCTTGCAGGCATGCCCAATAGACAACTGGCTTGGCCTCAGAGGGCGCAGAATGTGTCAGTATGATTGATATTTAAAGCTTCCAAAATGGTGGCGATCTCCGCCCTTTGGAGATCACTCCACTGGCTTCCCGTCAAGCAAAGGATTGACTTTAAGATCCTCTGCTTGGTCTTTAAGTGCGTACACAAACTTGCACCTAGATATCTCTCCAATAGAGTGGTTCGTTATGAGCCAAAGCATTTACTATGATCCGCAGACAAATATCTATTGGTTATCCACCTTCCAGATGTGTATTTACGGGTGACGGGAGCTTCTCGATTTATGGTCCCAGAATGTGGAATTCCGTGCCCCTAGACACTCATAGTATTACTTTATTTGTTCAGTTCCAGAAGACCTTGAAGACTCATCTGTTTAGTTAACTGGTCCCTTTTTGTGCATCTAGCCATTAGTATTGTTGTCCTTGGAGTGGATGAGTTTATCCGAATACCATCTGTGCTTGGATGCAGTTCAGTCTGTCAGTAGTGCACTACAACTCCATCAAATCAAATAATATCAACCTGTCACATAGGCCTAACCCACAGAGTTCCTGGTAGCAAGCCCACTGCAGCATGCCCGGACAGCAGCGTTGGGGGCGATGTGGGCAAAGAGTAAAGGAGGGAGATCAGCAGTAGCAACAGTTATGATAAAAAATAAAATAAAAAAAAAATAGCATTTATATAGCGCTACGAACACTCAGGTATCTGAGCGCTGCTTTTTATTACCCACGGTGTGTGGTGATGATGTGTTACGCATTGAGGAGTGGTGACATCATCATCAGAAGTCTCCACACCACATCAGAAGTGATGGCATCTCATGCTTGGCCTCAAGCATGACGAAAAGTCAAAAATCTAAAAGGAAGCTGCAGGAGGGTTTTGTTCCATTCACTTCCTCGACCATTGTCGCTCACTCTGCCTCTGTTTCTCACCCTCCGATCCATGAATTTTAGGTTTTAAAGGTGTTATATACGTCCTTTGGTTGCCAGTTATTGTGACACATTACCAGAAATATACTAGGCTCTGAAGAAGGTTGTAAATAGGGGGAGTGAGGCTTTGGGGTGGACTGACGTGCAGTGCATCTTGGTGAATTGCCATGATGGTTGCTCGCCAGCTGTTGTTGTACCAGGGGATATGCTGGGGTAGGAGGAACTTTTCTGCTCTAACGGGATAGGATCATTCTACCGGAGTTCGCCAGGACTAATCCTGGGATGGGGTGGAGTGCATGCAACAAATACACCCCCACTTCCACCCTCCCACGGGTACAGGTGTGCAGCACATTTATTTAGTAAATGTTAAACATTATTTGTAATGACGAATTGTTACCATTTTCAGTAAATTGGCAATTTGTTTTAGTTGCATTTTGATTGCATGCATCCAAACACCTTCCGTGCAAGTTCTTGCCATGGTCTCCTTCCGTTGTCCTTCTCCGCACCTGTGCCACACTCTGGCATGCATAGCTGAAGAATACACATCACCCAAACCCCCAAATATCGAAGAAAATTGTGCATATTATATTAATTTGAGAAAGGCTCCTTCCGATAGGCAAAGGACCTGCCCTTGCGGGGAGGCAGGCTTTGCAGGCTCGGGCCCAGCAGTGGAACACAGTGGTGCGAAATACCCCATAAAGGGGAGGCAAATATGCAAAGGACACAGTTCTCGGCCTTACTCTGGGGTTTTCGTGTCACTGTGTTCCTGCCGTCCGGACCCGCGTCAACTCAACAGCCAGCACTGTTGTGCTTTCCCATCACACCCACCCTGATTTTCGGAGTTAGAGGGGGTGGAGAAGGGTTTTTTGGCAGGTGGGGGAGTACCATATGGACATTGAAATCCCTTTCCGGGGGACTATGGAGCAGGAAAAGTGAGAAGGGATCGGGCGCAGATTGGGAACAAAGGGTCTGCCTCATGGTATTGCCCCCCACCCAGAGAAGGGCAAGGTGGGGAGAGGATAAGGCATCATCACCATGCACCACCCAGGGGGCGGGGGTCATCATCCGCCTTGACCACGTGTCAGTATTGAGATTTTATTGGTTAAGTTATGATGTGTTATGTTGATAATAAAAATGTGGCCGGTGTGGCATCCAAAAACGAGAAGGTACCAAGTGTATTCACTGTTGCCCCAGCAGTGACCCCCTGCAAAGCCCAACTGGCTGAAGGCTGTTCAGACTTGGCTCCTCGCATTCAATGAGTAGACTGAAGTTATGTGGCTATGTTTTTCTTCTGTGTCCATCACCACTTATAGCACTCAGGCTTGTCCGAATGGTTTTGCATGGTGTCCCCACCAAGCCATGGGCTGGAGGCAGGTCAGAGGGCGGTGCATCCATAGATGCAGTGGCAGTGAAATAGAAATGTGCAAATACACCAATGGAACGGTACAAGGGACCTCAGGGGCAAAGTTTCTCGCTCTCTCCTTGACCATCTACTGCCTACAAACACACTCACCCTCACCCTCTTACCCAGCTCATCAAGAATCTCTGCCAGTTTGTTTAGATATGAGGAGCCAACATCCAGATCCACCTCCAGCTTGAGGGACGATCTGGAAATAACTCTGGCATGGGGACAGGCGTTGATATCACCTCCTTATCGATAAAGGAGTTTGTATGAGGTCTGAATGAGGCAATTACGAGGGCCCCTTCTTGGGAAGGTATACTGAGGACCTATTACCATTTCACTGGTATAGTTGCTTGGGTAAGACCCCAGAACTGCCCAATATAAACTCATATGGTTAGAAGCATGAGAGTACTTTTCAACTCCTACCCCACCTTCCCACACCAAAGCAATGTGAACTACCATCTCATCATACTCAGGCAGAGTATGTCAAATCTGCCGCTATTCAAATTTAACCACCACATAAAACTCATCAGTGCCTTTACACTTCCATGGCTGGACTACAGCAATTGCCTGTATGCCCGTTTGCAACATAGAAAAAGATCACAGACTTCAGGAAATTCAAAGCAAAGCAACACAAATATCTCTTAACCATAAGTAACAGGACCAGGACACTCTGTTGTGAAGGAGGTCCCTCTCAAGAAAATTGCATGGATCAGATGTAGGGCAGTCTGGGGAAAGGGCCTCATCCCCCTTCAGAACCTGCCTTCTTGATACATTGCTACATAAACCTAAGATGAAGGCACTTGCCTCAGCTAGCGACCCTGAAGCCACCTAGAAGAAACCCAGCAGAGGATACTGGAGGTGCCTGGCACTTCCGTTAGGCTGCGAATGTGAAGCCACTCTGAAGAAACAAGGCAGAAGGATACATAGCGGGGAGATCCCCGTTGGTCGCCCCCACCTCCTGTGGCCAGTATAACACACACACATCATGAAATAACAACAGACAACTTTGTAAGGTTGTTTGGAATATACAAGGTCACAGTTTATTTGGAGCAAACAATAAACTTGGGACGGTCCCAGCCACATATTACATTACACTCAGGTAAGGGTGAACCGTGTCACCCTATCTGCCAAAAGCCAGAGCTGACCGCGCTTCTGGTTACTACCAGGCAAACACTGGTGTGATGCTGGAAATGCATCGGAGGGACAGGGCCTCCGTATCCTTGTCCTTTACTGCTTTTTATCGTGTGTGCTGTCGTGTTTTCCATGTAGGAGTTCATGTGGGACTCCTGGCGGTGCAGCTCTCTCCTTTGGTTTTGATGAACAGACCCATGGGATACCCTTAGCACCCATGGGTAGGGGTGCAACCCTGTGCCCCTAGTGTATGTTTTTGGGCACCTGTGTGTGACCCACAGAGCAGGGTACAGGCTGGTGGCAGCTACGTGCTGAATTGACAGGTGCCCTGAGCGTCCTCAATTTTGGGATGCCCAGGCCCTGTCATTGGAATCGGTAGATTCCTGATGGAGACAAAAATGGCCCTCGTGGCCTCTTGCCTTCCATCGCCTATTACCTTGAACTTCCCGAAGTCCCGCGAAGCCCTGACTCTGTCCCTTCCCCCTGAATGGCTGTTGGGTGGAAGTTCCATATATTGTAGTGTGGGGAAGTGCTGACCAGACTGGCTGGAGCCTTCCCAATGACCGTATGTTGTGGGTATGCCTGTGGGTGGGACCTGGGTGAATGGAGTGTGTGACGAATACACATTCTATGTTGTGGGTGTCTAGTATCTGGTGTTTGACACAATGGCCCTCATTACGACCCTGGCGGAAAGTGACTGACCGGACCGCCACAGCGTAAATAGCGTTTCCGCCATTGCACGATGGAGCAAAGTGCGGCCCATTCCGACCCATCGGGCACGAGCACCACGGCATGGCGGAAGTGCAAAGTCCGCGATGGCGGAAATGACCCCAAAACGGCCCACACCGCCGCCGTACGGCGCCCTAGGTGCAATACCGCCACCCATCTCAGCGGACACCGCAGTGAGCGCCAACCGGAAAGTACGGTGACCGGAAATATACGGAAACGGAAGTAAAAACATGGGCCCGGAACGGGAAACATCCCGCCGTACACCTATAAAACCACAAAATCCACACAACCACTAAATACACCACCCTGAGACACACCCCAACCCGTCATCCACCCTAGCGAAACCAAGAAAAATGGGAAAAGCAGCGAAGAAAGCGTGCGACCGCAAGCGGCAGGTCCACTTCTCCCGTGAGGAACTCACCGTGCTAACAGAGACCCTCCAGGAGAATGCCGCCGCCGTCTTCTCCACGCAAATGACCAGGACGGCACTTGCGAACAAGAAGGCCATATGGGCTCTGGTGGCACAGCGGGTAAGTGCGGTGGGGACCGCACCCCGCACCCCACAGCAATGCAGAAAGCGATGGGACGACCTGCGGATACGCGTCCGTAGCATACTTTCTGCCAACCGCAACATTGCCACAGCCACCGGGGGAGGATCGGAATCACCCATCAAGTTGACCCCCTGGGAAGAAATCTGTGCCTCCACCATTGGAATGGAGAGTATAGAGGGAGTCGGAGGGATGGAGAAAGGAGTGCAGACATCCGAAGAATCAGGTAGGTGGCCCAAATAAAACAATGCCAAATCCACAATGTCCAATCATGTGAAGTACCATGTGTCCACATAGTGCAACAGAAACACATGGCCAGGAGGACGTCCACACACATTGGCCTGATAGCGCACTTTAAAACACACAATAAATACATAAATAATTAAAAACCCCAAAAACACCCACTACACGTGCAGCAGGCACACCCTAACTGCAGGCTGCCAAACAACTGCACCCTCACTCCACACACAAATGAAACCACCTCCAAGGCCCCGACCCAAATCACCCTCAGGTACCACCCCAATGCATGTGATACAATGCCATTCCAATTCCCACAGACCCATTAATAACCCTCGCCCTCCTTTACTCCACCACAGGGTCCGATCCAAACGACGAGCTTCAGGACACCCCTACCAGCACACCTGCAAAGAGGGCCAAGACCAACGGCCAAAGACCCTCCACCTCAGCTGCACGCATCAAGACACGGCAGCAGCACAAATCAGGTGGCAGCACAGAGGAGGGAACATCAACAGGCACCCCAGCAGCCAGCATGCCCACAACAGCAGCACCACAGGTCCCCCCAATGGATGCCACAGAAGGCACTGCCTCTGGTGGCAGCAGCACCATAGGCAGCACCCCATTGATGGCAGCATGCTCTGACACAGAAGACGGGGATGTCGAAGTCAGATCCATCCATGACCTGTCCCAATCCCCCTGTCTGTCCCATCCCGTACAACATGAGGATACCACGCAGGGGCACCCACAAGACGACGACTGGCCATCCCCCACAAGCCCTGTGGCAGGGCAACATGAGGCGAACAGCCCCTCTGTGACACCACCGCAAATGGCCATGGCCCAGCAGAGGCAACAGTCCCTCGACCAGTTAATCGTGCGACAGCAGCAACTGGCCACGCTCCTCAAGGACCATGCCGATGAATGTGGGGGCACTAAGGCAGACATAGAAACATCAACTGAGACACTTAGGGCAGAAATGGAGAGAAGTACAGAGACACTAAGGGCACAAATGGAGAGTAGCACCGAGAGCCTGAGAGTCCAAATGGAGAGAAGCACCGAGAGCCTGAGGGGGGAACTGCATGCGACGTCCAAAGACGTATGTGCCGAACTTGCCGCAGTGCGCCGTGTGCTCACTGAGCTCTCACAAACCCTTAGGGACATGCATGGACGTGAGCAGGCAGAAACATCATCCGTTGCAAGTTCCGTCCAGGGCAGCCCCCAACGTAGATCTGGGAGGAACCTGCGCTCCACAGGCAGGGGTGCCCCTGATACCCGCAGAGGGGGCTTGCAATAGCGACTGCCCACTGACAATGAGCATCTTTGGACACTGGTGTTCGGGGGGGAGGTAGGAGGGTGGAGGGGGTGTGTTGGGCTCACTTGGGTGGCGGGTCGATGTTTAACATGATATCACATATGCCATCAACAATGCACGATCAACCAATGAGATGTGTGGACAATGATCTTTGTGTACTAGGCCATCATAGGCGTACAGTCCATATTGTGCATGTACCAGACACACACAGTGCCACGAGTACCGTGTCCATGTATCAGCCACCAGGCGTGAGTGCTAGAAGCATGCATCAATGAGATGCTGACGAATGTCACGGCCCTCCTGTGCCTCGCAGACTCCTTGAGGTGCTGCCACATCCCCACCCTCATCATGACCATCCTCAGGTGCTTGCAGTTCTGCGTCAGGGGGCATGGGCACATTTCTACGTACGCACATGTTGTGGAGCATGACACATGCCATCACCATCTTTGCAACCTTCTCATGGCGGTACAGGAGTGCCCCGCCAGACCTGCTGAGGCAGCGGAAACGAGTCTTCAGTAGGCCGAATGCCTGTTCTATGACTACACGGGTACGTGAGTGGGCATGGTTGTAGTCCTCCTCATGCTGGTCCCGTGGGTTCCGGACTGGTGTGAGGAGCCATCTCTTCAGTGGATATCCAGCATCACCTGTATGTGGACGATGAACGTATAATGTGGAATGCCATTGCTACGTACGCACACACACACCCCCCCCTTCCTGCCAGGTCATTGCCGAATCACATACCCCACATCATCATGCATGAAATGAGACTCACCGAGTAGCCATGATCTGTTCCCTGCGTGTCGCTCCATGTAGCGTGGTATTGTAGAGTTCCTCAAGACCATAGAATCATGGGTTGATCCAGGGAATCGGGCACAACAATGTGTAATGATCCTGTTGGAGTCACACACCATTTGTACATTCAGAGAATGAAATTGTTTTCGGTTGCGGTACTGGGCCTCCATGGCATGTGGGACGACCAATTCCACATGGGTGCAGTCGATGGCACCAATGCAACCCGGTATGCCGGCAAGTGCATGGAATCCCACTTTTGTGTTGGTAATTTCCTGCTCCGAGCGTGGTAGAGAGATGTAGTCGTCTGCGTGCTGCAGGAGGGCATCGAGCACTTGCAATAGTGTCCGTGAGAACAGTGGCTGAGAAATGCCATGCAACTGTCCGACTGTGTGCTGGTAGGTGCCTGTGGCCAGGAAGTGGAGTACAGACACCACCTTCAGTAGGGGTGGGATGGCGGTTGGGCTATCTATCATGCTGACAAGGTCAGCCTGTGTCATGTCCACGATGGCGGCTATGGTGTCCCGGTCCAAACGGTAGAGGGTGTGGATCTGCTCATCAGTGAGGTTGAACGGATGTGCTCGGAGGCGTGGGATTGCGGGCTGCCTGCGTGGTGGTAGTGGCTGTGCTGGCGGCCCTTGCTGGCCCTGCCTTGCCCTCCTCCTCCTCCTGCGTCTCCTCCGTGCGGCCGGTTGTAGTTGGTGTTCGTCTTCTTCTTGGAGTTGGAGTACTTGCAGTGCTATCAGGTCCCCCAGGGCCAACATCGTGAGTCCTGCCGGTAGCATTTCGGAGTGGGTGTGGTTGTGGGAGGAGACTGGGTGTGCAATTTATGTGTTTTCAGGCTGTATGGCCTTCACCTGTGGTGATTCATTCCACCTGTGCAAGCTGCTCTCCCCTTTGGCCGAGCACGTCCCGCACACAACGCTGCACTTCGACGCATGGCATCTTGCAATTGCAATCATGTATTTGTACCCGATGGCCGTGTAACATTGGTTGATATGTTCATTCGGCTATGGTCCCATTGTTTCACATGCAATCTTTGCAGTCGCGAACAGACTTGTGAGGGGTCAGTGGAACGTAGTACTCGAGTGACGGTGGGCCCTCATGCATCACTGTACCGAGTTGCAACGACGGGCGGGGCGTCCCATTTGTGAGTGAAGGCAGTTGCCATTTTCACACACAGCCGCACTAGATGGATTAATTTGTGATTTCAAGCGGCCACAGATGCCTTTTCGACGTGATGTTGCAAATGAGGAATTCGAAGGGCGGCGCTTTCGGTTATCAGCTAGCGGCGAGGAGATGCCCACAGGTCTGACTGCAAATATAACGTTCTATTGTTCAATGTCCTTGGGACAGAGGCCATGGCGAGGATGCAATGATTGATATGAATAGTTTGGGATGCGCAATAGCGACGTGGGCGATGAGGCCGGACGTTCCCAAATACATGTTACTTCACAACACTGGAATTACGGGCTGGGGCACAGTGGATTTTGCAGGCTGCATAACGCACAGACTCAATGGATATTTCTAATGTTATGTGAGTAAATATTCAGGCGTTTTTATCCCGGGATGAGGGAATGTTGAATGGATGCATGGACAGATGATTTGATACAGAGTTTGCCATGTACAGGGCTTCTTGGAATCTATCCGCCTCCCCTGCGCTATGTGATGCAGGGCTGCCATAGTGGGACCATCGTCTATCTGGCCTTGTTGAGCCCTCCCTGTCTCGACGCGCCCTCAGACACTTGTGTCCATGCACGTTACCAATCCCATCTGATGGATTCTGTTTTCACAGACGCATGCACAGGTACACTCGTGTGTGATGGTGTTTACACCTCGATATAGATAGTTATGAGTCGCAAGTGGTTTTGGGGTGGTGATGATCCTTTGGAGTGGGCTAGCATGCATATGGCTGTGGATTTAGTGTGATCATTGAAGTGAGTTGTTCGAATGTAGTTCTGATGGCCATTCTGTTCTTTTTCTTTTCTTTTGGTTGACAGGTATCTCCTCCCCTTTTGCCACTGCCATCTGTATGCCACTCCTGCAGATGGCTTTTACTCCCGACACCTGCTGCTTCGTGTTAATCAGTGGAGCAGCATTACGATCTTATGGGACGATCGCCAATGGGCCACATGCCCTTACGCAGTACTAGTGGCTCGGAGCAACATTTCGGCCTTTCAGCTGGACTAGTGCCTCCCCATTGGGACGGCCCTGCGGTTCTGTGCGCTTCCATGTTGCCTTTTCGTACGTGAATGTGGCTCTGTGTGCCATGAAGGAACAGGGCGTCACACAAGAAGTAGCTGGTCATTTCTTGCGGATGCAGCCCACAATGGTGAAATGTGTTTTGGAGTTCATGGCCTAATGGCTGTATAGGCTTGGTGATTTTGTTGTGCATTAAATTTCTATTCTGATATGGGCCGTGTAGCGTTCTTCTTTGCAAGTGATGTGGCATGTTCCTATTTGGGGAGCGATGTATTGTGAGGAGATCTGCATTGGGTTCCAGCTTCGGAGTATAGTTGCGTGGTACTGTGCTGGGCGCGTTTGCCTACGAAGCCCAGTGAGGTCAGGGATGAGGGCTGCCAATATGACTGTTTGAATGATGTCATGCTCAGGGGCGGGGGATTAGGTTTTGTGTAACAGATGCCGGTCAGCCAGGTGGACTGGTGGAATGATGTGATTTTCGGAATGTTGCTGGTCACAGGTGCCTGTGTTTGCGTGCGTTTCTTGGTGGGGGACTGTGGTCATGTCCATTGGAATGGCTTCTGTATTCGTGCCATCTGTGCCCTGCAGCTCCCATTGGCCACTCTTGTGATTCATTTGTTCGTTGGCATGCATGGGTGACTTGTACATTTCACTGGTTGCATTGTGACTTCATTGCACCTACGGGGAGTTGTACTATGTGGGCAGGGAGCGGTGTACAGGCACTCAGTTGGGCCGTTTACGGTTGATTCGCGATGCCGTACTTCTCGCCATGGCGGAATGGTACTTTCCGCCGTGCTTGATGGCGTTAGGTACATGTCCGCTAGGGTCGGAATTCGCGTACCCTTGCGCCATGGTGGTTTTTACGGTTTGGCATGGCGCGCGCGCGCGCGTACTTGGTGCAGTTAGCGTTGGCGTTCACTACGGTGTCGCTAATGGCATCGTACTTTGCGGTGACGGGTCATAGTCGCACCGAGCGCTATTCGATGGCGGTATTGCATTTCCGCCATCGTTTTTCGATTTCCGCCAGGGTCGTAATGAGGGCCAATGACTGAGACAGCCCTACCTGAAACCGGTATGAATGCAATGTGGAGTGTTGAATGGATGGGTACTTGTCCCAATACACATAACTTGTTGTGAGTGTCTGGAGAGAAGTGAATGGCCTGAATGCACTATGCACCTGATTAGTTGCCTACCTGCATGAATGCCCTTCGAAGTGATTGGATGCTTAAGTGTGACCCAGCGGAATGATTGGGAGATCAACAGTGTATCTGGGGACCTCTCACTGCTAGGAATCGTGTTCAGAAGTGTTCAGAGCTGAAGTCCAAACTACAAAGAGTAACTGGAGTGAAACTGATGCTTGACCTTGAAGACCTGCTGGACGAGAGCAATTGCTGTTGCTCTCCTTCACAATCTGAAAGCTGCTGTGTCTCCAAGGACTGACCCAGAGAGGACTTGGTAAGGCGCCCTCTTCCCGAGCTACGAGGGACCATCGTGCACAAGCTGATCTTTGTCAAAGCTCCCTGGTAGACAGACCTTCGACAGGCTGCCGACCCGAGACGGGGACCGCCACGGAACCACAAAGAGAAGTGCCCGGACTGTTGTTCGCCACTGTCGACGACCGCTGTCGCCGACTGGAGCCGCCGTGCTCCTGTTTGCCTAAGAACTTTCGAATCCAAGGACGCTCTTGTCTGCATTGTCGTCGCTGTATCCTGCTGGAGAAGGCCTGACCGTCGACGCGCCTAAGAGCATCCACCGGTGGGTTTCCCGCCACCCAAAGACCACAGAGACGCCGACGACTCAACGCCCTTGCTGGGCCACAGTTCTTCAAACTCTTTACGGTCCAGATCTATCTACACTGCTTGATGGCGTTAGGTACATGTCCGCTAGGGTCGGAATTCGCGTACCCTTGCGCCATGGTGGTTTTTACGGTTTGGCATGGCGCGCGCGCGCGCGTACTTGGTGCAGTTAGCGTTGGCGTTCACTACGGTGTCGCTAATGGCATCGTACTTTGCGGTGACGGGTCATAGTCGCACCGAGCGCTATTCGATGGCGGTATTGCATTTCCGCCATCGTTTTTCGATTTCCGCCAGGGTCGTAATGAGGGCCAATGACTGAGACAGCCCTACCTGAAACCGGTATGAATGCAATGTGGAGTGTTGAATGGATGGGTACTTGTCCCAATACACATAACTTGTTGTGAGTGTCTGGAGAGAAGTGAATGGCCTGAATGCACTATGCACCTGATTAGTTGCCTACCTGCATGAATGCCCTTCGAAGTGATTGGATGCTTAAGTGTGACCCAGCGGAATGATTGGGAGATCAACAGTGTATCTGGGGACCTCTCACTGCTAGGAATCGTGTTCAGAAGTGTTCAGAGCTGAAGTCCAAACTACAAAGAGTAACTGGAGTGAAACTGATGCTTGACCTTGAAGACCTGCTGGACGAGAGCAATTGCTGTTGCTCTCCTTCACAATCTGAAAGCTGCTGTGTCTCCAAGGACTGACCCAGAGAGGACTTGGTAAGGCGCCCTCTTCCCGAGCTACGAGGGACCATCGTGCACAAGCTGATCTTTGTCAAAGCTCCCTGGTAGACAGACCTTCGACAGGCTGCCGACCCGAGACGGGGACCGCCACGGAACCACAAAGAGAAGTGCCCGGACTGTTGTTCGCCACTGTCGACGACCGCTGTCGCCGACTGGAGCCGCCGTGCTCCTGTTTGCCTAAGAACTTTCGAATCCAAGGACGCTCTTGTCTGCATTGTCGTCGCTGTATCCTGCTGGAGAAGGCCTGACCGTCGACGCGCCTAAGAGCATCCACCGGTGGGTTTCCCGCCACCCAAAGACCACAGAGACGCCGACGACTCAACGCCCTTGCTGGGCCACAGTTCTTCAAACTCTTTACGGTCCAGATCTATCTACACTGAGGTGCCCCGCACGCCTCTTACTTGCAGGACGTTTACACTTCCCCGTCAACGAGCACCGCTAGAAACGACATGGGGTTGCAGAACTATCGGGAAGTCTAGTGTGAACAATACACGGACTGGGCTTGTGATACATCTTTGCTTTACAGGTTGCCCAGGTGGGGGGATCTCCGCACGGAACTGTATCTAGGTAGCGGGACCAGTATTCTGCCAATTGTTCAACCATCTTACTTTCCTTCCTCTCTCTGCTGCTGGTTTCCTCTTCATTGATCTGTGTGACATTTTGACAGTATAGTTGATGCACTTTAATGAGATCTAATAATCGTTGTGGTACCACTTTAGAACTGTATATATTTACCATTGTTGATTTTCCGAGCACACAGTGCGTTATCGTGATATTGTATATTCCTTTGAATATTAATTATATAAAAACTGTGTTTTAACCGATACAGTGTGCGGACATTCCTTTGTGGGTGCTTGGGGACTACACTGTACGTAAGAACCAGCCTGCATCACTTCCTGAGAAGCTAGGCCTTGATTGCTTGACCACGTACCAATAGTAGAGAATCTTGGCTGGGGTCCTCTGTGCCTCTCCTCTACCATATAGAGAGTGGAAGTACAGACACCCCCCTCCGGCGTCTTTACAAACGGTTACTAACAGTGGGACACTTTGGAGCACTGACGAGGTGGTTGTTGGCATAAGGCCCTAAAAAGGGGGTGTCAGTGCTCATCGATGGATTTGGCTCGAGCCCGGCCAATCCTGAGCCACTGCCGCCGAAGCTGCAGCGTGAAAATCCCTCATTGGCTAGGACCGCCCCGATACTACGCCATGCTTTGAGGGAGGCTTACGCTGCCACCAATGCCCCCCCACCCTAGGGACATACTCACCATCACAATTATCTGCAGCCATCCCTTCTCTGTGCAACCTGTATTGCAGTCAAGAACACATTGTTGCCCTTGGCTGACAGGTGAACACCGTCAGCATGGAAATGAGAAGGTAAGGAATTCAAGCAGCAGTGCCCCACATAACCCAAGCCTTCAGCCCTTGTGAATTTCTCCACGCTTCTATTGAGATGCTTCCTGGACTTTTCCATGCCTGCCAAGGAAATGGCATCCCTCCAGACCTGTCTTTGTACCACCTCTGGCCAAAAAATGTCAGTGCCCGGTAACTCCTGGGCTGCTATATGCAGGGCCACTTGTATCTGGGCCAGCAAGTGCCCATGACCCAACTTGGCCAGATCATTGCCACCCAAATGGATTACCATCATCCTTGGTGCCCGCCACCAACGAAGTTGCCAATGAATGGCAGGCAGCAAAGAGTGCCACCTCATTCCAGGTGTGCCCATCCATACCAATTTGGTCCCCTTGAATCCTAGGTTGGGGCCGACTATCGATTGAAATGCCCTCTTTTCTGCCCGCGTTATGAATGAGTGGCTGATCACCCATACTGCATCATCTGTAAGGAAAATAGAATGTCATAAGTCGGCAAAAGTATCCCTCTGATCCCATATGACCAAAAACCTTACAACATGGCCATGTGGGAGTGGGAGGCTACTAACATCCTTCCGGGGCAGTGCCCGGCTGGGGGTATACATAAAGCCGATAGCGGCCAGATTCCCAACTGCCCAACTTCATAATAGCCCTAGGAGACATGCCTTGTTAGAAAGCTGTGGTGGCCGCACCTATCCTAAAACTGTGGGTGGACCACCCTTCACCTTGAATGCCCAGCATCCGGAGGGACCTTGCCAGCACCTTCCTGAATTGAAATACAAAAAGGGGGGAACCGTCGGCATGAATTAACAGGGGACCGGCCACCGAGGACCTGATCCCCCGGAGGAGCTTAAGGAGGTGAACGGGGCAGCTATCCTTGCGATGGGACTCATGGAATTCTATACTAAAACCCCTACCTTGCTGGTCTGTTTAACTTTTCCTCAACTGGATCCTGACCCCTTCGCCCCTGCCCTCACTGAACACAAAGACATCACCCAATGCTATGGTCCTCCCCGATATGTCATTTTTGGATGACAAAACCAGCTCACTGATCCTGAAAGCCCCGAAAAAAGCCCATGCAAATGCCACCCTGAATAGGTATATTTCATATTCATTAAAACATACGCCTGACAAGGCAGAAAGTCATTTTTTCAGTAAGACAAAATCGATGGG